>NC_047588.1:16472571-17072571 GCF_011004845.1 Esox lucius | reverse complement strand
TTACTTCATACGGAATTGACATTAAAACAATAACTATCAATGTAGGTGAAGATAACTGACTTTTTCTTTCAGTGAAAAGAGGAGAGAATCGTGGAAGCCCCTCATCTTTTACTGCACAATAAGTTGTTTTCTATATTAGGCTACTCCTAAAATATGCAGATGCATACTTCCAAAATCCACCAGAAAAAGTAGACCATCCGGGTACTTTGGGCGTTCTATTTTCAGCGTAATATGGTTTGGGACATACTAATTTCTCGCCTGTTAATCTGGCATATATACAGTAGTGTGCAATTATGCGGTCTGGGATTCAAACTGTGTGATGATAGCATCTCGGGTAAGCAGCCCTGGGCATTTTTCCGTCCAGCTTCTACAAAGCTAGTTAGCTCCTACGATTCAGTGTCGGTTCAAAACATTCTAATATATTACATACAGTGGGGAGAACAAGTATTTGATACACTGCCGATTTTGCAGGTTTTCCTACTTACAAAGCATGTAGAGGTCTGTCATTTTTATCATGTACACTTCAACTGTGAGAGACGGAATCTAAAACAAAAATCCAGAAAATCACATTTTATTGTATGACATAAGTATCCCCACGGTACATACAGTAAATGTAGAATGATGAATCATGCAATTATTATTCTCAAGCTAATCAAAAACATTTAGCTATGGACACTTGTTCTCACCATTTCTTTCAGGGCATTTCAAAAGCAGGCCATGTCCTATTTGTTTCTTAGTTGATATATAATCATATTTCATGACAGTAATGGTTCTCTTTTTTGGCAGAAAAATATTACAGCGTTTCCATTAGCTAATGATACATAGGCCTACTTAAAACTGACACTTGCACTCAGTATTGGCATTAATATATACAGCTCTGGACAATATTAAGAGACCACTGCAAAATTATCAGTTTATCTGGTTTTACTATTCATAGGTATGTGTTTGATTCATAGGTATGTTTTTGAGTAAAATGAACAGCTTGGTTTTATTCTGTAAACTACTGACAACATTACTCCCAAATTCCAAATAAAAATATTGTCATTTAGAGTATTTATTTGTTGAAAATAACAACTGGTCAAAATAACCAAAAAAAGATGCATTGTTTTCAGACCTCAAATAATGCAAAAAAAACAATTCACATTCATTTTTCAACAACAAAATACTAATGTTTTATCTTAGAAAGAGTTCAGAAATCTATTTTTGGTGGAATAACCCTGATTTTAATCACAGCTTTCATGTGTCTTGGCATGCTCTCCACCAGTCTGTTAAATTGCTGTTGGGTGAATTTATGCCACTCCTGGCACAAAAATTAAAGTAGCTCGGCTTTGTTTGATGGCTTGTGATTATCCATCTTCCTCTTGATCGAATTCCAGAGGATTTCAATGGGGTTCAGGTCTGGAGATTGGGCTGGCCATGACAGGGTTTTGATCTGGTGGTCCTCTATCCACACCTTGATTGACCTGGCTATGTGGCATGGAGCATTGTCCTGCTGGAAAAAACAATTCTCAGAGTTGGGGAACATTGTCAGAGCAGAAGGAAGCAGGTGTTCTTCCAGGATAACCTTGTACTTGGCTTGATTCATGCGTCTTTCACAAAGACAAATCTCCCTGACTCCAGCCTTGCTGAAGCATCCCCATATCATCACAGATCCTCCACTAAATTTCACAGTGGGTGTGAGACACTGTCTCCGTCTAACCATTAGACGACCAGGTGTTGGGCAAAGCTGAAAATTTGACTTGTCAGAGAAGATTACCTTACTCCATTCCTCTATGGTCCAATCCTTATGGTCTTTTGCAAACTTCAGCCTGGCTCTTCTTTGCTTCTCATTGATGAAGGTCTTTTTCTAGCTTTGCACGACTTCAGCCCTGACCCTAGTAGCTTGTTAAGAACCGTCCTCGCCGTGCACTTCACCCCAGCTGCTGTTTGCCATTCGTTTTGTAGGTCACTTGATGTCATCCTATGGTTGTTGAGTGACATTCGAATGAGTTGACGGTCATCTCTGTCAGTGGACAGTCATTTTTGCACTCTGTCAGTCTGTAGCTTTGTTGTCCCCAATGCCTGTTGCTTGACCTTATGAACCGCCGTCTTTGACATTTTCAGGATGGAATCAACCTTACGCTTACTGTATCCCTCTGCCAGCAAAGCCAGAATTGAACCCTGCTTTTCTTTTCATCTCTTTTGTCATGCTGAATAGTTATGTTTACCTTTGAAGTACTACTTGCACTGTTTTTGCCATCCAGCTGGTCCTATTTCAAGAGGATAGTGATGACCAATTGGTTTTTATACTTTTCCTAATTAAATTAGATTTGGTTCAGGTAATCACCTAATCAGTACCTCATTAAGTAAAATTAGGTTTGCCTGTGTTGGAATTTAATAGACACTGGAATGGAATGGCTGCCATATATGTAGAGATGCAATGTATGTAATATAATAGAATGTAATGAACCGACACTGAATCGTAGGAGCTTAAGAAATTGGACGTAAGAAACCTCTGTGCTGCTTACCTGAGATGCTCGTAGGTACAAGTTCGTATGTAAGTGTCCCAAGACTCCCTTGTCGTTGGAAAGAAAGGCTGATCAGTATTGGTTGTAGCCAAACTGATACTCAAAAAACATCTGACCAATGGAGAAGCATCATCCACACTTCCCATTCAAGCCCGCCCACAGCTGTTGGGGCAAAAGTGCAAATGAAGATCCAGTGTTTCAATCCCCCCAAAAAGTTTCAAAATTCTCACAGATGTAATTGGAGTTTGTTTTTAAAAAAAAATTTGGTTCTCAAAATATTATTTGAGAATTAAATGCATTAAGTTTTGTGCTCTATTACAAAATATTTGATTGTAAAATATTTTTTATTACTTTGAAGCCTAGTTTTTGCTTTCAGAACCATTGTTTTTGATTGAAAAGGAAAAGGTTCTATTCTAGACAAAAAGACACAAATGTACCTTCATAAACATCCCCCAAATATCGTCGGTTTCTAGCGGTTGGAGAACTAAATCCTCTCAAGTTCAAAATTAAAATGCACTGGAAAACAAGGGTATGTTTTGCTAGTAAATATACCCTTTCAGCTTGCCCACCGGCTTTTTTTACATACATAAACACACACACAGCAGTTCATACAGTTTGACTTTATGCTGTACTTACTTATATCGCAACTAAGAGGATGTCTGGATCCTTTTCTCATACTACGCAGAGATTGATTGATGCTGTTCTTTGCATTATTTCCTTATTCTGTGAAGCCATTTTCAATCTGATCAGCAGCTCTGATACAGAAAAGAGGTTTATAGAGGGATAATGATGCCCACCACCACTACCAAACATTTTCTGTGAACACTAGGCATGAAGTGTCAATACCGCTGGGAAGGTAGAGCCTGAGAACCAGTCAGAATCAGTTGAAACCAGTAAGAAAAATATTTTAGTGTGGATGAAAATGGGATCTATTTGTTTAAATAGAGAATTACAGTACCATTTCTTGTTCATTTAGGCAAGAATTAGGCAACTTTATAATCAGTAATAGAAATGTGCTTACAGTATATGAAAGAACCATCTACACAATGTTCTAGAGGATTTAGTTCAGTACAATAAGCACTTTACTTTGAAACACAGGTAGAATCAAACTACAATTTACATGGCAGAAACGGTAGGAGGCCCCTTCAGGAGCCAAATAATCAAATCAGTGCTGTGTGTCCTGTGGCTCTAATAACATTCTCACAGAGACTAGATGTCTTTTCACAGTGCCTCAGAATGGGAGATTACAGCCTGTGATAATAATGATGATGATAACAAGATGCATCTTCTAGTCAGCCACTTTCCAGGAGAAATCCTGTTGTCTGTGGCAAAGAATGCAGACCTGGATATACTTGGAAGGAGAGGAAAGAATGAATCGAAAAACCATTCATGACCAGGAAAAGAGCATTTACCCTTGCCAGTCACCCCGCAGGAGAAATAGAGGCATGTGGTTATTCACATGACGATTTAGTGCAGGTGTAGCAGTACAGTCTGTCAGAATTTCTTTGCCCTCTAGATCTGGTTTGATGGAAATGAGCTGGAGGATGTTAGTATGAACGATAATGATCGCAGTGTCTAACCTCAATGACGAAACACATGGAAAATGTTTTATTGATAACATTGTATTAGGGAAAGTTTGCTTTGTATTACATTTCAAATGTTTCACTCAGTTGAATAACATTCTACAGACCATCACATGGCTTGGGCATCTGGTGAACATCATGAGTACCTGGCGCAGCAGGTAAATGCTAGGCAGGCATTGGACCCTGTGATGGTGGTATTCATGGCAACCGTGCCACATCCAACATGGTCTTTTATCTCCAACAACTGAGAAACGTGTATTTACCAGGGAAGAGAGAACGAAAGATACAGAAATTCAGCATTTGGAAAACACCTGTGATTATAGAATATAAAAATATCTGGTACTGAAAGCAAAGGGAAGGAGAACAAATTTAAAGCAGTGGTGGAAACCATTATCATTGATAAGGTGGAGAACTTTTGATTCATTTGTTATTTTTCTTCATGTGATTACTTTTTTCTTTGTGTGGAGATTGGTGTGATTATGTTTGAAACTATTAAATGTTCTGTCCAAAGTCCAATCAAACCACTCCTTAATAGTGATGCCAGATTGAAACATTAGGTTACTTGAGGGTAATTCATATTGCCAAGTTGTCATGAAAAGTAATGAGTTCACTAAAAGTACAGAAAGTCAAGTTGATGAAGTCTATATGCTCCTTCATGTATGCAGCGGTTAGTTCTGTTAGCAATGAGCTTCTGGTATCTCTGTTAAAAGCTCACTCTAATAGCAGTATCTGTTGCTGATTATATTCTTCTTTCATCTCCTTGTGTATTGTCACGGTCGTGGGGTGGAAAGGACAGAGGCGCAGACTGAAGGTCACAAGGGTAATCCATGTTTTATTCAAACAAAAGAAAGAAGGACTCCAACAAAACAAAAAGGCAGCAACCAGTGACGTGGGTATTCCTTACACAGGACAAACAAAACCAAAATGAACCACGCCTTGGGGCCTACAAACTAAACTTAAATAGGGTCCCCAATTGGAGGCAATGACTAACACCTGCCTCCAATTGGGGAAACCAAAAAAAGGAGTAGAGGTGGCTAAAGGCCACCTCCTGTCCTGTCCTGGCTATGCCCCGAGCCCAGCGCAGAGATGGCTAGGGGCACAGCCAGGACGTGACAGTACCCCCCCCCAAAGGTGCGGGCTCCCGACCGCAAGACCGGGACGACCACACCCGGACCGGCGGAGGCTCAGCGCCCGGAGCCGCCGGCACAGGCCGGGGAGGCGGAGCTGCAGGGACAGGCCAGGGAGGCAGAGGGTCAGGAGACGGGAGAGCCGGCGGAGGGACAGGAGCCGGCAGGAGAGCCGTCGGCGGGTTGACAGCCGGCGGAGGAACAGGAGCCGGGGGAGCCGGCAGAGGGTCGAGAGCCGGCGGAGGAGCAGGAGCCGGGGGAGCCGGCGGAGGGTCGACAGCCGGCGGAGGAGCAGGAGCCGGTGGAGGAATAGGAGACGGGGAAACCGGCGGAGGGTCAGGAGCCGGCGGAAGAGCCGGCGGAGGAGCAGGAGACGGGGGAGCCGGCGGAGGAGCAGGAGCCGGGGGAGGCGGCGGAGGGTCCGGAGCCGGCGGAAGAGCCGGCGGAGGAGCAGGAGATGGGGAAACCGGCGAAGGGTCAGGAGCCGGCGGAAGAGCCGGCGGAGGAGTAGGAGCCGGCGGAGGAGCAGGAGACGGGGGAGCCGGCGGGGGAATAGGAGCCGGCGGAGGAGCAGGAGCCGGGGAAGCCGGCGGAGGGTTCGGAGCCGGGGAAGCCGGCGGAGGGTCCGGAGCCGGCGGAAGAGCCGGCGGTGGAGTAGGAGTCGGGGGAGCCGGCGGAGGAATAGGAGACGGGGGAGCCGGCGGAGGGTCAGGAGCCTGCGGAAGAGCCGGCGGAGGAGTAGGAGACGGGGAAACCGGTGGAGGGTCAGGAGCCGGCGGAAGAGCCGGCGGAGGAGTAGGTGCCGGCGGAGGAGCAGGAGCCGGTGGAGGAGCAAGAGCTGGGGGAGCCGGCGGAGGGTCCGGAGCCGGCGGAAGGGCCGGCGGAAGAGCCGGCGGAGGGTCCGGAGCCGGCGGAAGAGCCGGCAGAGGAGTAGGAGCCGGGGGAGCTGGCGGAGGAACAGGAGCAGGCAGAGGAATAGGAGACGGGGGAGCCGGCGGGGGAATAGGAGCCGGTGGAGGAGCAGGAGCCGGGGGAGCCGGCGGAGGGTCCGGAGCCGGCGGGAGAGCCGGCGGAGGAGTAGGAGCCGGGGGAGCCGGCGGAGGAATAGGAGACAGGGGAGCCGGTGGAGGAACAGGAGCCGGCAGAGGAATAGGAGATGGGGGAGCCGGTGGAGGAATAGGAGCCGGCGGCAGGTCGGCAGCCGGCAGAGGAGCAGGAGACGGGGGAGCCGGCGGAGGAATAGGAGCCGGCGGCAGGTCGGCAGCCGGCGGAGGAGCAGGAGCCGGGGGAGCCGGCGGGGGAATAGGAGCCGGTGGAGGAGCAGGAGCCGGGGGAGCCGGCGGAGGGTCAGAACCCTGTGGGAGAGCCGGCGAAGGAGCCGGAGACGGGGAAGCCGGCGGAGGGTCAGGGAGAGCCGGCGGAGGAACAGGGAGAGCCGGGACAGGCGAGGGCGCCGCTGAGGCCGGGACAGGCGAGGGCGCCGCTGAGGCCGGGACAGGCGAGGGCGCCGCTGAGGCCGGGACAGGCGAGGGCGCCGCTGAGGCCGGGACAGGCGAGGGCGCCGCTGAGGCCGGGACAGGCGAGGGCGCCGTGGGACGATGCGGGGGCTCCTGGGCAGGTGAAGGCGCTGCGGGACAAGGCGGCCAGTCAACCGCGGGCTCGGGCGGCGGCGGCCAGTCATCCGCGGCCTCGGGCGGCCAGTCAACCGCTGGCTCGGGCGGCGGCAACCAGTCATCCGCGGGCCCGGGCGGCGGCGGCCAGTCATCCGTGGGCCCGGGCGGCGGCGGCCAGTCATCCGCGGGCCCGGGCGGCGGCGGCCAGTCATCCGCGGGCCCGGGCGGCGGCCAGTCCACGGCGGGTCCTGGCGGCGGCGAAAACAGGGCAGCGGGAGGAGCTGGCGGCTGAGGCCACTGGGCAGCGGGTGGAGCTGGCGGCTGAGGCCACTGGGCAGCGGGAGGAGCTGGCGGCTGAGGCCACTGGGCAGCGGGTGGAGCTGGCGGCTGAGGCCACTGGGCAGCGGGTGGAGCTGGCGGCTGAAGCCACTGGGCAGCGGGAGGAGCTGGCGGCTGAGGCCACTGGGCAGCGGGAGGAGCTGGCGGCTGAGGCCACTGGGCAGCGGGAGGAGCTGGCGGCTGCGGCCACTGGGCAGCGGGAGGAGCTGGCGGCTGCGGCCACTGGGCAGCGGGAGGAGCTGGCGGCTGCGGCCACTGGGCAGCGGGAGGAGCTGGCGGCTGCGGCCACTGGGCAGCGGGGGGCGCTGGCGGCGCTGGCTGCGGCTCCCAGGCAGCGGGGAACGCTGGCTGCGGCTCCCAAGCAGCGGGGGGCGCTGGCTGCGGCTCCCAAGCAGCGGGGGACGCTGGCTGCGGCTCCCAAGCAGCGGGGGGCGCTGGCTGCGGCTCCCAAGCAGCGGGGGACGCTGGCTGCGGCTCCCAAGCAGCGGGGGGCGCTGGCTGCGGCTCCCAAGCAGCGGGGGGCGCTGGCTGCGGCTCCCAAGCAGCGGGGGGCGCTGGCGGCGCTGGCTGCGGCTCCCAGGCAGCGGGGGGCGCTGGCTGCGGCTCCCAGGCAGCGGGGGGCGCTGGCGGCGCTGGCTGCGGCTCCCAGGCAGCGGGGGACGCTGGCTGCGGCTCCCAAGCTGCGGGGGGCGCTGGCTGCGGCTCCCGAGCTGCGGGGGGCGCTGGCTGCGGCTCCCAGGCAGCGGGGGGCGCTGGCGGCGCTGGCTGCGGCTCCCAGGCAGCGGGGGGCGCTGGCTGCGGCTCCCAGGCAGCGGGGGGCGCTGGCGGCGCTGGCTGCGGCTCCCAGGCAGCGGGGGACGCTGGCTGCGGCTCCCAAGCTGCGGGGGGCGCTGGCTGCGGCTCCCAAGCAGCAGGGGGCGCTGGCTGCGGCTCCCAGGCAGCGGGGAGCGCTAGCTGCGGCTCCCAGGCAGCGGGGAGCGCTAGCTGCGGCTCCCAGGCAGCGGGGGGCGCTGGCTGCGGCTCCCAAGCAGCAGGGGGCGCTGGCTGCGGCTCCCTGGCAGCAGGGGAAGCAGGGCGCCGCGGGGTAGGCCGCGGGGTAGGCCGCGGGGTAGGCCGCGGGGTAGGCCGCGGGGTGGTAGCAGGCTGCGGAGTAGGGAGTGGGGCACGCCGACTGGACAGGGGACCACTCGTACCATCCAACCCGTGGCTGGTAGGAGGCACGGGCTGCTGCTTCCTCCTCTGGCCTCCCCTCCTACGGCCCGTCCTCTCCGTCCTCTGCATCTCCTGTAGGAGCTCCTTGACGACCCCCTCCTCCTGCCGGCTGAGGGGCTTGACACCACCCCACTGGTCCACGCCCCATAGCACCCCCCCAAAAAAGTCTTGGGGCGACCTCCGGGTTTGCGCCACCGGGGGGTCTTCCTCCACTCTCCCATACACCACATCCTCGTCGTCCGGGGAGAGGGAGTCAGCCCCCCAATCGCCTCTCCAGGCATACTCCCCTCTCAACGGGTGTACCGGAGGGGCGTAGCCGGAATAAGCGCAGAGACGCCGAGCTTCCTCCTCCGGCGTCTCTGGCTTCTCCCACAACCACAGGGAGTTGTCCCTGTGGCCATGGCGGGTCTTCCTCGTGCGTCTGCGGTTCCTTTTTTGGTGGTTCATTCTGTCACGGTCGTGGGGTGGAAAGGACAGAGGCGCAGACTGAAGGTCACAAGGGTAATCCATGTTTTATTCAAACAAAAGAAAGAAGGACTCCAACAAAACAAAAAGGCAGCAACCAGTGACGTGGGTATTCCTTACACAGGACAAACAAAACCAAAATGAACCACGCCTTGGGGCCTACAAACTAAACTTAAATAGGGTCCCCAATTGGAGGCAATGACTAACACCTGCCTCCAATTGGGGAAACCAAAAAAAGGAGTAGAGGTGGCTAAAGGCCACCTCCTGTCCTGTCCTGGCTATGCCCCGAGCCCAGCGCAGAGATGGCTAGGGGCACAGCCAGGACGTGACATGTATGTATACTCAAAGGGTATTATTTGGATGTAATTTGCATTTGCTTCAATATTTCTTGTTTAAAATTAGTTTGATTATTTGTTTGAAATCCTATTGCACTTTTCATGATTAGTACAGTAATAGAAATATGTTGCAGCACCCAGTGTAACATGTTAAATGTATTGGTGACCAATACACTTTCATTTGATTTGATCAAGGGGACATCATATTAAGGCCCTTAGAATGAATACCTTCCCTGCTGCAGTGAGTAAAATAGAAATGTATTCTGCCTTAACAGCTGACTGTACCTAGACTAAGCTGTGTTTCTCAAATAGTTGCTGGTACTGTTGATTATACTTGAACAGACAGAAAGTCAGTCTCATGTTGATGCTACAGACATAAAGCACCACATCCTTATCATTACATGCTCTGACTTATTTTCCTACTAGTTAATCTTGCCTCCAGACCTACAAGCTTGGGGAGAAAGTGTTAATTGTATTTGACTAGGTCCTGGCTGACAAACACTGTAGATGAGTACTTCAGAAAACTATACAATTATATACCTTTGGTACAACCTTGGGGATGTTTATGGCAATGTGGGCTGTTTTGCCTGAAGTCAGTTTTAGCTTTGCTAGGCCCTTGTTGCCACACTGGATCGTGCTAGCCTAAATGTAGTCGAGATGGGAAATGACCAGGGCCTAAATAATTAGTACAGTTGACCTTACAGTTGACATATTTTTGCTACTGACATTCTGTACTTTTCATTATCTTCACAACAGGTTTTTCACTATAGCTAAATCATGACAACTGCCTTTCCAACGTTATAGGAGTTCAGCCTCCTGAACCAACTCAATAATCCTTTGTAACTCATTTTTGTTGTTAGAGAATGTTTTCAATCAACCACAATGTGCGTAGTTGAGGGTGTATTTAGGAACAGTTTCTTAATCACCCATTCTGATACCTACTGTATCTCTTTAAGAGCAGCAGTGAGTTAATTGGCTTTGTACACTTTCATGTAGAGATTGTAGTCATCAGCATAGATCACTATCTATCATCTTATAATACCTGAGCCAAACCCTTTATAAAATATTGAGAAGTAACTGGCCAAGGCTGGTGCCCTGAGGGATATCGCCCACAACATCCCTGACATTACAGAAGCTTCCATTAAACAACACTTCCTGTGTTCCATTGGATGAGTAACTGTCCAACCATGGGATGATAGGTGATGTGACAAAACAGATTTATGATCAGTAACGTAACAGCTGCACTGAATTCTAACAACACAGCTCCAACTATCATGTTAATATTCCTCTTTTAGTCTGTCATCAGTCATCTGAGTTAGTGCTGTTCAAACTGAGTGTCCTTCTCTGTATGCATGCTTACAGTCAGTATTAACTTGTTACAGTATCTGACCGCAACAAGTGCTTGATAACACTGTAACAAGTGCTGAACAATACAGAAACATAAAATTTGTGTTCTAATTATTATTATTAGTAGTAGTAGCTCAACATGTTTAATATAACTAGGGCTGCAATGATTATACAACTAGGTTGACTTTCTACTAGTAAAATCTGTCAAATAACACAAAATATGGTTATTAACTAATCAGGACTCAAATATTACTGCATGCCTCACTTAATGTATTTTTAACATAACCATTACACTGTCATTTGTTATTTATGTCACAGTGATGCACTATAATGCCAATAAAGTTGTATTATGTTATTTTCATGAACTGAAATGTATTACCATATAAAAGTGACCAAAAGCATAAACAACAATATGATACTATTTGTAAGATTTTACTGTGTGACAGTTTATAACAGGAAATCAGACATTTGACAGATTCATTAGGCCATTAGACATGTATGCTCTTATTGAAGTGCCTGAGATCTTGTATTTTAGCTCATAAAGGATTGGACCAAGACTTAACATGTTCTGTCTATTTTGGTTCAATGTAAAAAGCAATACCACATAGACCGTGAGCCATGTCTTTTTTCTTATGATTATTGGAATAATCAAGCATTTTCGCATAGATTAATCGATTATAAAAATAATTAATAGCTGCAGCCCTACAAATAACTGGTGTACTACTTCTCCTCCATTGTCTACAGTCTGAATCTGGATGGTATTCCCCTGAGCAGTCCTTTGTCCTACTTTTAAATCCCTTATGCCAACACTAAACCTTGGCTGAAGTGATTTCCAATCGTTTTTGTCACAATTACACAGATTTCTGTAGTCAATAGTAATCATAGCCTTGAGAAAGAACTCCAGTGCCTTTTTGCCTATTTTTAAATTACCATGAAAAGGCGGTGCCTATCAATCTTCAACCAGTGAATACCTTCACCCACTGATGTGAGTGTTTTTGAGTCGGCTGCATTTTACAAATATTACATATCCAGATTGACTTACAGTAGGTGTATTATCTTTGAGATACATAATATCAAACTCTTAGTGAGAACATTTCTTCTCAGTGTCAAATTCAAGGTTAATAGCAAAAGATTAGATTTGATCAGGGTGACATCATATTACGACACCTTTTAGGCTTTTAGAAATAATTTATTGACTAAAACAGAATCTCCCTTAACTGCTGACTGTACTTAGACTAAGCTGTGTTTCTCAAATAGTTGCTGGTACTGTTGATTATACTTGAACAGACAGAGAGTCAGTCTCATGTTGATGCTACAGACCCAAAGCACCACATCCATATCACTACATACTCTGACTTGTTTCCTTGCTACTAGATAACCTTGCCTCCAGACCTCCAAGCTCAGGGAGGAAGTATCAAGTGTGCCACTAGCTCCTGGCTGACAAACACTGCAAGTAATTTAGAAACCTATAATATTGTATACCTGTGGTACAATTGAAAAAGAAAATATTCCTTTGTATTTCATTTTTGTCACTTTGTTTTTATGATCCTCTTCACTGAATGAATATAACAAAAGACAATGTCTACAGTTATTAACATTTTTATTAGATGTACTTATAAATTGTGTATCGCATAACTCCTTCACCATTTTACTTCCATTGTCTAGACAGCATTACATGAAACCATAATTTGTCCTCTATATAACTAAAACTAGATCTAAGCTGAAATGCACTCCAATTATTTTTGTCACAATTACATTGATTTCTGCAGTCAATAGTAGTCAATTGAGGCCTTGAGGCAGAACGCCTTTTTCCCCCAATTTAAATAACAACCTGAAGCCTGTGGCTTTCACTCTCCCACCAGTTAATAGCCCTCCAACTGATTTGAGTATGGTTGATCTCCTCCATTTTACAGCATTTTTTATTTATTTAGCAGATGTTCTTATCCAGAGTGACACTTAGCTTAGTCCATTCATCTTAAGATAGCTGTGAGACAACCACATAACACAGTCGTACTTAGTCCATTCATCTTAAGATAGTGTGGGACAACCACATATCACAGTTGTACTTAGTCCATTCATGTTAAGATAGCTGTGGGACAACCACATATCACAGTTGTATTTAGTCCATTCATCTTAAGATAGCTGTGGGACAACCACATATCACAGTCGTACTTAGTCCATTCATGTTACGATAGCTGTGGGACAACCACATATCACAGTCGTATATAGTCCATTCATCTTAAGAGAGCTGTGGGACAACCACATATCACAGTCGTACTTAGTGCATTGGTTCCAAATAGAGCCCTGATGCCAGCAACACATTTCAAAAAAGCTGGAATGGGCAACAAACGACTGGAAATGTTATGTAATACAAAAAAGAACCTGGTGGAACATCTCACAACTAATTAGGTTAATTGGTAACAGGTCAGTAACATGATTGGGTATAAAAAGAGCATCCCAGAGAGGATGAGTCTTTCAGAAGTAAAGATGGGGAGGGGTTCACCACTCTGTACTGCACAGGCAAATAGTTGCCACAATTTAAGAATGTTTCTCAATGTAAAATTGCAAAGAGTTTGCGGATCTCATCATTTACGGTACATAACAACATTAAAAGATTCTGAGAATCCAGAGAAATCTCTGTATGCAAGGGAGAAGGCCGAAAACCAATATTGGATGGCCATGATCTTTGGGCCCTAAGGCAGCACTGCATTAAAAACAGACACAATTCTGTAGTGGAAATCACTACATGGGCTCAGGAACACTTCTGGACACCATTGTCTGTGAACATAGCAGGTCGCCACAAATGCAAGTTAAAACTCTACCATGCAAAGAAGAAACCAGATATAAACAAGATCCAGAAACGTTGTCATGTTCTCTGAGCCCGATCTCATTTAAGATGTACTGAAGCAAAGTGGAAAACTGTCCTGTGGCCTAGAAATTATTTTTGGGAATCATGGATGCCGCTAAAATAGAAAGGGAGCATCCGGCTTGTTATCAGGGCACAGTTCAAAGGCCAGCATCCGTGATGGTATGGGGGTGCATTAGTGCACATGGCATGTGTGACTTGCACATCTGTGACGGCACCATTAATGCTGAACAATATATACAGGTTTCGGAGAAACGTGTGCTGCCATCCAGACAATGTATTTTTCAGGGAAGGCCTGGCTTATTTCAGCAAGACAATGTCAAATTACATTCTGTAGGTATTACAACAGCATGACTCCGTAGTTAAAGAGTCATGGTGCTAAACTGGCCTGCCTACAGTCCAGACCGGTCACCCATTGAAAACATTTGGTGCATTATGAAACAAAAAATACAACAAAGGAGAAACCGAACAGTTGAGCAGCTGAAATCATATATCAAGCAAGAATGGGAAAACATTTAACTTTCAAAACTGCAGCAATTGGTCACCTCAGTTCACAAACAGTAACA
Organism: Esox lucius; assembly: GCF_011004845.1. Lineage (NCBI taxonomy): Eukaryota > Metazoa > Chordata > Actinopteri > Esociformes > Esocidae > Esox > Esox lucius. Next base: position 17,058,611 of record NC_047588.1, on the reverse strand, counting down.
GAGTGTTGTTAAAAGAAGAGGGGATGCAACACAGTGGTAAAGATGCCCCTGTCCCAACTTTTTTTAAACGTGTTGCTGGCATCAAATTCAAAATGGGCATGTATTTATCCCAAACCATATGATCAGTTTTAACATTTGATATGTTGTCTTTGTACTATTTTCTATTAAATATATGGATAAATGATTGCACATCATTGCGTTCTGTTTTTATCAGCATTTTATGCAGCGTGCCAACTGAAACAGAGTTGTGATATTTTTGGCTGATGGGCTGAGTCTCGGATGTCCAACCATCAGAGGAACGCTGCTTCCACTGTTGGGATGTCAGGAAAGACGATGTCTTTGACTGGGCTGAGCGAGAGCTGCCCTCCTACTTCAGTGTACTGCTTTGTATGACTGCTTTGGCTTACCAGCAATTCAATACATAGAAGGTGTAGAAAAGGAAGGACTCTTAATTTATGTAGTACATATGCCGTAACCTGGTCTCATTACAGGAAAACACATTATAGGTAAGGTTGAGTTGGGCGAGGTATGTTCATCAGAAAAATCGCATTAAACAAATGTTAAGAGCAGACCACTCAGACAGCTGTTGCCACTGTCATAATTAGCTCAGGAATTAACACAGAGGTCCTTTCAAGGACAGGCCGTGTAAATATGCATTTCTAGTATAGTTGCTCATCTGTTATCACGCTTTACTATACCTCTTCTCTCAGCTGTTCAGTCCTGTATCTTCTACTTCTTCTCTCAGCTTTTCAGTCCTGTATTTTCTACCTCTTCTCTCAGCTGTTCAGTCCTGTATCTTCTACCTCTTCTCTCAGCTGTTCAGTCCTGTATCTTCTACCTCTTCTCTCAGCTGTTCAGTCCTGTATCTCCTACCTCTTCTTTCAGCTTTTCACGGCTGTATCCTCAACCTTCTCTGTTTCCTTAGCTGTTAACTCCAGTATTCTTTACCTCCTCCTCCCCTTTCACACCTCTGGTGTCTTCATGCCTCCTGTTCTTCCAGACTCCCCTCCAGCTCTCACTCAAGCAGCTCAGCTGATACAGACCAAGGTGATGAAATAAACCTTGCAGTGAACTCCTACCAAGGCATGTTTGTGTGTCATTTTCTCTGTTGGCATCAGTACTACTGTAAAAGTTAGTCACTGGCTAAGTCTGATTCTCTGTAATTATAGTACTGATTAATAGTAAATTAGATGAGCAATGATTATGACACCCCCATTATAGTTTTTCACAATTGCTAATACATACTAAAACTGGTTCTATGGACAATATCTGCAAAACCATTTTGCAAAGTTCCAGAAGACGCAAAATTATTATTCACCTGTTCTCATGCCTACACACTATTGTCTTTGTAAAGCACAATTGTCATGTTATAATTGAACACTGCCACTCACTATACCAAACTCAGATCATTGCAATTCACTCAGCAAATAGTTGTTGAGATTTAAACACTAACAAACATAGGCAACAAGCACTCAGAATGATGGCGTGCATAAAAAAAGGGACACAGGTAAGCTCACCTGTGTTTTGGAACAATGGATGAAAACATCAGAGAGAGAGACAGAATAAGAGAGAGAGATGTAGAGGAAGAATGAGAGGAGGTGAACGAGGGAGAGGAAGAACAATGATCTCCACAGAGATTTGTTACACTGTACTTGACCATGTTCAAGTACATGTTATGCCAATGTGGGAAGATGGGCTGAGAGTACAGCCAGACTTGAGCTGTTTCACTGTTGCATCACTGTTGCATCAACATCATGATTTCTTGTTGACTAATTATGTTTGTTAATGTTTACACCTTAACAACATTTTGAAGACAATGTTAGAATTGTGATGATTTGAGTTTTGTCTTTGAATGACAGTGTTTCGTACGTGAAAACATGGTGACAACTGTGCTTAATAGAGTGATGTGTGGAGTTTTACAAAAAATTGCGAATGGAACAGAGATTTGTGTAGAAACATGAACAATGCTTTAATTAACAATGCAGGTCTCATATTGTGTAATTAATTAAAGGGATTTGACCATTGTACCTGTTGTCAGCATTTGCTGGAAGGTGACAAACCTTCAGGAACTCATTATCATTGAAACCTTAAATCCGTTTACATAATATACTAAGCTGTGGAGATCTTATTTTTTGCTCAATGGCATAATCCTTCACCTGATACAGTCCACTGGAATCTAATGCTACTGTACTTGGGTCATCTGGATTTACTCAAATGAAATCAAAATGCAATACATTGTTGTAAAAGGTAACACTTAGTTTGTCCCTAGAGGTCAGAACGTTTACCAACTCAAGACACATTCTGAAATACTGCTTAATGTTGAATGGCTTGGCAGTCAAGGCCATAATTCTTACCTCGAAAATTACAAAATCTATAATTATACAATATATATATATAATATAAACATAAAGCCTGTGCTGCCCAAAGAGGGGAAAGACATTGTCAGTAGGCATTGTCAGCTGGTCTCAATGCGTACTAGCGCCTCCTTTAGGTGAGATAAGTAGGAGCAATCTTCAAAGAGGTTTTGAAAATGAAAAAAAAATACAACATTGAACTCTAAATGACTTCTGGAGTTATATCCATTAATTTCAAAATCAGCCCTCCATATCAAACAAATACCAGTCCTTATAAAAGATAAGTGATACCTGGCTTGATGACCCAGAACGGATTTAACACTTTACAACTGCATGATGAAGTGCATGACAAAAGACCTATTTTAGCTTGTGAGCATCACTTTCCAAGAGAAAGATGTACAAACCTGATTCCAAAAAAGATCATGGGCATCCAGTATGGTTTTCCGGCCTTGACCCTTACGCACAGAGATTGTTCCAGATTCTCTGAATCTTTGGATGATATTATGCACTGTAGATGATGATAACTTCAAACTCTTTGCAATTTTTCTCTGAGAAACTCCTTTCTGATATTGCTCCACTATTTTTCGCCGCAGCATTGGGGGAATTGATGATCCTCTGCCCATCTTGACTTCTGAGAGACACTGCCACTCTGAGAGGCTCTTTTTATACCCAATCATGTTCCCAATTGACATGATAAGTTGCAAATTGGTCCTCCAGCTGTTCCTTATCTGTACATTTAACTTTTCCGGCCTCTTATTGCTACCTGTCCCAACTTTTTTGGAATGTGTAGCTCTCATGAAATCCAAAATGAGCCAATATTTGGCATGACATTACAAAATGTCTCACTTTCAACATTCGATATGTTATCTATATTCTGTTGTGGATTAAATATACATTTATGAGATTTGTAAATTATTCCATTCCTTTTTACTCACAATTTGTACAGTGTCCCAACTTTTTTGGAATCGGGTTTGTACTACCATACCTAGTATACATGATGGAAATATTCACTCAAATTCCAGATGTCATAATGAAACCTGTCCTTAAGCTTTAGTGTGTATTTGGGTGTGGGGAGTTGTTTATTTCTTTTGTTTTTTCGTTGACCTTTTATATCTTTCAGGCTGTCCCAACTACCCCACTTGAAAGTTGCTAAAATCTTTATCCTTAGCCTACATGTCATGCTTATCAACCCATAGTATGACAACTGGAACATAAGACCTGGCTTTAAAATGGAGTACAAAATAAAATGAAATTAAGTCTGCCCGATCTCAACTTGTGAAGGTAGGCAATAAACATCAGTAAACAGCCATGCAAAAAGCTAGCTTGGAGGACTATTCTGTAATAGATACTCTTTAAATTCTGCACCTGGTAGGACAGATGCAGCAAGAAAATTTGCTAATAAATCAGCTTCTGTTAAAACAACTAGCTTTGTGATTTTACTGCTTCTTTTCTTCAATTTGAAAACCACGCTAGGGGCTAGACATCCTCATCTTTTGGAGGCTTGGGAGCTCTGCATTAGTCACAGATTGTATGTCAAACAAGCATCCCACCATAATGCCGACCGTCTACCACAGAGATAGGAAGTTGTCTGTTGTTCTATGACAAACCTATTCATATTGAAATCAATAACAATTTGTAAAGAAACAAAATGCATTTCTCCTCATAACATACCAACCCTTTGATTTGTTCACAGAGGACGAAAATATGAATACATTAAAATGAGGTAATATTAAAATTATTGCTGTTACGGAAGCTGAAATCAAATATCAATAACCTTGTCTTTGCATCCAGATACGGACTGTGCTTTGTAAAGGGGGCATTACGGAGGTGATTTCTCTAGGCTGATGATCACAGCACAAAAAGTAAGTGTTTTGCTTTGCTCAAGTTCACAGACGACACCACGTGGTAGGCCTGATCAGTGACAATGATGAGTCAGCCTACAGGAAGGAACTCAAGCACCTGGCTGCATGGTGCGCTGACAACAGCCTGGCCCTCAACGCAAAGAAAACCAAGGAGCTCATTGTGGATTACAGAAAGTCTAGAGGCTGCAGTTCTCATCAATGGTACTGAGGTGGAGTGTGTGTCCAGCTTCAAATTCCTGGGTGTCCACATATGCAAGGACCTCTCCTAGTCCCTCAACACCTCAGCCCTGGTCAAAAAGGCGCAGCAGCGCCTGTACCTTTTTGAGGAGGCTGAGTAAGGCCTGCCTGTCCTCCAAGATCCTTGTGAAATTCTACCGCTACACAATCGAGAGCATTCTGACAAACTGCAGCACAGTGCGGTTTAGCGGTTGCTCTGTAGCCAACCGGAAGGCCCTGCAACAGGTGGTGAAAACCAGCCAGCACATCACTGGTGCCCAGCTTCCTGCCATCGTAGACCTCCAGCGCAAGGGGTGTCTGCGCAGGGCGCGCGGGATCATCAGGTACTCATCACATCCAGGCCACAAACTGTTTGCCCTCCTACCATCGGGCAGGTGGTCCAGGTCTCTTCATTCCCACACCAGCAGGCTCAGGAACAGTTTCTTCCCGTCCACTGTAACCCCGCTGAACTCTGTGAACTTGGTGACACATCTCTAACCAAACCCCCCCTACCTCCCAGGGACCTTGTTGCACTACTCCATTTGTACTACATGCCATTTAGAATTGCTATTTGTCACCGCACATCTATTACCCCACTTGTAACATACACTATACTAAATGCTTGTACATTTTCTTCCCTCCTCTATGTGCCTTCATTGCACATCTATATATTCCACTTCGAATATACATATACTTAATACTTGTACATTTTCTGCTCAGATCTATTTGCAGTTCTGGTTAGATGCCAACTGCATTTCATTGTTCTGTACTTGTATTGTTCAATGACAGTAAAGTTGAATCTAATCCAAGCCAGGACAATGCCGGAGTGTCATCAAGCCAAACCATGAAAGCGCCAATGTTAGCAGCCTTAATAGTAAGATAATTAACTGAGGAGATCTAGTCTTGGTACCATCTTGTATTTATTGCATTAAATCTTCCCAGCTTCCCAGGTATACTGAGAGGGTTCTCCAAAATGTTATGTTTGCAGGGGGTGGAAGTTTGCTTTGAATGTTGTTTTGTAACTTTAATCCCCAGGTGTGTCCATTTATTTCTGGGGAGATCTTAAATAGTAGATAATCTGACTAAGAGGGGTGTTGCATCCATATAGGAATCATTCATTCATTCATTCATCTTCTTCCGCTTCATCCGGGGCTGGGTCGCAGGGGCAGCATTCTAAGCAGAGATGCCCAGACTTCCCTCTCCCCAGACACTTCCTCCAGCTCTTCCGGGGGGACACCGAGGCGTTCCCAGGCCAGCCGGGAGACATAGTCCCTCCAGCGTGTCCTAGGTCTTCCCCGGGGTCTCCTCCCGGTGGGACGGGACCGGAACACCATCCCAGGAAGGCGTTCCGGAGGCATCCGAAACAGATGCCCAAGCCACCTCAGCTGACCCCTCTCGATGTGGAGGAGCAGCGGCTCTACTCTGAGCTCCTCCCGGGTGACCGAGCTTCTCACCCTATCTGTAAGGGATCGCCCAGCCACCCTGCGGAGAAAGCTCATTTCAGCCGCCTGAATCCGGGATCTTGTCCTTTCGGTCATGACCCAAAGCTCATGACCATAGGTGAGAGTAGGAACGTAGATTGACCGGTAAATCGAGAGCTTCGCCTTGTGGCTCAGCTCTTTCTTCACCACGACAGACCGATACATCAACCGCATTACTGCAGAAGCTGCACCGATCCGTCTGTCAATCTTTCGTTCCATCCTTCCCTCACTCGTGAACAAGACCCCTAGATACTTAAACTCCTCCACTTGAGGCAGGCACTCTCCACCAACCTGAAGTGGACAAGCCACCCTTTACCGACTGAGGACCATGGCCTCCATATAGGAATCAGCTTGCTCTTATTTTATACAGTATATCAAGGAGAAAAACAAGTCAATTATCACTGAAATACTAGATTGGGACATAAGGAAAAGTGCACAGCCTTTGTGTCATCTCTCTATAGGTTTTAAATCTGGATCCTCTATCCTCTGAACGCAATGAAAACAGTCATCCATTTACCATCGCCACAAATGCCGCAGCCAACTACTTCAAGGTCTTAGATTGAGTGTTGTAACCAATTGAAATGCAAACAGCTTCGATTGCTGCTCTAACTGACAAGCCATGTCACACCCGTTACATATAAATGCCTCAGGCATGTTGATGACCAGAGGTTGAACTAAAGACATTAAACATAGGCTAAATAACATTTTGCCTAAATTACACTTTTGGAAAGGTTTGGAAATAGAACAATACTTTTAAGTAAGCTAATATTTAGTACAAAATGACATTGCCGTAATTATTTGGTATCATGTCTTTAAGCCTTAGTAATACACTTAAGACCAAATCTTTATCAGTTCATTAAGTAGAAGGTCAGTGGTCATCAGATCCAAAACCAGTGGGGAACCATCAGGGTCCTCTACACCCTCAGAGATAGATAGATACAAATCTCTATATATTTTTATATATTATAAGTTGTCATTTTGTTTTCATTGATTTAATCATTTTAGTTGTAAAATAAATTATTTTCTCATTGAATTTCTTTAGTTTGTGTTGGAAAAAGAAGGGTTGATATCCAAGAGAAAAAAATATCCAAACATTATTTTTCTTTGGTAGTCTCTTGGTAGAAATGATTTAGCGGGGCTCAACGCTCATTGGCTAGGCCCTTAGGCTTTAAATGGAAGGCACCAGCCAACTTCATTGACATTGACTTAAATTAGAGCAACATTTTGGAATGACAGTAGAATCAACCAATCACAAATTGTCTTGTAATAGATGGGACAATTGTATGACGCCTCAAGGCTCTCTTGAGGGCCTAAGTATTCGTCACTAATTCAGAACCAATAGCGAGCCTTATCTTGTTTTCTCATGCTTGAGCCCGCTTGAGCCTAGCTAGCTAGGTCGTTTTTTGCAGTAAGTGTATGTAACAATGTCGATCAATTAATCAATCAATAACATTTATTTAGAAAGCCCTTTTTACAACAGCAGTTGTCACAAAGTGCTTTACAGAGACACACCGGCCTTAAACCCCAAGGAGCAAACAATAGTAGTGTTGAATTTCAGTGGCTAGGAAAAACTCCCTAAGAAGGCCAAATTTTAGGAAGAAACCTACACAGGACCAGTCCTCTTCTGGCTGTGCCGGGTGAGATATTAAGAGTCCAATTGGAATAATTATTAAATGCATGTGGGCTAAATCCAGATGGCCTGGCTGTTAGCCCTGGCTTTGATTTCAATTGATAAAGAAATCAAATGACTAGCATTATGAACCTGCCTTTGCCCATTTCATAAATTATTAAATGATAATCATAATGGTATGTGGACATTTTATTTTCATTTAAATCTTGCATTTTTAATACAATGTGTAAAAATATTATTTCAACATTAGATCCCTGCTTGTGTGGTAAAAACAAAGGTAATGACACTGCAATTGGAAGTACTGGGTATGTGACATTTTCGTGATTTTTTTTTATTGTAGCCTGCTGGAGCTAGAACATGGAATACAGCAACTTTTTTCTCTCTGACAGCATATACTGGCCGTAAATGATGTGAGTAGTTGTCTGGTTTATTCCGCCACTATTCCTATTTTATTTTATTATGACATCAGATCTTTTTCCGCAAATGAGGAGCTCCAATAGTCACGGTTCTCCACTGCCCGAAACATTTGTTAAAAACCAGTGGCGGACCGTGACTATTGGAGCTAGGCCCTCATTTGCAGAAAATGATCTGACGTCATACATATAGATCTTACAAATGATTATATATAGAAATATATCCAGATTAGCATCTATCCTTAGGCCCATAGCAGGCATAGAGGGCCCTGATTGTTCCCCACTGTTTAAAACAGTATTGTGATGAAATGTGCATGAATAAGTCTATGAATAGGTATGGCCTTTCTCCTTGATCGATGGTCTTTACAGCAACAGATACATTACATGGTATATTGATGTGATATTGTGATATGTGATATAGGGGTCAATAAAATAAGAACAGCCATAGCTGTTCCTTCCCCACAATTAAGTGAAACCAACATGTCTAGGCTGTAGCAAGTGGCTCTAGGGCACATTGTTAAGGTGACCTTATCTGTCACACTTTTCACATGACTGTAATATTGCTCTTCAGGTAATATGTAAGAGTATCTTATCAATAGAGGTTTGAAAATGGATGATTGAAGATCTAAAACAGATCTAAAAATCTCTTGTTGAATGTTAATGTTAAGTAAATGGCCATATGAAACATATCTACTTGACAGTACAAGTCAACTTGTACCATCCTATGCAGGACTCATGGGCACTATCGCTTTCCCTTGACCAGGACACAAACTGAGCTGGTAGTGATTTAGGGGTACCATTCTACCTTTCTACATACATAATATACTACACACACAGTGCACCCTCGCGTAAGAGAAGTCGGCAATAGTAGAAGAGGAAATGCTTGCGTAGCTCATTCCTGTGTACCCTTCCTTTGAATCAGATACCCCTGGCTGAACCAGATTGCCCGGTCAGAGAGGGAACCTATGGGGAGCAAAGCTGCTGAGACAGGCACTTATAAAAATAAACAGGAGGGGTAAAAGGGGAGAGGGTTAGGGTTCGCAGTTACATTTAGCAACGATGGGGAACGATTGATTATGCAAAGAAGGAGAAGTGAGGAAGGAGGAAAAACTAAAGAGAAAGGTGAAATGAGGCTGTGAGCAACAATGAAAGGAGACGGTGTTCTGACAGAGACATATTACAGGCATTTGTTTCTTCATCAGAGGCATGACTGCTGCAGCACCAAGGAATTACAACCAACATAGATCCACTACACTACATGTGGAGGGAGGCGTGTGAGTGACAGCCTCTGGCTGCTGCAGAGTCCAGCGGCTTATTACACTGACCTTGACGATGCTAAAGTCACAGGAAATATCAACTCATGATAGCATATATAACATATCCTTTCCGAATCAAAAAGTGTAAGAATTAACATATTGTCTCTAACATGTACAACCACTTTCATGACGAGCCTTATCGCAATTTATTTTTTACTTTATTGGAATGTAATTTACCAGTTATCTGCTGATTTTGTCCTTATGTAACCATTAATTCTATTGTTCAACATATAACACTTTACCTACAGTGGATATAAAAGCCTACACACCCCTGTTAAAATGCCAGCTTCTTGTGATGTAAAAGAATGAGACAAAGATAAATCATGTCAGAACTTTTCTACCTTTAATGTGACCTATAACAAGAACAATTCAATTGAAAAACAAACTGAAATCTTTGAGGGGGAAAAATAAAAAACTCAATATTCATAACCTGGTTGCATAAGTGTGCACACCCTTAAACTAATACTCTGTTGAAGCACCTTTTGATTTTAATACAGCACTCAGTCTTTTTGGGTAGGAGTCTATTAACATGGCACATATTGACGTGGCAATATTTTCCACTCTTCTTTGCAAAAGCGCTCCAAATCTATCAGATCTCCTGTGCCCAGCCCTCTTCAGATGACCCCACATCTCTCTTCAGGTCATTGAACAGGTCCTGCCTGTAGTTCTGGGATGATCCCTCACCTTCCTCATGATCATTGATGCCCCACGAGGTGAGATCTTGCATGGAGCCCCAGACCGAGGGAGATTTACCGTCATCTTGAACTTCTTCCATTTTCTAATAATTGCGACAACAGTTGTTGCCTTCTCACTAAGCTGCTTGTCTATTGTCCTGTAGCCCATCCCAGCCTTGTGCAGGTCTACAATTTTATCCCTGATGTCCTTACACAGCTCTCTGGTCTTGGCCATTGTGGAGAGGTTGGAGTCTGTTTGATTGAGTGTGTGGACAAGTTTCTTTTATACAGGTAACGATTTCTAACAGGTGCAGTTAATACAGGTAATGAGTGGAGAACAGGAGGGCTTCTTAAAGAAAAACGAACAGGTCTGTGAGAGACGGAATTCTTACTGGTTGGTAGGTGATCAAATACTTATGTCATGCAATAAAATGCAAATGCTAATTATTTATAAAAAAATCATACAATGTGTTTTTCTGGATTTTTGTTTTAGATTCCATCTCTCACAGTTGAAGTGTACCTATGATAAAAATTAAAGACCTTTACATGCTTTGTATGTAGGAAAACCTGCAAAATCGGCAGTGTATCAAATACTTGTTCTCCCCACTGTACATCAATTTCAAAGGGAGAACCAGGGGAATCCGCAGGTCATTGCAATTTTCCGCTCAGACACCCAGGTCCTTGGATGTAGCAGAATCCATCCGGGTCCTAAGTGGCAGTTGTCTTCTCATATAGACAATCACCATGACCAAATGGTTGGAGCAACAAACTCATTAGTAAGTCTCATGGGTGTGTTTAGTTTTGCTGTGAGAAGTACACAGGCCATGCTATCAACCACAAGCTAAGGGGTCAGTGGGAAAGTACACCGGCCATGCTATCAACCACAAGCTAAGGAGACAGTGGGAAAGTACTCAGGCCATGCTATCAACCACAAGTTAAGGAGACAGTGGAAATGTACCCAGGCCATGCTATCAACCATAAGCTAAGGGGTCAGTGGAAAAGTACCCAGGCCATGCTATCAACCACAAGCTAAGGAGACAGTGGGAAAGTACACAGGCCATGCTATCAACCACAAGCTAAAGGGTCAGTGGAAATGTACCCAGGCCATGCTATCAACCACAAGCTAAGGGGTCAGTGGAAAAGTAAACAGGCCATGCTATCAACCATAAGCTAAGGAGACAGAGGGAAAGTACACAGGCCATGCTATCAACCACAAGCTAAGGGGTCAGTGGAAAAGTACACAGGCTATGCTATCAACCACAAGCTAAGGAGTGAGTGGGAAAGTACACCGGCCATGCTATCAACCACAAGCTAAGGAGACAGTGGGAAAGTACACAGGCCATGCTATCAACCACAAGCTAAGGAGACAGTGGGAAAGTACACAGGCCATGCTATCAACCACAAGCAAAGGAGACAGTGGGAAAGTACACCGACCATGCTATCAACCACAAGCTAAGGAGTAAGTGGGAAAGTACACAGGCCATGCTATCAACCACAAGCTAAGGAGTGAGTGGGAAATACACAGGCCATGCTATCAACCACAAGCTAAGGAGACAGTGGGAAAGTACACCGGCCATGCTATCAACCACAAGCAAAGGAGTGAGTGGGAAAGTACCCTCATCCGGTGCACTTACGAATACATTTGTAAACAATTACCAGCTGGAGATAAAAAAAATATGTCTATAATGAATGTCTATGTCTATAATGAATGTCTATGTCTATAATGAAAGGGTAAGCACCGTATACTGTGGGAAAATGGACTTTGAAGATCCCTAGCAATAAAATACAAGTAATACACACATTTATAAACAAAATAATCAAATCAGTAAATAATTATACATATCTTTAGTTTTTTCCACATTTTATGGAAAACTTGGTATATTTTGTAGAATCTGCATTTATGCACATTAGCACTAAAGGCACTTTTATTGGCATATCAAATCATTTTCCATAATATTTTACAACTCCATCCTACAACACATATCATAAGTATGTTTGCAAAATAGTGTGCATTTTCTCTGGTAAAATGGCCCCATATTCCTTGGCCGTATACGACCATGCAGGGCGATCATTGGATCAATGAATTCCATGAGATGGCTGCCCATACCATTATCGATCGCCCACTATGTTTAACAGTTGGTAGCAGACATTGTGGGCTGAATGCATCCTTTGGCTTTTCTCCAAACAAAAACCCATCCGGGTGTAGGAAAAAGGGTGAAAGATGACTCTTCAGACCATATTGCTTTTTACCATTACTCAGGGGTCCAGGTTTTGTGCAAGTTATGCATCTTTTTGTGTTGTCCTTGGATACAAGCTGCTTGCGAATAGCAGTCCTGACATAAATTCCAACTTTGTGAAGCTCTCAATGCACAGTTTTTGTTGAGACTGGGTCACTGAGTTGCTGAGTCAATTCTGTGGTCATTTTCGAGGCTTGGGGCATTGACCAACAATCCTGTTAATCTATCGCTGTTCGACTTGCTTCGACTTGAAGCCATTGTTCTTCTTTGCTGTTTTGTCCGTGTTCGGCACATGCTGTTAGGATTTTTTAAACTGTTCTCCTGGGAATTTTCTCAGGCCCATTTTTAATCTGAAGAATGCCACATTGTGTAGCAGCCACTGTACAGTAGTAGCCACTGTACAGTGTACAGTGGCTACTATTATTAAATTTTACAATGTGCTTAGACTACTCACATAGGAGTCATACTAAATTGTATATATATATGCTTAATAAAAACAAGTTCTATCCATCACTGGAGAGCAGTGACCAGAATATGTGAGCGTAGCTGAGCATCAGAAAATCCCACTCGTCTTCTTAGCAGTTCTTGACATTCCTGCACTCAGTGTGCTTTCTCACCACCCCATAAAAAATAGCTCTGTTCTAATAGAAAAAAACTGCCTCACCATATCACTTCATTGTTGTGTTTAAGAGAAATATTTTACAAATACCCCATCTACTTTTATGATGAATATAGGCTATCATTTAGCTTTCAGTTATGTTATTCAAGAAGTACTTAACATTGAATATCTCAATATCATAGTGTGTGCCTAAGTATACAGAAGGGTGATAAAGTAAATTAAAAATGCTGGGCAGGACCTTGCCCAGAACTACAGACTGAGTGCTACAAAGAGAAACTGGAGCTGGAGACCTGCTCTACGCTCAAGTGAAATGATGCGTGTTCCGCTCATTGCTCCATTCCATCTCCACTCTGCACACATACTCCAGCAGTGAGAAATCGTTCAGTTGGCATGTCAGCTTTAATGCCCTATTTTATGTCAATTACATCCTCAAGGTCTACATTATTTCTATACAGGGCACCTACTGGCACCCTAGGTAAATATGAACAAAAAAGTATGTGAAAAAATATTATTATCATTAAAGATTTCATCCGTTATCTTAATAAAAATAAAATTATTCAAAAACATGCATGCCACAATTATTAGCACCCCTGCATTTAGTAATTTGTGCACCTTCCCTTTGCCAAGATAGCAGATAACTCTTCCATAATATTGTCTCCTGTAATGGTAGATGAGTTTGGTGAAAACGTAGGGAAGGGATTTTAGACCATTCTTCAGATCCTTTAGACTGTTCAGATCCTTCAGAGTCCTTGGTCCTCGCCTGCATATTGCTGACCTCTGGTGTGGGGACTAATTTGACCTGCCATTGGCCCTTCCAGTGAGTGTGCAAAAATGCTGTCTCCATGAGCAAAGTGGAATCCCATGAGGAACCATGTTATTTTGCTTGGTGCAATGTAATTCTAAAGAATGGATAGCAATTGCATGCTTAACATTAATTTGTATACATCTGATTCCAAGACACCGAAATACCTCACAAATTATGTTTTTAACTGTTTCTGAAGTCTCTTGAAATGGAACAGGAGGGATTTGTTCATTTAAATGTTAAGCTTTTTCTATTATTAATCTCACGGATGACAATAGAGTTTCCGCTTTTCCTCCATTTCAGCTAATCTAAATGGCTGTACACTTCAGGTGTTCTCTTGATTGATGTACAACGTCTTCCAAATCTGCAAATTAACTGGGCAAGTGAAGGGAATTTGTACATTAGGAATCTCAGAATTCAGCCAATTTGTTCATCAGTGACCTCAGCATGAACCAGCAGAAATTCGTCATTTGTGGATGTTGCCTCGCCAGACTACTGAACTTATGACTGCAAAATACTGATTTGTCCAAAGCACAGTATGGAATGCTTGTGGTTATTTCACGCATGCTGTTGTTTAATGACAGATCAAAGGCACCATTTATGTTTATGTAGTCTGTCCACCAGAGATTTGTACCCAGCGCTAACTTTTCCCGAACTAGAGGTTCACCACTATTTTTTTCACACAAATCTCTGTTCCATGTACACTTTATTGCAATACTACTCACAACCCTCTCTGTAAAGTACAATTGTCATGATCTTGTCATTCAATAACCAAATTCAAAATGGCGCAATTCTAACATTCTTAACAACATAATCAGTCAACAAGCAATCAAGATTTTTTGGTGTGAATTAAAAGGGCCACAGGTAATCCCATCTGTGTTTAGGAATGGCTTTCTCAGAGAGGAAGAGGAAGAATGAGTGGAGCTGGATAAAGGACAGGATTAGGAAGGACAACCATGATCTCAATATTTATTTTTGTAAATTATACACTATGGACACCATTTTATGGTTGTAGAACATGAATGATTTCTGAGGACCAAGAACCAACCATTGTCAACATGGTTGTGGAAAACAGTTGTATACATTTAAAGACATCCACTCCAGAAGAATACTTCAAGACAATGGCACTTTTCAATGTAAACAAACCATCAGAACCTAGCCTAAGATGTAACTGAAGATCTCTGTTCCAGATCAGACTTAGTATGTTGTGGCTGAGGCAGAATTTACGTTTGTATGAATATAATTCCAGTCTCAAAACACATCCTTTTCCCCTCTTGTCTTTCTGGGCAACATTTGTAGTATTGGGCAAAATTGTAAGTATTGGTGAATTATAGTACAACCCCCCCCCCCCCCCCGTGTTACCCTCTAGACATAATTTAGTCTATAATATCATGCAAAGTGCAACATTTATATAATACAGTTTTCAATTCTTCTCAAGAGTGTGCAATGAATATTCAGTAGTATCATTGTACAGTATTTGATGCTTTTATGTGACTTTAGAGGGGAAAGATAATACGGTTTTGTCTGCTGTTTGGTCAATATTGTGGGTTTGGTCAAATGGTGTGAGCTTTGAAATGTTACAGTTCCAAATTTTGGAATTTAGTTACATGGTTTTGTGTCTGTTGCTCATAGAACAGGTTTTTAGCGATTGCTGTAATATAAAAAATGTAAATGTGTTAGGGTGTTAGCTCTGCCTTCAACAAGGTAGAACTGCTTGTAGAACAGGATTCTACAGTAGATTCAAAAGAATAACTTATACGTTTAATTGTACATTTTTATAAAGTGGATGTAGACATTGATTTACATAAATGTGTTGATTACATGAATAATGACATTGTCAAAAATATAATTGGATGTCCCATACTACAAATAACAGACCATGGCCAGTATGTATTATGTTTCAACCTTGACAATAAAACAAATGGACAAGATTGTTTCAACCAGAGTTATTTTCCATTCTTGTTGTTAGCACCACTATGAGAGTAGTGGGATGTGTGATTACAAACATGGAGGACATACTTGCTACCTCTCCAAACAAATAATCATGTTAAAACCTACTTTTGTCCATTGTTGCTTCACTGACAGGCTCTTTACTAAGGATGTTAGTGGACAATACGTTAGTGCAGTTATATACACTTAAGGTAACCCACTCCATGAAAAAAATATGTTCTCATGTTGACAGGCTGCCATCTCTCCTAATTTCCAGCCAACTGTGCCAACATGCTCTATTTCCATCGCCTCACATTAAGCAGGTGAGAAAATGAGCTCCCAATCAATTTACTAGATGAAAACACAGGGGTCCTGTTTACCCATCTCTCTCTCACGGACTAAGATACTGTCATCTGTTTACCACAGGAAGAAGGATGCACTGGTCCTGAGGGAGGAAACAAGCTGAGCCGGAACAGAAAGCCACAACCGATACAACCGACACCAGCACACACACAGTATTCACACACAGGCATTCTTTATACATAAACACACACACACACTCAATAGCAGACAGTGAAGAAAGTCATCCTAATGCAACACAATACATTTGTGATCAGCAGTATGAAAACTCTATAGTGAGGAAAAATAATACAAATGAATATGATCAGCCTTGAGGCCAACCCCTACCAAAAAGACCAGAGTCAGTAGCTGCCTCTGCATTCCCACTATCACATTAGTGATAGCAAAATGTTTGCTGCATTTCAATGAGGAAACATTTAATTTGTGAGGTTTTTAGTAGAATAACCCTAAGAGGGGAGAAAGGCCTTATAGAAACAGTCAGGACAGATAATGAACCATTAGAAAAACTATGGTCAGTCTCAACGAAGCCGCCGTCTCAGAGAAGAGCATACATGTGGTCATGTAGTCACAAAAAGCATATTTTTCGTCATCTGTATTTTCTCGGTTATCTGATCATGCTCCTTAATGATATAATGGATTCCATTGATAAACACGGTATATATGAATGAATGCCCAATACTGCCTGTCTCTCACACACAGTGAGTAGACATGCTAGGCAATCAGGATTACTCAGCTACTACTTATGTGGCTGTCGTAATGCCAAATTTTATACATTTATTTTGGAGGTCAGATTTCCTACACTTTGTCTGGTGCAGTGACCAGATCTGGGAAATGGCCAGAGCGCCTTCTAGTGGATAGAAATTAAAAACCCTTTATTTGGATTTGGAAAATGTCTGGCATGGGGTTCTTCTGGTATTTTCACTGAATGGTTAGTAGAACAATAACACCACAATAACAAAGCAATAAAGTAATAAAATGTTTTATGAACTAAATTAATTTATTATGAAATGGTGCAATGCTGCTTTGATGATCAATACAGTGATACAAAATAATAATACACTTGGGTAGCCAATTAAGTTCCTGTTTTCAAATCCAGAGATAATATATATTTGCCCTTGAATTGGGTGTATAACCTGTTGGCTCAGATGATTAAGGGGCTGGATAAATGAAAAGTGGTTCTTCAGACACTAATGTTTGCCTAACACCAAAGGAAGTTGATAATCACCACTGCTGTGCTGCTTATCCAATTGTTTCCACGGTTACACATTTTTTCATTTAAAACTTTCTAAAGCTTCTAACATACATAGCCAAGACGGGCGAAGATCCCTCTTCCAGGTTGACAAAACATAACATCACTGGGACAGTGAACCGATGTCTGTCTATGATTTAGGCGTTAGTTGACTGAGAGGTTCGATGACAAAGGTGCAGAGGAGACCCCAGTGGTCACTTATAAAGCGGTCACACTCCAACCTCTCCAGGCCAACTAGAGTCAAGCCATCAGGGCTGACCTTTGACCCCTCGCCAGCCTGCCTCAGAAAGAGGCGGTCGAAGCGCAGGCGTGCGGGGAAAGGGAGTTCTTTGTTGTCATTAGTGATGCAATCCCAGGTGTAGCGGCAGTCCTGTGGTTGGCCCAGGGACTCCCATATGTCACAGATGCCCTCAGGTAGGCCACCCAGATTGTTCACCTGGAAACACACAGACCGGTTGAAGGCATGAACAATGATGTACATGTGAAACCCTCCCCACTCTCTCACCTCCCAGTCCCTGAGGTTGGTGTCTCCCCCAAAGATGACGTTGTGGTCCTGGGGCTGCTCACTCATTGTTCTCCACAACACCCTCAGCTGGTTCTGGCGTTCTGAGGTACTCTTCTTCATGCTCTCCATGTGGGATGTCATCACACACAGTGGTTGGCCCAGGAAAGAGACCTGGCCCACGACAGACACCCAGCAGAGACATGGGGTCAGGGCACAGTCTATAGGTGGAACTGACCACGACAGACACCCAGCAGAGACATGGGGTCAGGGCACAGTCTATAGGTGGAACTGACCACGACAGACACCCAGCAGAGACATGGGGTCAGGGCACAGTCTATAGGTGGAACTGACCACGACAGACACCCAGCAGAGACATGGGGTCAGGGCACAGTCTATAGGTGGAACTGACCACGACAGACACCCAGCAGAGACATGGGGTCAGGGCACAGTCTATAGGTGGAACTGACCACGACAGACACCCAGCAGAGACATGGGGTCAGGGCACAGTCTATAGGTGGAACTGACCACGACAGACACCCAGCAGAGACATGGGGTCAGGGCACAGTCTATAGGTGGAACTGACCACGACAGACACCCAGCAGAGACATGGGGTCAGGGCACAGTCTATAGGTGGAACTGACCACGACAGACACCCAGCAGAGACATGGGGTCAGGGCACAGTCTATAGGTGGAAGTTATCAATGTTCACCCAAAATACAGAAACATTCAGTAGGCCAATGTTTTAGGGAGAAAAGTACATATTTCTTGACTAAAATTACCTGAAGTAATTTTTACTTGAATAACACTTTCAAAATGACCATAGTGTGCAGATTTCTGAACCATGCACTCAATAGTTTCTGAGCAGTGAGAGGCCTGCATCCAGTCAAGGAAAGGAATCACGTGGCCTCCATTTGCAGCTGTTTCAGTACAATACTACAGGGACAGACAAACAGTGGGCAGACTGAACTCATTTCAAAGTATTGGAGGTTTAGGATTTTGAAATCTAATAGAATGAGATTTTTTTTTTAAAGGTAGAGAGTGTGTTCTTACATTGGCCACAAGCAGGTTTCTCCTCATTTTTGTATTTGGATAATTCACTATGCTACTCCCCAAAAGTTGAACTCTGGACTTCCTCAGCAGTATGGCAGTGAAATAACTTTTGTCACTTCCTGTGAGGGACAAACAACATAGTAATTGCATGCAGTCACATCATGCCCAACATATTTAAATTCATACTGAAAATATATATATTTCTAATGTAATGTTTTATTATAATGTAATACCTCAAAGAAAAACAGATGTGTTCTCCCTAGTCATAAACTCAACAACACGAGGAAAAGGTGAAGGGGTCGGAGTACTTTCCGAGGGCACTTGCTTAATCATGCCCAATCAATCAAGTCCTAGACATCTCAAGATTGTTTAAAGGGCATAGAACGCATCTATGCTTAATTGGGTGTTTCATGTCATAGAGTCTGAATATTTAAGTACATTATATATTTAAGTTATTCTTCTTCTATAAATTGGCACACATTTCTAAAAAGGTGTTTTCACTTTCTCATTATGAGGTACTGTGTTAAGATTGATGGGAGGGAAAATCTATGTATAATTATTCATAAATAAGATCTATAACACACTAAAATGTAGAGAGAGTGAAGTTGCCTGAATACTTCTTGAAGGTACTGTATATAGCACATAAATGACAAATCTGCTCAATGATAATCATTGATGAAAATGTGTTTTTATAATGTTATTAGGTATTGTAGTAAATTACCCCTGTTGCAGGAGACTTTCATTTACTGTGTTGACCAAGGGTCTGTTTATTTATGTTCAGTTCTGTTGAGTCCAGCTCTCTTTCAATCCTTTCATCTATTTATCTTCCCTCTGAGCTGCTGTGGTCACTGTCCCAGTACTTATTCCTCTACTGCACACATTTATAGGTTTTATGGCACATTTTTCGAACATTAAGGTTTTATGAATTTATCAAAAATAAAAAGGGATACTTACTTAAATTAAACAAACAGTTTTTTGGGGGTTACTTCAGGTCAATATTGTGCAACTAAAACACCAAGGATAAAATTATATTTTCAAGACATTAAGTGAAATATGTTAAAAACAAGCATTATTGTTATTAGAAAATGTGTTCCAAATGTAGTAGTTGTTGTAAAGAACAGTGAACAATTATCATTTCTCCCGAATCCTTAAACTACAGACACCCTAGAGGCATTTTTTTGATCATGGTGGTTTATTAAATTCTCCCAAATTTTGATAACTTTGCTAATCAATTAATGTCTGGTGAAATAATAAGTTAACAATGTGTAATAATACATATGAAGTTCATTTACAATACATTAAGTCTCCTTCAAGTGATTTTGACCAGATAGATGTAACTCACCATGCACTCACCAAAGATTGTACCACGTACTGTCAGGAAAGGTGCTCAGTTAAATAGGAGGTTCTTCCTGAAACTTACCCGGCAACACATGATATGGCTTCAGAACCTGTTGTAAAACCTGGTATGTTGGGGAAATAACCTCTTGTAGTAGCACAATGTCAGGATGATACCTTGAAAACATGAGAAAAACATGAAGTCAAAATGTTGTTATTTCTTAATGAAACATAATGAAGCATGTTGTGTTGTTACGTAACTGGCAATTAAACATTTAAAATTGTTTTAGATGGATAGAAAGATTCAAACATACAGTTTTCTACTGGAAGGTACACAGCATTCACTCAGTGACAAATGTGAATGAGAAAATTGGGCAGAATATTTATCTAGGACAAACTTCAAACGCAGTAGGCCGAAATCACATTAACTGTGACAACTATCTCCCTCCAATTGGTCACAGATTGTCACCACTCAGCAACTATCATATTGACAACAGGATGAAATGTGCTGGGTTGATGTTTGCTTACTTGATAATGTAGTCCAGTAGCTTTGAGCAACGCTCCTTGATATCGTCCATATCCAGGCCGTCTATGTTCCAGGTCAGAAGGCTGAGTTTGTTCGGATCGCCCTTATTCTTTGGTTTGTCTTCATCTGGAGATGACAGTGATGACTGATCTGGAGATGTCTTTTGTTGAGATGACTGATCCAGGGATAAGCTTACTGGAGATCCCTGATCTGGGTGTGGCTGGTCCTTTGATTGGGTCAGGTGAGGATCGTCTATGGGTGGTTGGGCTAGATAAGGGTGCATTAAATTGGGTTGCTCTGGTTGGGCTTGACTGGATAGCTCTGAAGGGAGCGTGACTGGGTGTTGTGTTCCTACAGGAGGTTGGGGAGGGTTACATTTTGCTGGTTGCTTCAGGATAGTAGTTTGCTCTGGCAAATGTTTCCCTTGATCAAACTGCTGTAAGGGTGGGGTTTCAGGTTGCACTGATTGGGCAACGTCAGATTCCTTTGGCTGTGGTTGATCCAAGCTAGACCGCACTACGATATTTTTCTGCTTATGCTCCATCTTCTCAGATCTGCTCTCTTTCTTTGTCTTTTCTTCTTTCAGCCCTTGGATCTGTCAAGGGCAAAACTGTGAACAAGGCCATCTAGCAATTCATAGATACTGAGGTCATAAGTCGCAGACAGAAAACACCACAATTATACAATACAAACATGCCCTTCCATAAAAAATTTGTTTTAAACAGTCAGACCCCTCATCTGACCCATAACAAATAAAAAAACAAATATATTTTATATATATATAAAACACTCCCAAATACATTGTGGACATTGCAAACATGTTTTAAATCCTAAAAAGTCTACATGTCCAATGGTAAACAAAATAAGGGACATTCACAGTTCTTCATTTGTGGAGAGACCAGCTTTTTGAAGCCCTGCTTTTAGGAGGCAGAAATCAAGTCTGGCTTTGGTTTACTGTAGATGGGTAAGAGTGATTTGTTTCTGTGCCAGACAAATCTGTACTTCTGCTCTTTCGGTTTCTCACTTATAGTAATTAGTATACAGTGATAAATGATAGTTAAAATTAAATATATGATTTTGGTTGGTATTTTCAGCTGTTTGGGGGATTATTTTATTATTTTATTTTACCTTACTGTACTGAAAGGCTTAACAGGTAGCCTAAAGCCTACTTTCTCTATTTTATCACTGAAACGGTTAAACAAAACCGGAATCAGGAAAAAATATATTTTTTTTTATCCATAAACCAAACCTTAACCCTAACCTTAACTCCAGTGCTGTGATACCTAACTTTAACCCCAGCACTTTGATACATAACCCTAACCAAACCTTAACCTAACCATTTTCATTTTATAACCTTACCCCAAACCTTAACCCTAACCCCAGTGCTGTGATACCTAACATTAACTGTAACGTTAAAATGCATTCATTGTATATTGTAGCGACCTTGGTAAGGCCATTACTCATCCACCAAATGATTTTGTCCCGATATGGAGCAGTGGGTAGGATGCCCAACTGTAGAGCTGAATATTGCCGGTTCGAGACAATTTTAACAGAATGGTTAAAATTAAGAGACCACTGCAAATTGAACACTTCTGTTGCTCACTCAAAACTTTCCTTTTCAACTTTTTTGGAAAGGAAAGAAAAAGGTGCAGTGGTCTCCAAAACATTTCTGGAGCTGTATATTGTATTTGCAATCATATCTACGTGTAATCATTGTAATGAATGACATGGTCTGTTTTCATCTGCATAATCTGTACTCATAGAACCAATGTTCATTTTGGTAAATTACCACTCAACTTTGCTTTGACAATGAAGAATTTCTTCACCTCCCAAACAATTGCATTATTTACCCACCCTGATCAAATTTACAAATAGCGGTCTGTACTTTTGAACACTTTCATTTTGGTAGCACTGTAAGGGGATGGATTCTCCATAAGGTATATGTCCACATCCCCTAAGTTGCAGGGATGTCGCTGTTTTTAATGATGTAAATAATGCAGCAGGTGCTGTGTATGGGTCACAAGTGCCTAAGACTTGCAGTTTGTCTGTATTGCTTTGTTTTTCATGTTTTGTGAGGTGATCTAAACAATTTGACCGGCTGGTGCACTAGCTCCATAGAATTCTCAGATTTAGCCACCATGTTTTAACAATATTTTGCCCGCCAGGTTGTCAGAGCAATCACATGACTGAAAACTATTAATGATACGTTTTAGTAGAGTTTGTAACCTATACGTTTTCAGCACATTTTAATGTAACATATCATACGAAATCAGATGCCATAGATTTACGTGAAATAGTTTAAGTATTCCAGTGAGACCAGGTTGCGAGGTCATGATCCGGTCCTGACTGTAAACTGTGTCAGGGAGTCACAGTTGTTGTTACGGGTTTTTACTGACACCTGCTGTCCTGTTTATGTAGGTGTTGATGCAGTCAGAAAAGGCAGATACGCGAAAGAACACCAGTCTCCTGTAATAATATGATCATTTTAGAGATTTTGATATTTTTTTGATATTACATTGATATTAGTAGGCCTACTATACTCCCCGCCCTGAGAAGTAGCTCATTCATGAATCATACCCACCATACTAGCACCAAACAAAAGAGAATATTGTATAACAGTTAACCTGTTACTTTTGCTAAACTTATCTGGCTTGTCACTTAACCTACCTTTACATTAAGTTTTTTTCTTGTCGCCCATCGCTGATCACTGTTTCAATTTTATGCAGCTGTTTATCCTAGACCTAGACACAAGAAACTGTATTTGTTACTAATGCATAGATCGAAAAAGACGTTCTGTCCGTTAGGCTGTTACTTGTGTCCAATTTCTTTCTGCAGCTATAGTAACTCCGATTCAGAATATACCAATATTCAGCTAGGTAGATTGTGGATTGTTATGGAAGTTCGGTCTCGTCATCAAATTCTCGTTTCATCGAAACTGAAAGAATATCTCTGTCAGGGGCGGTGCCATAGAAATTAAAGGTCTACAATAATAATAACAATAATATAAATAATTGGGATTATTTCTAGAATGCCTATTCAGATTAGATCAGTTATGTTTACATTATAATATAGACAATAATATCACTGTCTTTTTTATAACGTTTGTCCCCTCCCCTCTTATGTCCCGCAGGATGGCTAGACACCGAAATCAGGGGGGGATTCTATCAAGGCAAATAAAGGAAAAATCCAGGCTTATTTTAATAAATCTCGGTAATTTAAGTGAGTGTTTCGTTCCATTAATCTGGTTTATAGCAGTCCCTGCTCAGTAACCAAGGTAATTTAATCTGCGTCTTGTGAGCAACATTAAAGAAACACTTCCGGGTCACGAAAATCTGGAATTTTTCTAAATAAAAGGGACTAACGTATTACTTCAAAACTGAGATAAATTGAGTTTATTAATTGTTTAAAAAATGTACCTCTCAAAACATTAACAACAATTCAAATATGATCATATTTAAGATACATTTCGATAAAAACTGGTTATTAAAACACGTTCCAAGGGCAAAATTCAGACGATGCCAATGACTGAATATGGAATACATATTGCCTCATAGCTCAAACTATTGAATATTCCACAGAGAAAGCAAAGTAGGAAATGTTCAGGAGAATGTGTAAAGTAAGCCAAACCTGTCTAATTACGGGGAATGGTGTAATACATCTAGCAACACAATATATCCACAACCCTCTTTTTCCACAATGTAACTCAATGGATATGAAATACATACACTCACCTAAAGGATTATTAGGAACACCTGTTCAATTTCTCATTAATGCAATTATCTAATCAACCAATCACATGGCAGTTGCTTAAATGCATTTAGGGGTGTGGTCCTGGTCAAGACAATCTCCTGAACTCCAAACTGAATGTCAGAATGGGAAAGAAAGGTGATTTAAGCAATTTTGAGCGTGGCATGGTTGTTGGTGCCAGACGGGCCGGTCTGAGTATTTCACCATTTGCTCAGTTACTGGGATTTTCACGCACAACCATTTCTAGGGTTTATAAAGAATGGTGTGAAAAGGGAAAAATATCCAGTATGTGGCAGTCTTGTGGGCGAAAATGCCTTGTTGATGCTAGAGGTCAGGGGAGAATGGGCCGACTGATTCAAGCTGATAGAAGAGCAACTTTGAATGAAATAACCACTCATTACAACCAAGGTACGCAGCAAAGCATTTGTGAAGCCACAACACGCACAACCTTGAGGCGGATGGGCTACAACAGCAGAAGACCCCACCACTCATCTCCACTACAAATAGGAAAAAGAGGCTACAATTTGCACGAGCTCACCAAAATTGGACAGTTGAAGACTGGAAGAATGTTGCTTGGTCTGATGAGTCTCGATTTCTGTTGAGACATTCAGATGGTAGAGTCAGAATTTGGCGTAAACAGAATGAGAACATGGATCCATCATGCCTTGTTACCACTGTGCAGGCTGGTGGTGGTGGTGTAATGGTGTGGGGGATGTTTTCTTGGCGCACTTTAGGCCCCTTACTGCCAATTGGGCATCGTTTAAATGCCACAGCCTACCTTAGCATTGTTTCTGACCATGTCCATCCCTTTATGACCACCATGTACCCATCCTCTGATGGCTACTTCCAGCAGGATAATGCACCATGTCACAAAGCTCAAATCATTTCAAATTGGTTTCTTGAACATGACATTGAGTTCACTGTACTGAAATGGCCCCCACAGACACCAGATCTCAACCCAATAGAGCATCTTTGGGATGTGGTGGAACGGGAGCTTCGTGCCCTGGATGTGCATCCCACAAATCTCCATCAACTACAAGATGCTATCCTATCAATATGGGCCAACATTTCTAAAGAATGCTTTCAGCACCTTGTTGAATCAATGCCACGTAGAATAAAGGCAGTTCTGAAGGCAAAAGGGGGTCAAACACAGTAGTGGTATGGTGTTCCTAATAATCCTTAAGGTGAGTGTACACTAAGCAAAGTGTCAAAATCGATACATTTAATATTATTAAAATCGCGTTTTACCTCGGAGTTCTATTTTGAAGGCAAAATCCGAAAACCGGAAGTCTTATTGTTGCTACGGAATCTCTAATGTTACCAGCATGACGCTATTCCTCTGAACTAGCCTGCTCCCTCGCAGGCTAACTTTCAAGCTTAATTTAGCTGTTTCGAATGTTCTGTGTATTTTCTCACTCGTATCACTTTTTTCCTTGTCCATGTTAGGAAACATAAGTTCAGACTTTTTTCTCAGACTTTTTTTTGTCATTGTGACCAAGCATGAATTCACATGTTTCATTTAGTTCCAAAGAACATATCAATAGAAATAAACAAGATAAGAAAAGCATGGCTTACCAATTCCATTGTCTTCAAAAGCCTATAGTTAATTGACATAGGCCAAGAATATGGCTGAATCTCAAATCGCATACTACATACAGTACGTACTTCATGGATGATGGCAAACTACGTACTGTATCGGGACTGAGTGAGACCTACCTTGTCATAATATTGTGTCTCAACATTACATTTTGTCACACATTAACATCACGCCAAATTTGAATATTTAGCTAGACACCATTAATCATGTTAAACTGACGAATATTTCTTGTGCATCTGAACTGAACTGTATGGCTTTTGTCACAGGCCGTTTTAAAAGCATATAATCCAGTAATACTCGTATTTTAGTACTTGGAATAGTCATAAGAATTGAGCAATTGCTAGCAAGACTAAAGACGAACTTTACGCTGCCAAAGCAATTTCATTTTTAAGGTTTCCACACAGGTAATTTCTCACACTGTTCATATTTCCAACACTAGAGGTGCTCTCTCAAAAATCAAATAGCTACTTTTTGTGACTACAAGTTCTATGGTCAACTTCCTGTTCACATGTGATCAAGATCACTCTAATCTGATGTGAGAACAAGTTTCTTATTTTTCCCCTTCAAAAGAAAAAATGTGCCACTTGTAGAAAATTATAATTTTTAACTGAGTAGAGGAGACAATAACATGTCTTTTGATACTTTATCTGCAGTCCTATGTTGAGCTAAACTAGAGATTTAGACAACATTAACACGCATGTCAGTTTGGGGCAAGTTGTCTCAACGACCTTGGGGCAAGTTTTCACTTGCCCCTGTATACACAGACACATAGAACATGCTCAAAAACCATTGTAATACTTTTTAATCAGCTCTGATAATATTATTAAATGTTACTGTAAATTGATTATTATTTAGATGTATAGTTTGAAGCAGCTGATATTTCCCTGGACTACCCTACACAAGACAGGCTCTGGCACGTCTGTGTGTTTGTGTGTGTGTCTACTAACACACTGCTTGCCTACTGTAAGAGACAGTATATCCACACATACACTACTTCATACGCTGTCATTAATTTAGAGTGATGTTATGAATTGCATTGTGGAAACCAGGATAGTAGATGGGGGGGGGGGGTGTAATAAGCCTGTAATGAATATGCAATTGCGATGAGGAAATGTGTTTTGGAACGTAGGAAGGAAGGAAGGAATGAAAAAAGTGGGGAAGGAAAGAAAGATTGTAAAATATTATAAAAGAAAGACAGAGAATTACAGCACACCACCTGACAATGCTAAAGGCTATGAGGCAGGTGAAGTTGCAGTTGCTATGACAGCATTATTGTTTTGATTGACAGACATGATTTGCCAGATCCTCTAGGCATGATTGTTTTCATTTTGAGTTCTTTAATGAAGTTTAATTTGGTTTAAATTTGAAATCAATATTCACAATGAATTAGTTGTGTTCTTATTTGTTGATAATCCAATGTGACAACTTACCCTACATAGTGTGACAACTTACACGCTGATGGGGCAAATTGTCACAAGTGAACACTCTCTATTTAACAGTCTACAACTCCATACTGAAATAAGATATGAGGATGTAATGAATACAAAATATGTGCCCAAGACTTACTTCTTTCATTTGGTATGACATTTATAGCATTGTGATGTATTGTGCCCTGTAAATGTAACACAGTGTGAAAAATTTGACAACATACCCCGCTCTCCCCTATATAGTATGCAACTATGCGATTTGGGATTCAGACTATATACTCAGTGCATCTAAAGACCAGCGAGTTGCAACCAATGATGTCATGCCCATTCCTCAACAACCCTATGGATGAAGGTGCTCAGACTCTACACAAAGCGTTTACACCACCAGCCCCAACTCACAAGTTATCCACTGGGCCTCCCTAATGAATATCTGTGGGAGAGGTACAGGTTCAGTAGGCCCAGTAAAGTTTACCTATGCAGTCTGCTGGAACCACACTTACCATAGCCAAGCCTTGACCACTGTTCAGTCTGTCTGCATAGCTCTGTATTTCTTTGCATGTGTGGGACTTTCTTGTACAGTGTTGGTGATGCAGAAGGTCTTACAAAGGCAACTGCATACTGGGAAATAAAGGTATGTCTTGCTCTAAAGCAGTACCTGAATACTTTCATCCCTTTCCCTGGTCATCTTGGAACACAAAGAATCAGGGAGGCATTTTATTCAATTGCAGGTACGTGACAGTTAAAATAAATGTAAAGTAGCCTAAAGGTTGACAAGCTTGTGTATTAATGTAATTCTCTTTCAGGCTTCCCTAATATTAGAGGCGCAATAGACTGTAGCCATGTGCATGGCCGTCCACATCTGGACCTGTGGAGGCAGACGATCAAAAATCTTTCCATAGCCTCATCGTACAGGCATCTACTAGGGGTATCTGTCCACACACTGTCAGGCAGAATAGTAATAATTGGATTTGGATGAATTGTGCACATCTGTGAAAATAGATCAAATAAGTTTGGTTGTCAACACTTCTTTTGATTGAAATTCTATTACAATGGCAGTTGTTTACAGAAATGTCAATTTCAGCGTCTGCCTCACACAAAGTAGTAACTGTACTGTACAGAGATAATGTTTCACTTTACCTTATCAGCACAGATCAATCAGATACATATCTGGTATTTCCTTTCCCAACAGTATGGCATATCACTAACATGTAGCTGCAGAAGGCCTATGCAAAACCAGATTTGAAACCTCACACATTGTCAGGCCCAAAGTTAAAAATATTTTTCTGGAATGAGAGCAATGTTGAGATAACTTGGAACTGGAATTTACATTTTGAAAGACACCACTGCAATCAACTCTTCTTAGTCATGCTGAGCAATTTAAAATGAATGCTCTGCCAAGCAAAGTGTGCCACATCATTGGTCACTCTCTATGCGGTCTCATATCTAATAAAGCTGTAATATCAAAGCTGTTGCCACGTTCTTTTTTGGCTATTCAGTTGGCCCCTGAGATGTAACAGCCAAGAATTAATATAGGCCAAGTGTTAATAGGTCAGATCGCTTGAAGCCTCACCGAATTGGGCTAATTAAGAGTAAATGCATTGTAGTTATGACAGTTTGCATAAGTTGACCTAATTAATTTTGATTGATCATACATCTGATATAATCTAGACTGATAATATAGCCAGTCCTACTTATCTATTGATCTGAATGTTAATTTATAAAAAATGTAACAATTAGTAGGCTAGTATGATTTACGCATTTAATCTGTCAGCCATTTTTTGCAAACGCTATCTCCCTCGCCTTGTCAGTTGCGGCAGTAATGCCCTTTTTGGGGATGTCTCCTTTAATTCTTCATAAAGTCGCTTCAGTAAGGGTTTGTTCCGCTGTTGAGAAGAACACCGCTCTAGTTTTCGCTTCTTTTTTGCGACATGGTATCTTCATTTCGATGATCGCTTGTTCTGGGCTGCATATGTACTCCGTGCGGGTGCACAATTCAAGCTTTTTCAAGCCTGGTTTGAGTTAACGTTGTCAATACACGGCTAAAGTGTGTTAATGGAACGGCTTGAGCCTTAAGTGGAAGCTGGCTTTCATTCAAGCCTGGCTTTTTCAATTAAGCGCGGATTTCATTAGCGGCGTTAATGGAATACCCCCCAGGGCTGGTAGCGATGGCGAGATACAAGGCATGCCTTTCTCTCAATATGTAATACTCTGGATACACTAGCTACATTTTCTTAGCTGCAGCGCAAATTGTCCCAGCCGGCTGCGCCCAAAAGCTACAAAGGACGTCTACCGGTAATAGAAGAATGGGAGCTGCAAGGATGGTCATGGTGCAGTAGCCGGCGTAAAATAAACAAGACTGTAGCTACCTAGAATAGCTAGGCACATTTCGACTGCACAAATTACACGGTCTCTGAAAACGTCGCTATACCAAGTGGGACAACTGCTATTAGGATACATCGCCGTTTCGTCCTTCATTCTTGGTGAGTGGCACAGTAGCTATACAGTGTAACATGAGCAGACATTTACAGTGGTCGAGGGATGATTTTAATAGGCTTTGTCTTGCTTAGTAGTTTCTATTTAAAATCGATTATTTGTGTGCTCCTTTTGAATGCTGTTAACTCCTTATCTTTCTGGAGAACAGTAGGCTAATATGGTAGGGTGTAGATTACTGTGTAGCATACCCCATTCACTGTCACGCATTTCCCAGTATAGAAAATAGTTGGTTGTTGACACAAGTTATTTCAGCCACCGAGGGCTTCATGATTTCTCATATTTTCCTCCACCTTCCTTCCAGAGGGTGGTTGCTGTCCTTGGTGCTTAAAGGGGCACCGTGCGCCTCTTAAACTTTTTAATCCCGGTACCCAAATGAAAAATTATATCCATTCCTGGGACCCAAGCTCAAATATATTTTTTGGGGTGGCCCTTGCTTGACGTCTGTGAGTTTTAAAGTTAATTTCCTACAATTCTAATAATTTCACAATGGGGCGTAAAGAAAACTTTGCAGTTTAAAAACAAGTTTTCTGCAATTCTACACATTTTGCAACAGTCTAGGGAGAACGTTTTGCAGTTTGACAGCTTATTTTCTGCAATTCTACCCAAGTTGCCATGCAGTGGAGAAATCATTTCTCCACTGCATTTTTATATAGCACTTACATATTTTGCCATTACTTATGCCAGTGGTTTCCATTATCATTGTCCTTATGCCTAAAACAAATAGCAATTAAATACCAATTTTTATATTTAAAAAAATCTACATTTTCTTATCATATCAGCTGGCAAAGTTAATTTGGTAAAGGTTCTTAGTTAATGTTGCCTAACTTTAGCACATTAGCTAGCTGTGTACAGGAACAAGTTAATTAATATCTAGTGTTAGAGAGAGAGTAAAGTTAACTGTTAGTACCCATATTTCTGCTTATTGTCACCTGTTATAAAATGACAACAATGCCTTGCTAGCAGACTTACTTTTCACTGTCAGAACAACTTTTCCTGAATGTGACTGCCCTGTTCTGAAAGAACATCCTGTGGATGTTTTATCTGGAGGTGTCATTGTAATTTGTTCATTTTGAATGACTCATTACTAAGTACAACACCACACATAACTCCTAGTTATTTCTAAATGTTTTCATGAAACCGAGTGCGAGAAACTCATCACTGTGTTTGTGTTTCATGGCAATTGATTCACAACTTGTGATGCTAGCAGTGAGTGATGGCGACTAGGAATGCGTGACTGACTTAAAGAGTAGATCTAAACCACAGCTCATGGGCATCTTCCTCCGTCTCGCATAGCCGAACTGAGCAGTGCTGAGCACAGAGTACACTAAACAGACATTGCGATTGTACTTGACCAAATGAATTCCAGTGCTAATTACATAATTATACATTTCCTCTGACATGTTGTGACCCATGATTAACATGTCCAAGACCCAAAGTTTCAGAAATTCTGCCCTAAACAACAACATTACTTATCTCTTACATATTGCCCCTTTAATGTGTAGGTACTGTTCGTAATTTTTATGGACAGAAGGGCAAAGGCCTAGGCGCAGCCAGGGGCCGGAGGGTGTCAGGTTTGGGGACCACAAGATTTCGTCTCTGCTTTTTGCGGATGATGTTGTCGTGTTGGCCCCTTCAAACCAGGACCTTCAGCATGCACTGGGAAGGTTTGCAGCTGAGTGTGAAGCAGTGGGGATGAGAATCAGTACCTCCAAATCCGAGGCCATGGTCCTCAATCGGAAAAGGGTGGCTTGCCCACTTCAGGTTGGTGGAGAGTGCCTGCCTCAAGTGGAGGAGTTTAAGTATCTAGGGGTCTTGTTCACGAATGAGGGAAGGATGGAACGGGAGATTGACAGACGGATCGGTGCAGCTTCTGCAGTAATGCGGTCGATGTTTTGGTCTGTCGTGGTGAAGAAAGAGCTGAGCCGCAAGGCGAAGCTCTCGATTTACCGGTCAATCTACGTTCCTACTCTCACCTATGGTCATGACCTTTGGGTCATGACCGAAAGGACAAGATCCCGGATACAGGCGGCCGAAATGAGCTTTCTCCGCAGGGTGGCTGGGAGATCCCTTAGAGATAGGGTGAGAAGCTCGGTCACCTGGGAGGAGCTCAGAGTAGAGCTGCTGCTCCTCCACATCGAGAGGGGTCAGCTGAGGTGGCTTGGGCATCTGTTTCAGATGCCTCCGGAACGCCTTCCTGGGAAGGTGTTCCGGTCCCGTCCCACCGGGAGGAGACCCCGGGGAAGACCTAGGACACGCTGGAGGGACTATGTCTCCCGGCTGGCCTGGGGACGCCTCGGTGTCCCCCCGGAAGAGCTGGAGGAAGTGTCTGGGGAGAGGGAAGTCTGGGCATCTCTGCTTAGACTGCTGCCCCCGCGACCCGGCCCCGGATGAAGCGGAAGATGATGATGATGACATTATTAAAATGGAAATAGATAAAATCTTATCCTGATGTAGGTGTGAATCAGGGCTTCTCAGTAGTGACCCCAGTATTTTACATAATATGAGAAAGTAACACAGTAAGAGGGGCAATGTGTAAGATTTCTACTGTAACTAGCATACAAACCAGCAAAAGTGACCAGTTCACATCTACTGTAAATTTTTTAACCTAAAGTTTCAAATAATATTTTTTACTACATTTATCTGAGTGCCAGAGGTATTACCCATTTAAACATACTCTCCAGTCTGTCAATCAGTTTGCGTTGACGTGTAATCTCATTAAACTCGCTTTCGAACTCGCAGTACTTCCCACCCTAAACCACCCTGGACATGCTAATATTATTTGGGTCTCATTTGGTAAGGGAAGACGAGGAAGAGACAAGTCATGTTATTGTTTAGAGGCGGGATTCTACACAGTTCCCAGTGGCAGTGGTATAAGGTGCACCATTATCTGGGACAATGTATCGATTGGTTGGATATTCAATTATTATTTGTCATTGTTATTATCTGGGAAAACATGTCATGTGTCTTTAATTTCTTCTCTATTCATGGTTTAGATCTGTCAGGCTGGTTCATCATGGATCCAGGAGCTCACCTGCATCTTTATCTCATCCTGCTCTTTGTGGAAGGTTAGGAACATCTTTAAAAAAAAAGAGCTTAAGTGAAATTGAAGTTTTTCGTGTTGCACTGTGGCATTCATGAAGTTAACCAGCAGCTCTCATGTTTATACATACTTTCAGATTTGCAAAAGGTCATCTGGAAAGTGTACCCCCTGGAAAGTTGTCTTTTTGGTATTTGGACACATGAATATTTAAGTTAAATTCCTACCACTTTCATTAATAGTGTAGTTTAACAAATCGTACAGCTTTTGTTTTTACTTTGAAACCATTTAACTATTTAAAATAAACAAAAATGCAATTTCCATATGCAGAAAAAGTTAGTAAACCCCTTTTCAGTCTGGTTTGGTCTTATCCATATGGGTGTGTGGTAACACATCATGCCAAGATCAAAATACTTATCAGAGGCCCTCAGAAGAAAGAATATTTATGCCCATGATTTTACAAGTATATTTATGCCCATGGTTACAAGTACATCATTCCACTGTCCAATGAATTATCTACAAATGTAGAAAACTCCAGACCACTGCTTATCTACATAAAACAGGTCTTCCCAAGAGCTGACTGAAAGATCCTAATACAATTCTCTGAGAACTCCAGGGCAACATTAAGGGATCAACAGGCCTGTCATAACACAATCTATGTCAACTGTCAGAAAGAGAATGCCTAAATGGGAAGTCAGGAAGGAAGGAAGGAAGAGGCCTTTGCTCTTAAAAAATAACATTAAGACATGACTGCCAGACAACCCCTGGGTATAGACCAAACTACTTGAACATTGTGTTCTAGACAGATGAGTCAAAGGTGAAGTTGTTTGGCCACAATGCCAAACTTGGTGAATACTGTCAAAACATCTGTCAAAAAGCTGAAGCTAAACCGAACATGGATCTTACAATTGGACAATGATCCAAAACACAAAAGCAAAGCTACCTCAGAATTGCACTAAGAAACGGTGGGTTATGGACTGGCAGAGTCAAAGCAGAGATCTCAGTCCTATTGAAATGCTGTGGGGGGACTTGAAACAGTCTGTACATACAAGAAAGCCCTCGAACATGACATAACTGAAGCAGTACTGTCAAGAAGAGTGGGCAACAATTCCTTCCAGTCGATGTAAGCAACTAACAGACATTTACGAGAAACAACTACATACATTTATTTCAGCTGAAGGGGGCAACATCAGTTATTGAAGCATGGGGTGTACTTATGTTTTCTGCACTATGAAATTGCATTTATTTTAATTACATAAATGGATTCAAAGTTGGACTGTTTATAGGATTTGTTTGATTGGGTTTCCTTTATCAATGAATGTGGTCGGCTTAAATATCCATGTGTCCAAAGATTCTTAGTTTTTTTATTACAGAACTGCGTTGGGTTGAGAGGTGTTAAATTAACAATAAGTAGCAGGATAATGAACCCAGCTGTGCACTCTTAAATGTCCTCAAGAAGCTTGTTGAGTGGACTAGTCTATTTGGAAGGGGTCTGCTTGTCCACTTCTTCCCTTTCCTCTGTACTGTAGCTGCAGTGGCATTGCAGTGCTGGCAGGAACGAACCTACTCAGAAGCTGTGGTCTCCCCGGCCCTGAAGAGCAGCACCATCCTGCGGGTGCCCGGCGTCCTGTCTCTGGCGGCCTGCGCCGGGGCCTGCTGTGACCTGCCAGGCTGTGACCTGGCCTGGCTGTTTGAGCAGCAGTGCTACATCCTCAGCTGCCAGCGGAGGGAGAACTGCCAGCCCAGACCCAGACCTGGAGTCGACTCTTATCTGGCCTTCCTGCAGCGGGAACCTCCCCAGACCCTGATGTCCCTGGTCAGGGGCAAGCCCCACCCTGGTCATTGGAGGCCCCGCCCCTCAGGGGACATTGAGGCCCTGAAGGATCTAGCCCTGTTAGATGGGGCACAGACAGATTTTGGTGACCCAGGGAGGGTTGATGTAGAGTACCCTGAGAGTGAACTTGGACCCGAGGATAATGGCAGGGATCTTCCAGACTGGCCTGAATTGTTGGAAGGGAAGGATGGATTTAACCTATCAGAGAGCGAAGGCAGGATTGAGGGGATGGGGTTTGCAACAGAAGGGTCTGAGAGCAGCCTGACCAGTCCTTCTGCGGAGGCAGTTATCAACCAGAAAACACCACCCAGTGGCCCCACCTCTGACACTACACCTGAAAACAAACAAGTAAGAGTCAGACAGAGCAATGGGCATAAATACTGACTCAATACATTATGACTCCATTACATTATGGATAAGGTTGCAGATGTTATGAGAATAACATGGCTTGTCAGGACATGGCAGAAACTATACTGGCTTAAATACAGTTAGGTCTGGAAATAACTGGACACTGACAGGTTTTGTTATTTTGGTTTCTGTTTACCAAAATATATTCAGGTTACAGTTAAATAATGAATATGGGATAAATTGGAGGAAGTGTGTAGGAATTACAGCTCTTTAATATGTAGCCAACTCTTTTTCAAAGGACCAAAAGTAATTGGACAGTTGACTCAAAAGCTGTTTCATTGACAAGTGTGGGCTATTCCTTCATTATGTCTTCATCAATTAAGCAGGTAAGAGGTCTGGAGTTGATTCCAGGGTTGGCATACGCATTTGGAAGCTGTTGCTGTGAAGCTACAACATGCAGTCAAGGGAACTATCAATGCAAGTGAAACAGGCCATGTTGTATGCTGCAGAAAAAAAAGTCTGCCAGAGAAATAGCTGGAACATTAGGAGTGGCCAAATCAACAGTTTGATACATTCTGAGATAAAAAGAACTCACTGGTGAGCTCTGCAACACAAAAAGATCTGGACGTCCACAGAAGACAACAGTAGTGGATGATTGTAGGATCCTTTCCATGGTAAAGAAAAACCCCTTCACATCATCCATCTATCAAGTGAAGAACACTCTCCAGGAGGTAGGCATATCATTATCCAAGTCTACCATAAAGAGAAGTCTTCACAAGAGCAAATACAGAGGGTTCACCACAAGGTGCAAACCATTCATAAGTCTCAAGAATAGAAAGGCCAGATTTTGCCAAAAAACATCTATAAAAGCCAGCCCAGTTCTGGAACAGCATTATTTGGACAAATGAAACTAAAAGCAACCTGTACCAGAATGATGGGAAGAAAAAAAATGTATGGAGAAGGTTTGGAACGGCTCATGATCCGAACCATACCACATCATCTGTAAAACACGTGGAGGTAGTGTGATGGATGGGCATGCATGGCTTCCAATGGCACTGAGTCACTAGTGTTTATTGATGATGTGACAGAAGACAGAAGCAGCTGGATGAATTCTGAAGTGTATAGGGATATATTGTCTGCTCAGATTTAGCTAAATTCAGCAAAGTTGATTGGATGGCGTTTCACTTTCAGATGGACAATGACCCAAAACATACTGTGAAAGAAAACCCAGGAGTTTTTAAGGCATAGAAGTGGAATATTCTGCAATAGTCGAGTCAATTACCTGATTTTAACCTGATTAAGCATGCATTTCACTTGATGAAGACAAAAGTTAAGGCAGAAAGACCCACAAACAAACAACACCTGAAGATACCTAAAGTAAAGGCCTGGCCATGTATTATAGAGGAGGAAACCCAGCGATTGATGTCCATGGGTTCCAGACTTCAAGCAGTCATTGCCTGCAATGGATTCTCAACAAAGTAATAAAAATTTACATTTTATTTATGATTATTAATTTGTCCAATTACATTTGAGCCACATTTGAAATTAGGGGACTGTGTATGAAAATGGTTGCAATTCCTAAATGTTTCATATGATATTTTTGTCCAACCCCTTGAATTAAAGCTGAAAGTCTGCACAGATGTTTCTTTTCAAATCCATTGTGGTGGCGGAGACAAAATTATGAACATTATGTCAGTGTCCAAATATTTCCGGACCTAACTATATGTTGATGTTTATGTTCCATAAGTTCCACTGATCCTAACACAGAAAATGGGATTTAGACAGTTGGACTAATAGGCAAAGGAAAATCATTATGTCTCAAAATTGGAACCATTGTAAGGACACAGTAGGACATACTGTATCACTTGGACATTTAAAACAGGGTTACTTCCTTGAATAGTTATGATTCAAACAGCTGACCATCGGCATGTGTGTGTTGCTATCAAATGATCTCTAGTCACCTTCTCTCAGTTTTCCTGCCCTTTACATTCCCCTTAATGATTTAGTAGAGCATCCCTTCTTCAGCCATTCCCAGAAAGTTGGAAATTCAGTTTTGTAATTCAGTCCGTATGTACTTTAATGTATTTTATGTTCTTTTATTTTAGGATAGTGGACTACAAAACATGTTATTAACCAGTTCTGGGCCAACACTCGAAACTCAGAATGTTGACTCCTCCCAACCAAGCCAAAAAAGGACTTTCCTTACCACTGAAGGCCCATCGTATCTCTTCAGAGCATCACCCCTGACCACATCCATACATACAGGTACTGCAGTATGTTTTTGTTTATAGTTTATTTTCATTTCATGACTAGATTGTATGTAGTCTCTCTGTATTCTACTGGTTACTACCTGTAACATTTCCATCTTAAGATTGTTTGTGTCTCAAACTTTTGTCCTTGTTTCAATCTGACATTCCTGTAGCGCTAACCTTGCCCAGAGACCCAGTGGAGCCGGTGGCGTCTGTCCACCCAGAACCTCAAACTGGTACAGTCTTAAACACTAGGAATCTGGTACAGTCCTAAACACTAGGATTTCTACGTGCATCATCTGTAAAAGATGTCCCGAATTGACAAATTAGAAACGGCACAAAGCAGTCACACATTGATGAAAGTCTTTGTTGATGGAACTGCTCTTATCTTACAGCGCCGAGGACCCAACCGCCCAATGCTGTCGCCCTCCCAGTCACCCAGGTGGTTCCGCTTCCTGCCAGCTACGCCCTCATCAACGGCAGCCGTATGTATGACACCATTGTAGTTGTATTTCCACGATAACGAACACACAAGCCTAATTTGCCTTTTTAGAATAGGCTGGCATCCTAACCCTTCACTCTGGCTATGTGTTGTTTTCAGTCAGCTGATGCCAGAGGCTGGTTTGCGCCCCTGTTTCAGCTTAACGGCCCATTTATGTCTTACCCACTCCATCTTATAACCTACAGTTTGTGCATTCATCCTCAAATAGATTAGGAGGGACAACCACGCAACTCAGGAATAGTATGTATGTTTTGCTCAGTGAAATAGCTATCCAGACATCTACATTTTTTGGGGAATAACTAATTCATAGTTTGCAGTGCTTTTTCAGTATTAAAAAAAATAAAAGAGTCATTAAAGTTTGTAAAACCCAATATGAAATAAATGGAGACATGCTACAATTGTGCACACACGCCTAGACTTAATCGCTCCTAATCACTCCGAAACACAACCACAAACACACACGCACACTTTCCCTTCCACTCCCTTTAACACATAGGCATGCACAATGCATCCATACACACACATGCCTTCAGGTGACCACCGATCAGCCATGACATTATGATCACTGACAGGTGAAGTGAATAACACGGATAATATTGTTATCATGGCAGCTGTCAGTGGGTGGGATGTATTAAGCAGCAAGTGAATATTCTTTCCTCAAAGTTGAAGTGATAGAAGCAGGAAAAATGGGCAAGCGTAAGGATCTGAGCGACTTTGACAAGAGCCGAGTTGTGATGGCTAGATGACTGGGTCAGAGCATCTCTAAAACTGCAGCCCTTGTGGGGTGTTCCCGGTCTGCAGTGGTCAGTACCTATCAAAAGTGGTCCAAGGGAGTAAAAGTGGTGAACCGGCAACAGGGTCATGGGCAGGCAAGGCTCATTGATGCATGTGGGGAGTGAATGCTGGCCTGTCTGGTCCGATCCAACAGATGAGCTACAGTAGTTTAAATTGCTGAAAAAGTTAATGCTGGTACTGATAGAAAGGTGTCAGAACACACAGTGCATTGCAGTTTGTTGTGTATGGGGCTGTGTAGCGACAAACCAGTCAGGGTGCCCATGCAGAACCCTGTCCACTGCCGAAAGCACATACAATGGGCATGTGAGCATCAGAACTGGACCACAGAGCAATGGAAGAAGGTGGCCTGGTTTGATGAATCACGTTTCCTTTTACATCACATGGATGGCAAGGTGAGTGTGTGTCGCTTACCTGGAGAACACATGGCACCAGGATGCACTATGGGAAGGAGGCAAGCTAGCGGAGGCAGTGTGATGCTTTGGGCAATGTTCTGCAGGGAAACCTTCATTCATGTGGATGTTACTTTGACACGTACCACCTACCTAAACATTGTTGCAGACCATGTGCACCCTTTCATAGCAACGGTATTCCCGGATGGCATTGGCCTCTTTCAGCAGGATAATGCATCCTGCCACAAAGCACAAATGGTTCAGGAATGGTTTGAGGAACACAACAACAAGTTCAAGGTGTTGACTTGGCCTCCAAATTCCCCAGATCTCAATCCATTCGAGCATCTGTGGGATGTGCAGGACATGGGTGACACAGTTCATGGAGGCCCCACCTCGCAACTTATAGGACTTAAAGGATCTGCTGCTAACGTCTTGTTGCCAGGTACCACAGCACACCTTCTGAGGTCTAGTGGAGTCCATGCCTCAACGGGTCAGGGCTGTTTGGCGGCAAAAGGGGGACCTACACAATATTAGGCAGGTGGTCAGAATGTTATGGCTGATTGGTGTATATTTAAATGTGTTCACATCACACACTACTTTCTTTCAAACTCAGTGAAATGCATGTAAACAGTTAAGTACATACACTATGCATGTGAGAAGGATGGAAATATATAGTGTGTTCATATTCAGTCAGGTTCTAGAGCATTCCCAACACAAGCAGTTCTTTGAATAATAAAAGTTTTGGCCAATTTTGTCTATCAACAGGGATCACAGAGATGGGTATACAAACAGCACAGCATGATACAGCCCATACTGTACCATATCTAATGAATCAGACAAGTTCTGCATTGCTGTGAGGAAATGGAAAGAGAGCTGGGTGCTTTCCATTCCCCTAGTAGAGGGTGTGGAGCACATCCTTGGTGCCCTGTTCTCCCAGCACTGTTCTTATTTAAGAGGTATCAAAAGTTTGAGATCCAGTCCTGGCTGATACTGCTGGGAAGAGTGTGAATATGTCTATGGTCTTCTCTTGATTCACAATGGAGTGCTTCTCCAGTGTGACCTTGTACTTCTTCACACGCACTACTCCAGGCTTAGAAAGTGGAGTGTAAAGTGGAGGTTGTGGTGCTTCTTGCCTTTGACTTCAATATGGGTGTCAAGAAGCTGTGTCAGTCCTAGGAAGGGACATGGGTCTAAGACTCACTGCCTACAAGTTGAAGGGATGTTGAACATTTTTGGCCTAAATCATGACTGTGTTTGTTTGATGCACCCCACAGAGGATACTGATGAGGGGGTGACAGTCAGGCATCACTGGGAGCAGGTTGGAGGTCCATCCATAGAGCAGGGATCCTCAGAGATGCTCAGCCTATCCAACCGGACCTCTGGGGAGTACACCTTCAGGTATGGATTTGCTACTGCAGCCGAGACTTTGGCTCAAATCAAATGAATTATCAGTTAATTCCAGGTTTTTGTGTGTGTGTGTACAACCACGTTTCCAAAAAAGTTGTGACGCTGTGTAAAATGTAAAGAAAAACAGAATGCAATGATGTGCAAATCATTTAAACCCTTTATTCAACAGAAAATAGTACCTGGGAAACTGAGAAATGTTATTGTTTCCTGGAATCGTTGAGTAATGACAAAAACTAAACCTGGTGGAATATCACACAACTAATTAGGTCAATTGGCAACAGGTCAGTAACATGATTGGGTATTAAAAGATCATTCCAGAGAGGATAGGCCTATCAGAAGCGATGGGGAGGGGTTCACCACTCTGTGAAAGACTGCGCAGGCAAATAGTGCCACAATTCAAGAATAAGTTATCACAACATGAAATAGTTTGGGGGTCTCATATAATCTACGGTACACAATATCATAAAAAGATTCAGAGGATCTGGTGTAATTTCTGTTAGCGAAAACCAATATTGGATGGCCGTGATCATCAGGCTCTCAGGCAGCACTGCATTAAAAACAGACACGATTCGGTAGTGGACCTCACTGCATGGGCTCAGGAACACTTCTGAACACCATTGTCTGTGAACACAGTACGTCACTGCATCCAGAAATGCAAGTTAAAACTCTTCCATGCAAAGAAGAAACCAGATATAAACAAGATCCAGAAATGCAGCTGCCTTCTCTGGGACCGAGTTCATTTAAGATGGACTGAGGAGAAGTGGAAAACTGTCTTGTGGTCGGACTAATCAAAATGTATATTCTTTTGGGGAATCATGGACGCCACATCCACCGGACTAAAGGAAGAGGTACCATTCGTCTTGTTATCAGTACACAGTTCAAAAGCCAGCATCTGTTATGGTATGCATTACTGCACATGGCATGAGTGATTTGCACTTCCTTAATGGTGAAGGTACCATTAATACTGTATATACAATATATACAGGTTTTGGAGCAACATATGCTGCCACCCAGACAATGTATTTTTCAGGAAAGGCCTGGCTTATTTCAGCACATTCTGCACGTATCACAACAGCATGTTTCCATAGTAAGAGTCCGGGTGCTAAACTGTCCTGCCTACAGTCCAGACCTGTCACCCACTGAAAACATATGGCACATTATGAAATGACAAATACAGCAAAGGACATCCTGAACTGTGGAGCAGCTGAAATCCTATATCAAGCAAGAATGGGAAAACATTCCACTTGCAAAACTACAGCAATTGGTCTCTTCAGTTCCCAAATGCTTACAGAGTGTTGTTAAAAGAAGGTGATGCAACACAGTAGCAAATGCCCCTGTCCCAACTTTTTTGAATCTTGTTGCTGGCAGTATACTCCAAATTCTCAGTTTCAACACTTACAAATTCTAAATTCTGAGTTTCAACACTTGACATGTTGTCTTTATACATTAAATATAGGGATTAAATGATTTGCACATCATTGCATTCTATTTTTATTAGCATTTTACGCAGCATCCCAACTTTTTGGGAAACAGGGTTGTACCATGTGTCTCTGAACAATAACATATTGGAATCGGGGGGTTTTCAGGCTGACAGTGACAGGTTCTGATGGGTTGTCAGACTCAAACACGGCTACGGCGAAGGTCATTCAGCCAGAGGACCTCTCCTCAGTGCTGACCCACAGTCATGACACCACGACCGCCTCCAGCCCTGGTCTTCCCACTGCCCGCCTCCACTGGCAGGGTGACCCGACTTCAGTCCCCTCCTCTGTCGTTGCCTCGGTGACGAGAGGTAAATGACAAAAGGGCCGTGACAGGGTTTATAAGTGTAGCAGACACATCCTACAACCGTAGATTCCACGCATACCTTTCCCTTACTCCACCGTAACATGTAGCCAGCGGACATCATCGTTTGTTTCGCTCTGCCCCATAGATGGAAAAAGCCCCCCCACAGCTGAGGTCAAGGAGTCAAACCGGGCCCCCGTGGCTGTAGTGGGCCCTAACACGCAGCTGACCCTCCCCGTGGCCAGCGTCACTCTGGATGGAAGCCACAGCACGGACGACCATGGCATCACCAGCTACCACTGGAACACCGTCAGGTACAGCCACTGGGGTTCA
This sequence comes from Esox lucius, assembly GCF_011004845.1. NCBI lineage: Eukaryota > Metazoa > Chordata > Actinopteri > Esociformes > Esocidae > Esox > Esox lucius. The sequence continues at coordinate 17,016,113 of NC_047588.1, read as the reverse complement.
CACTTCACCCAGGGCAGCGGTTGAGTTCAGAATCATTCTCGAGACCAGGCAAGCTTTGACATTTTTTGCAGAAGAGCATAAGAGAATGTCTTTAGGTATTGTTTTTTATATTCTTTTCTAGCGGTCCTCCGGGGTCGAGAATAGAGGGTGTGGACCGGGCTGTCGCCATAGCAACAGGCCTCCGAGCAGGCCGTTACAAATTTCAGCTGACTGTGAGTGACCAGGAAGGGGTGACAGACAGTGCTTTGCTTATAGTCCGGGTTCAAGAAGGTAATAAAACCAGAACAACTCATTAACATTTCTAATGAGACACATCACCATGGCCGATTGACCATGATGGAATTCATCTAAAGGCCTGTTGTCCTTCTTCCCTCAGCTAGAAGCCTACCACCTGTAGCCCACGCTAGCGGCAGCCATACTCTCACCCTGCCCAACAACTCCTTGGTGCTTAGGGGCTCAGTGACGAACGGTGACCAAACCAAGATGCACTTCCTCTGGGTCCGGGACAGCCAGAGCCCCGCTGCTGGAGTGAGTGGGTGGAGTCTTGATACTTAAGAGTTCTGGTCAATACAGTTTGAACTTGGAATACACCGCTTAACGGGCAGTGGGGTAGGAAAGTACTCCGGTCAGGTAGGAACTGCTCTGTCCTATGGTTCCCCAGGATGTGTTGTATAGTTCAGACCAGCAGGCCTCCCTGTACCTGGCCAACCTGGTGGTGGGGACCTACCTCTTCCAGCTGCGAGTCACTGACACCCAGGGACGCAGCAACACCGCCATAGCCACTGTGGAAGTGCGCCCGGGTAAATAACCACTCGCGTGCTTTCAGTCTGTGAAAACGGGAAACTCAGTGACTTGGCATTAAGCTGAACTTCAGGCGTAGGAAGGCTGTTCTGTCAGTTCTCAGAGTGTGTGTGACCACAGACCCTGGTGGTGTGGAGGAGGTGGAGGTAGAGATGCTGGTGGCGGTGGCCCAGGTGAGCATATCTCAGCGGGACACCGTGCTCAGGCAGCTGGCCGCGCTGCTCCACGTCATGGACAAAGACATCCACTCCAGGGGCCTGTGGGGGCACTCAGAAATCAGGTACCACTGCCCAAGATCTCTAATATCTCTTATTCACACTATGGTGGTATGGCTGTGTAGTTCATGTTTATTCTGTGTGTGTGTGTGTGTGTGTGTGTGTGTAGCACAGTGTTGAGGTTCTCAGTGCAGGGTCCTGAGGGGCCAGTCTCTGCTTCTAAGCTGGCCAGTGTGCTCCGTGGTCAACTGCTGAGGGGGAAGACGGACTTCCTGCTCTTCAGGGTCCTCAGAGTGGATACAGTCAGTGAGTGCCGGAACACCTCACCTCACTGTCTCGCATGCTACGTCATTATTACATCAGAAAGCATTATAACAAGGACAAACAGCATAACCGTATGTAGACCACCAATTATAAAATGTGTCACGTTGTACTACTGTTATATTACATCCGAGAGTTAGTTAGTCTACCTGTTATATCTAATTGGTTGGTTGGTTTGAGGGCTGTCCGTCTGCTTACAGCCTTGGTATTTGCTGATGGTGTTTGTGTTTCGGGTTCACCCAGTGTGCTTGCTCCGCTGCTCTGGCCGAGGTTCGTGCGACCCAATCACAAAGTCATGCGTATGTGACCCCTTCTGGACGGAGAACCTGATTCGCCGTTTCTTTGGTGACGGAGAGAGCAACTGTGGTGAGCTATATCGTTAATCAGTGCTGAGAGCATTTTCTACTAGTTGCAACCTGTTTGTTGTGAGACGCTGTGACACTTCTTTCTTCTGTCCGGCAGAGTGGCGGGTGCTCTACTTCATCCTGTTCTCCTTCATGGTGTTCGCTCTTATTGTGACGGTCACCTGGGCCTGTGTCCACTGCTGCAAAAGGTCACCTTCCTTCTTAGACACACAAGTTACCATGTCTCAGAGACTGTATGATCAGCCATGAGTTACCGTGTCTCAGAGACTGTATTATCAGCCATGAGTTACCGTGTCTCAGAGACTGTATGATCAGCCATGAGTTACCGTGTCTCAGAGACTGTATGATCAGCCATGAGTTACCGTGTCTCAGAGACTGTATTATCAGCCATGAGTTACCGTGTCTCAGAGACTGTATGATCAGCCATGAGTTACCATGTCTCAGAGACTGTATGATCAGCCATGAGTTACCGTGTCTCAGAGACTGTATGATCAGCCATGAGTTACCATGTCTCAGAGACTGTATGATCAGCCATGAGTTACCGTGTCTCAGAGACTGTATGATCAGCCATGAGTTACCGTGTCTCAGAGACTGTATGATCAGCCATGAGTTACCGTGTCTCAGAGACTGTATGATCAGCCATGAGTTACCGTGTCTCAGAGACTGTATTATCAGCCATGAGTTACCGTGTCTCAGAGACTGTATGATCAGCCATGAGTTACCGTGTCTCAGAGACTGTATGATCAGCCATGAGTTACCGTGTCTCAGAGACTGTATGATCAGCCATGAGTTACCGTGTCTCAGAGACTGTATGATCAGCCATGAGTTACCGTGTCTCAGAGACTGTATGATCAGCCATGAGTTACCGTGTCTCAGAGACTGTATTATCAGCCATGAGTTACCGTGTCTCAGAGACTGTATGATCAGCCATGAGTTACCATGTCTCAGAGACTGTATTATCAGCCATGAGTTACCATGTCTCAGAGACTGTATGATCAGCCATGAGTTACCATGTCTCAGAGACTGTATGATCAGCCATGAGTTACCATGTCTCAGAGACTGTATGATCAGCCATGAGTTACCGTGTCTCAGAGACTGTATGATCAGCCATGAGTTACCATGTCTCAGAGACTGTATGATCAACTGACATAATAGTGACTTTTATGTTTAGGAGGAGGCGCACTAAGGTCAGAAAGAAAACCAAGTACACTATACTGGACAACATGGATGAACAGGAGAGGATGGAGCTCAGGCCCAAATACAGTAAGTCTCCTGTCCCATCAACACGTTCAAACAATTGTGTTGATGGATGTCCCATTTAATTATTTACTTTGATCCACCGTAGCTCTTGCCAAAGAAATTGCTACTGTTCCTGAAGGGTATTTCAGAAAACTAAATTCATCACTTAGCAAGCTCGGTCAAACCCGTACTTGAGCAAACGCTGGGCTTTTGGCTCCAGCAAGAATGTAGGATGTGTAGCCTTCTCGGAAACCATAGCAACCAATGCACTGAACCAATAACTTATACCTGCTAAGTGAAGTGGATCTCATTTTGTGGATGTGAAGAAACACAAAGCTCATCCACCTATCAGATTCTATTCCGTCACTATGACCTGTCACTGCAGTAAACCCAATTTACTCAAAGTCTGCATTGTGCGCCATGCATTACACATTTTTGGACCTTGAATAGATCCTTGAGATCATTAAGAATCTCAACCGAGAAAGAGAAGCATAGATATTTTAATGTTTGCTCTGTGTGTTCAGTTAGGGACAGTGCATGCTGGTTTTCATTGAGCCAACTTTAGTTTTGAATAATCCTTCATTTTCCACACAGTACAGTAGTTGAGATGGGACAACACCAGAGCCTATTGATCTTGATCTAGTCTGTCTGCCCCCTTCAGACATCAGACACAGGAGCACAGAGCACAACTCCAGCCTCATGATGTCTGAGTCGGAGCTGGACAGCGACCGAGACACCATCTTCAGCCGAGGCCAACCAGTCCGGAGCAGAAACCGTACGAGCACTCAGGCTGCCCGCAATGGAAATGCCTTTGGATGAACAGGAAATCACTGAATTCTGGGTGGATTATAGAAGTGTCCAGAGGAAGGCCACAGTCTGTGCTTGTTTTCATTCTTGTGTTCTGTTCAAATACTGGCAAGTCAGTGATAAACTAAACACCATGGGGACAGGAAAACCCAAGGGACTATGGCCATAGAGGACTAGAGGATTCAAGGAACTATCTATAGCATTGAGTTTACAAACAGACATACCACTAACTGAATGACAACACTAAGAATGCAGTTGCTCTTTGTGAGGAGCACAATGAGATACTGTGTCCATATATATTATTTTAACAAGCAGATACAGTGAGGGAAAAAATTATTTGATCCCCTGCTGATTTTGTACGTTTGCCCACTGACAAAGAAATTATCATATAATTTTAATGGCAGGTTTATTTGAACAGTGAGAGACAGAATTAAAAATAAAATGTCAAAAATGTTAAAATGTATTAGAATTTTAATGAGTGAAATAAGTATTTGATCCCCTCTCAGAAAGATTTCTGGCTACCAGGTGTCTTTTATACAGGTAACAAGCTGAGATTAGAGCACACTCTTAAAGGCAGTGCTCCTAATCTCAGCTTGTTAACTATAAGAAAGACATCTGTCCACAGAAGCAATCAATTAATCAGATTCCAAACTCTCCACCATGGCCAAGACCATAGAGCTGTCCAAGGATGTCAGGGACAAGATTGTAGACGTACAAGGCTGGAATGGGCTACAAGACCATCGCCAAGCAGCTCATGAGAACGGTAAGGAATCAGCCCAGAACTACATGGGAGGATCTTGTCACTGATCTCAAGGCAGCTGGGATCATAGTCACCAAGATAACAATTGGTAACACACTTCGCCGTGAAGGACTGAAATCCTGCAGCGCCTGCAAGGTCCCCCTGCTCAAGAAACACATGTACAGGCCTGTCTGAAGTTTGCCAATGAACATCTGAATGATTCAGAGGAGAACTGGGTGAAAGTGTTATGGTCAGATGAGACCAAAATCGAGCTCTTTGGCATCAACTCAACTCGCCGTGTTTGGAGGAGGAGGAATGCTGCCTATGACCCCAAGAACACCATCCCCATCGTCAAACATGGAGGTGGAAACATTAGAGAACCTCCTTCCCGCAGCCAGGGGATTGAAAATGGTTCGTGGATAGCACAAGAAGAAGCACATTAAGATCCTGGAGTGGCCTAGCCAGTCTCCAGACCTTAATCCCATAAAAAATCTGGAGGGAGAGGGAGGGAGCTGAAAGTTTGAGTTGCCAAACGTCAGCCTCAAAACTTTAATGACTCAGAGAACATCTGCGAAGACGAGTGGGACAAAATCCCTCCTGAGATGTGTGCAAACCTGGTGGTAAACTACAAGAAACATCTGTCCTCTGTGATTGCCTACAAGGGTTTTGCCACCAAATACTAAGTCAGGTTTTGCAGAGGGGTCGAATACTTATTTCACTAATTAAAATGCAAATCAATTTATAAATTTTTTTACATGCGTTTTTCTGGATTTTTTTTCTGTCTCTCACTGTTCAAATAAACCTACCTTTAAAATTATAGATTGATCATTTCTTTTTCAGTGTGCAAATGTACAAAATCAAAAATGTTTTCCCTCACTGTAAATTCATGTACATATATCTCTCCGTTATACACTCACCTAAAGGATTATTAGGAACACCTGTTCAATTTCTCATTAATGCAATTAACTAATCAACCAATCACATGGCAGTTGCTTCAATGCATTTAGGGGTGTGGTCCTGGTCAAGACAATCTCCTGAACTCCAAACTGAATGTCAGAATGGGAAAGAAAGGTGATTTAAGCAATTTTGAGCGTGGCATGGTTGTTGGTGCCAAACGGGCCGGTCTGAGTATTTCACAATATGCTCAGTTACTGGGATTTTCACGCACAACCATTTCTAGGGTTTACAAAGAATGGTGTGAAAAGGGAAAAACATCCAGTATGCGGCAGTCCTGTGGGCGAAAATGCCTTGTTGATGCTAGAGCTCAGAGGAGAATGGGCCGACTGATTCAAGCTGATAGAAAAGCAACTTTGACTGAAATAACCACTTGTTACAACCGAGGTATGCAGCAAACCATTTGTGAAGCCACAACACGCACACCACCTTGAGGCGGATGGGCTACAACAGCAGAACACCCCACCGGGTACCACTCATCTCCACTACAAATAGGAAAAAGAGGCTACAATTTGCACGAGCTCACCAAAGTTGGACAGTTGAAGACTGGAAGAATGTTGCCTGGTCTGATGAGTCTCGATTTCTGTTGAGACATTCAGATGGTAGAGTCAGAATTTGGCGTAAACAGAATGAGAACATGGATCCATCATGCCTTGTTACCACTGTGCAGGCTGGTGGTGGTGGTGAAATGGTGTGGGGGATGTTTTCTTGGCACACTTTAGGCCCCTTAGTGCCAATTGGGCATCGTTTAAATGCCACGGCCTACCTGAACATTGTTTCTGAGCATGTCCATCCCTTTATGACCACCATGTACCCATCCTCTGATGGCTACTTCCAGCAGGATAATCCACCATGTCACAAAGCTCGAATCATTTCTAATTTGTTTCTTGAACATGACAATGAGTTCACTGTACTGAAAGGGCCCCCACAGTCACCAGATCTCAACCCAATAGAGCATATTTGGGATGTAGTGGAACGGGAGCTTTGTGCCCTGGATGTGCATCCCACAAATCTCCATCAACTGCAAGATGCTATCCTATCAATATGGGCCAACATTTCTAAAGAAGGCTTTCAGCACCTTGTTGAATCAATGCCACGTAGAATTAAGGCAGTTCTGAAGGCGAAAGGGGGTCAAACACAGTATTAGTATGGTGTTCCTAATAATCCTTTAGGTGAGTGTACTTTTGTAACTTGTTATCCAAGTATAACACATCATAGATTTAGGGAATTTTTTTATCTGTGAATTTGTATGTATGGTTCTTTCACCATGGGCTTTGAATTTAATTCCAAAAACAATTGTCCTGAGAGTTATGCAACTACAACATCTGGTCTACACAATATACAACAAGCAAATTTGAATTTCTGTATTCGTATTTTCATAAAATACCACAAGGTTTTGCATTCTTAGGGAATGTACAGTGGGGAGAACAAGTATTTGATACATTGATGATTTTGCAGGATTTCCCACTTACAAAGCATGTAGAAGTCTGTATTTTTTATCATAGGTACTCTTCAACTGTGAGTTGTATGATTTTTAAGTAAATAATTAGCATTTTATTGCATGACATAAGTATTTGATACATTAGAAAAGCAGAACATAATATTTGGTACAGAAACCTTTGTTTGCAATTACAGAGATCATACATTTCCTGTAGTTCTTGACCAGGTTTGCACACACTGCAGCAGGGATTTTGGCCCACTCCTCCATACAGACCTTCTCCAGATCCTTCAGGTTTTGGGTCTGTCGCTGGGCAATACAGACTTTCAGCTCCCTCCAAAGATTTTCTATTGGGTTCAGGTCTGGAGACTGGCTAGGCCATTCCAGGACCTTGAGATGTTTCTTACGGAGCCACTCCTTAGTTGGGGGCTGTGTGTTTCCGGTCGTTGTCATGCAGGAAGACCCAGCCACGACCCATCTTCAATGCTTTTACTGAGGGAAGGACGTTGTTGGCCAAGATCTCTATTTGTGTCTCATCACACCACATGACCTTCTCCCATTCCTCCTCTGGATCATCCAGATGTTCATTGGCAAACTTCAGACAGGCCTGGACATGCGCTGGCTTGAGCAGGGGGACCTTGCGTGCGCCGCAGGATTTTAATCCATGACGGCGTAGTGTGTTATGAATGGTTTTCTTTGAGACTGTGGCATCATTGATGCCCCACAAGGTGAGATCTTGCATGGAGACCCAGACTGAGGGAGATTGTCATCTTGAACTTCTTCCATTTTCTAATAATTGTGCCAACAGTTGTTGCCTTCTCACCAAGCTGCTTGCCTACTGTCCTGTAGCCCATCCCTTGTACAGGTCTACAATTTTATCCTTACACAGCTCTCTGGTCTTGGCCATTGTGGAGAGGTTGGAGTCTGTTTGATTGAGTGTGTGGACAGGTGTCTTTTATACAGGTAATGAGTTCAAACAGGTGCAGTTAATACAGGTAATGAGTGGAGAACAGGAGGGCTTCTTAAAGAAAAACTAACAGGTCTGTGAGAGCCGGAATTCTTACTGGTTGGTAGGTGATCAAATACTTATGTCATGCAATAAAATGCAAATTAATTATTTAAAAATCATACAATGTGATTTTCTGGATTTTTGTTTTAGATTCCGTCTCTCACAGTTGAACCTATGATAAAAATGACAGACCTCTACATGCTTTGTAAGTAGGAAAACCTGCAAAATCGGCAGTGTATCAAATACTTGTTCTCCCCACTGTATATATACCGCCTCCATAGCAAAACGGTGATTAGAGAATACAAATGGAACATGACCTTGAAGACCAAAATATAAACTTTTATTAACAATAGTTCTTTTAGGAAAAAGGTTGTTGATAATGCCGATGTGAAGTCCGTTTGCCTGATGAATCACATATAAACAAATTTACTGTCACAAGACAAATTGGAACACGACTGGTATAACATGGAGTCTTTGCCAAATTATTTAAACATGACTACATTCATTTTGCCTGATATTGCTTGCACTTCAATACATATTCTGTCTTAATAGTGTACTGTTCAGTGTGAAAACGGCCTTTGCCCATGCTCCTGGCCAGATGTGTGAAACAAATCTCAATGGCCTGGAAATCTCATGATATAAACCAACTGAAGTTCCATTGAGATGAAACACTCCTATAAGCATTTAGTTATTATTTGGTCACATATCATTTGCATGAAATAACTGCCTGAAGTCTGTGACCCGTTGACCCAGTCAGACACTGGGTATCTCCTCTGGTGATATAGCAAGGCTGTACAAAATACACATAAGGTAATAAATTACATTGTCATTTCCAGCATGTGGGGTATACAGTATGTATTGAATATTGGGCACCCTACCTTTGCAAGGATAATAGCACAAACTATTTTCCTGTTATTTCGTTGTGAGATTGAAAAATACATTGGTCCATTACATATAGGTCCAGAAATATTTGGACACTGACACAATTTTCCTAATTTTGTCTCTATACGCCACCACAATGGATTTGAAATGAACAACCAAGATGCAATTGAAGTGCAGATTTTCAGCTTTAATTCAAGGGGGTTGGTCAAGCTGAGGTGGCTTGGGCATCTGTTTCGGATGCCTCCGGAACACCTTCCTGGGAAGGTGTTCCGGTCCCGTCCCACCGGGAGGAGACCCCGGGGAAGACCTAGGACACGCTGGAGGGACTATGTCTCCCGGCTGGCCTGGGAACGCCTTGGTGTCCCCCCGGAAGAGCTGGAGGAAGTGTCTGGGGAGAGGGAAGTCTGGGCATCCCTGCTTAGACTGCTGCCCCCGCGACCCGGCCCCGGATAAGCGGAAGAAGATGATGATGATGATGGTCAAAAATATCTTATGAAATGTTTAAGAATTGCAACCATTTTCATACACAGTCCCCTTTTTTAAGGGGCTTAAATTTTATTGGACAAATTAACACAATCACAAAGAACATTTTCATTTTTAATACTTAGTTGAGAATAGGGGGCTACATATTAAAGAGCTGTAATTCCTAAACCTTTCCTCCAATTTGGATGTGAATACCCTCAAATTAAGGCGGAGTCTGCACTTTAAGCCCATATTCCTTATTTAACTGTAACTTTAATATATTTTGGTAAACAACCAAAATAACAACTTGTGTCAGTGTCCAAATATTTCCAGACCTAACTGTATATAGAATATTGTAAGACCCTTTTAAGATCCTTCCATCTGCACTTCAAACCACAGGTTACAATGTGATTGAAGTACGTAAATTACGAAAGCCATTGAACATTTGTATTTTATCAATTTATTTTTTCATTGAGAATATTGATGTGTGCTTGTAGTTATTTCTATGCTGGAAGACCCATCTGTAGCCTGGTTCCTGCCTCATTGGACAGACATCCAGGTGTTTGGCTAAAATGTACTGATTCTCGGTAGAGTTCATGATGCTTTGGCCCCAGGACCAGCGAAACCTAAACAGCCCCATTAAGATTATCCATATTTTACCCTTAGACCCCCTTATGTTTCCATCTGGCTCAAGGTTCTGATTGATGTATGTTCAGTAATGCCCTTCTGCACACCACTGTAGTGAGGATGGGTTATTTGAGTATTTGCTGTCTTTCTCTCAGCTGTAAAAAGCTGACAAAGTTGTAACACTAACTGTGGGGGTGAGTCACAACCTGTTACAGCTGCTCCTCCCCAGACCACCTGCTGTACACCTGGACCTCGTGGTGATATGGCTGAGGTCACCCGAGAACTCTGACATGCTGTGTAACAGGCTTTCAGTCAGTATTGCCAAAAGTATGCAAAAGCATGTAATGGTGAGGAAACTGCATTTTTAATTATCTTAAGGGGCTGGGAAAGTTTCCCTAGAAGTATGGTATAAAAAAATAAATGTACAGCCATGTTACATTCATTACTTTTTCCCCAACTACACCACCAAATTATTACTTCCTTTACCAACTCAGCTACCAATGTTTTTAACAGAATTTTGCCAAAAATAAAACAAAATTAATCAAACCAATAGACTGAATTCTTCTTTACGGTCCACAATGAGTAGTAACATACAGTGCCCTCCATAAGTATTGTGATTATTAGACATTTTTTATTTTTGCTGTACACTCAAGGCATATGAAAATATGATTAAAAGAAGAATGAGCCAAAATGTACAGACTGTCACCTTTTATTTCTAGTTGCTTCAATACATTTTAATAACTAAGAATAACAGCACTTTCCAAGTAAAATCCTTTCCTTTCATGTGAGCATAAGTATTCATATACACATTAATTTTTTGAATTGTCTTTCAATATTTGTCCCAATACCAATACTAGGGCACTATATACCATAAACCAATAAAGTGTTTGAAAGATAAGTCACAGTTATTTTTATTCTTTATTTTGTAAAGTAATCCATTCATATCTACAATAGTTAGGAATACACCTTTTAACAATGAGACAGTCACAACTAGAAAAACAGAATACGTTGAAATCTGATGGCACTTACAGGACATTTGATAGGAATTATTATAGCATTCAGACTGCTGTTCAGGCACAGCTGGCTGAATACTATGTGGGAAGGCTATCCACCCTTGACAACAAACTACAGAAATGTAGTGACATGGTCAACATTTTCTTAATAATTAGGACAGTTAAAAATACATTTACAACCAAGATTTATACTTCATTTATTTTGAACTGCTTAGCTCAAAAAGGCTATTCCTTACATCTTACAAAAATACTGTAATTCATTAATATCAAATGACATCTCCATTCTCTAATACATCTAGCTTGCCAGTTAATTGTAAGGGGATTTTGATGTAGTCATGCAAAGAAAAGGAGAGGCATTCTGAGACTTTTGATCACTGGTAGTAAAACGGGAACAATCGAGCCACAAAAATAGTTTACTGTCATATACAGTCTTGGCCAAAAGTATGGGCACCTTGCACTTTCATTCAAATAACGCACCATCTTCACCAGAAAACTGTTGGTATCCAAACATGTAGCTTCAGTCTGCGGTTGAACAGAGGCACAAAATCTAAATAATTTAGGAAAATCTTACTGGCAATATAACTGTTATTGGCACCTTCAAGAAGCGGTAAGAATTTGATTTCATTACATTTAACTGAAGCCGAGCTCCAGAGACCTTGATGTACTGGTTTCCACAATGCTTAATGTTATCAAGAAGTTAAAGATTCATTCCAATGGAACCGACCTCCTTTGATGGGGCCGAATTAGAAAACATGATAGAAAACTGCAGCAAAGAATTGTTTGAATGGTGGAGATTGTTCACTTGGCATAAGGCTTAAAGCTGACAGTGCTACTTGCATCATCTGTCGACAAATTCAGTTAAAAGGGGGTAATATGGTAGGAAATCCCCTACTAAGTGAGACATGAGAAAGCCCAACTGATGCTTGTCAAAACACACCTGAACAGGCCAGAAAATCCTTCTGGACAATCACCTTTGGACAGATGAGACCAAATTTGAGCTGTGGTAAACCACACCATCATTAAAAAAAAAAAAACTAAGCCTTCAGAGAAAAGAACAAGTCAAATAGGTTCTGTGGTGTTTTGGGTTTGCTTTACTGCCTCTGGCACTGGTTGCCTTGACTGTGTGCATGGCATCATTAAATCAGGAGAATACAAAAGGACTTTGGAGAGCAATGTTGAACCCGGTGTCAGAAAGGTGAGTCTCCATGAAAGGTCATGGGTCTTCCAGCATGAAAATCAAAACACAACTCAAAATCCAAGAATGGTTGAAGACACTGGGCTGGACAGTTCTGAAGTGGCCAGCAATGAGTCCTATTGAAAATCTGTCAAGAACTACAAGCAGTGGTTGGGAGTCAAACTTGAAATATGGATGAAATGGAGTAGTTGCATAATAAGAGTAGACCAGATGCCAGTACAGAGGTACAGGAAGCTCATCCATGCCTATTGAAGCCCTTAATTACAGCTGAAATTTCAAATAACAGGTGTGCCCTGTTAAAAGTTAATTTGTTTTTGAGTCAGTTGTGTTATGACAAGGTAGGTTGGTATGATGAAACCGGCTCTCATGAGGACCACTATGGGGGAAAGGGAGCCCCAGAGTTTCCTCTGCTGTTGAGGATAAGTTCATTAGAGTTACCAGCCTCAGAAATAGGGAATTAACTGCACCTCAGATTACAGCTCAAATAAACGCTTCTCAGAGTTCAAGTAACAGACATCTCAACATCAATTGTTCAGAGGAGACTGCAAGAATCCGGCCTTCATGGTTCAATTGCTGCAAAGAAACCACTACTGCTGGTACAGAGAATGCCAAGAGTGAGCAAGGCTGTTATCTAGGCAAAGGGTAGCTACTTTGAAGAATCTAAAATATAAATGTATTTAGATTTCTTTAACATCTGTATGGTGACTACATGGCTTGAAATCTTCACTATTATTCTAGAATGTGGAAAATAGTAAAAATAAAAAGATAAAATGCCCTTGACTGGGTAGGTGTCCAAAGTTTTGACTGTTACTGTATATATTAGTGCTACCACATATTGAGTCTAGGATGTAAATTCCATTTCTGATTTAAAAGGGTTCTGTAATAAGCGTGAAATAAAGAATTGTAGACAGCAAATACTTTGATCAATTTCAACTTATTTTAGAGACAAAAGTCATCAAAACCACTTTCTATTACAATTGGAAAAACACAGCTAACTGAGGTAAGATAGCAATTACTATAGATTCTGCAAACATAAACAACATAGTATACATCCAGCCTAAAATGGAAGGTTTAAAATTATATTTTGTTAATCACAGAAGTTCCAGACTGCATCTTTAAGTCGACCAAACTCTATGGCAGACTTATGGTGTTCCACATCAAGGGTCCAATCCTACATTACGAAAAATGTACTTATGTATCGCAACCTCTCAGGAGGATGTGATCCCTCAGATTAAAGTGGCGTGTTAAGGTGTTATATCCAAATACTCTTTAAGTGGATTCCTTCCCACCCAATTCAATTAATCACTTGTACTGGTAAGGGTTCCCACTATACTCCAGTCTTTACAGACCAGTGGTCAGTGATGAAGTTAAGAAACTTTTAAGGAGAACGGAACTTGTGACAGGGATATATCTGCAGCTTTTTAGAGATGATGAATAACAGGTCACTTATGGCATTTAATACTATGAAAGCTTTCTGTCTGTACTCAAGCTTGCAGCGATCCCAAGATCTGAGGGATCACGCACTCAACTTAAAATTACAAAACATCCAGAGGAAAAGAATTTGTCATTTGTAAAGGAATTATATGTACCGATTGTGGTACCTTGTTTTGTTTTTTTTATGTGAAATTAACTGTTACTACAACCTCTAAGAACCCTCCCTTTCTCCACACTCACCGCATGCCCCATGGGAACGTCAAAGAGTTGTCACCTCCCCACATGTCCCCAGTACTTCCACTGGAGGTAGGGGATGCAGTAGTACCTCACAGAGTTAGCCCTCCAAAGCACATGTACTTGACATCCAGGTACTCATCTACACCGTATTTGGAGCCCTCGCGACCAATGCCCGACTGTTTGACTCCGCCGAAGGAGGCCTCCGGGGTGGAGAGAAGGCCCTCGTTCACCCCCACCATGCCTACCTCCAGATTCTCCGTCACCCGCCAGATCTGACTCACATCCTGGGAAAAAAAGTAGCCTGGAAGAGGAGGATCAGAGAGAGGTTCAAGTACAATGAGAAAGACTGACTGGTCACATGAGATCAGGGACAATAAGCAGACACACACCGTCAGATTCATTGTTTGTTTTGAGGGGTTTGCAGATACGACAGCAGTACACAGTCATTTTTAGCTCACCTGCTAAACCCACATCGGATGCATTGGCAATGGCAAGTGCTTCCTCTTCCGTGTTAAACCTGTGGAAGGAAAGGGCAAGAAACAACCACGCTCTAATTAGTTTCCAAAGGTCAATGAAAAGCTACACTTTAACTAGTCACCATTTTAACAGGAATTCAGACTTTGTAATTCCGTAGTCTGAACTTTCCCCGTCCCACCAACCTGATGACAGGCAATAAAGGCCCAAAGGTTTCCTCTTTGGTACACAGCATGTGTGTGGTAACGTCAGTCAGAAGGGTGGGCTGATGGAAGGAGCCATCCAGACGCTTACCCCCCCTAAGGACCTTGGCCCCCTGGGACACTGCATCCTGTACCTGGTGCTCAACCTGGGGGGGGGGGCAACATGGGACGTCATAACCTTAACATAGGTTTAAGTAAAAATGTTGAATAGAACAATGAAAAAGCATATATATTACAGTTATAAATGACAGAAACCCTTGACAAGAGAAACCAGATCACCTTCTCTGCGGCACGGACATTGATGAGGGGTCCTTGGGTGGTGTTTGGATCAGCGCCATGGCCCAAACGGAGCTCTGTATCCATGGCTTTCCCTAACTTCTCTACGAACCGATCATGGATACCACTTTGGACCAGGAAGCGGTTGGAGCAGACGCATGTCTAATGGGGTTACAGGGCACATTGAAGAATATAGGAAGAATTCCAACTTTCAGTGTTCCATACTGAGACCAAGTTATCACATTTTGCAACCCAATGAATTGTTTCTTGGTGGCCTGAATGCATTACCATCACAGCAGTCTGGTAGACCTCTTCATAATCACCTAAAAAATGACTGGCAACCATGATAAAGAATACAAAAATAAATGATAAAATTAGCTATACTGTAACTAACTGTAGAATACTGTCAATTAGATTCAATGGGCAACATATCACAAATACCTGAGATGCTTTATGGTTACCAATGCAATTAGAGCAGTAGCATGTGATGGGATGTACCTCATTTACCAGCCAATCAGCATACAGTTTAATAATTAGGTTTTAAACAGCCTTTTTTGCTCATGTTTACAAAGGGGGCCAATCATTTTGGAGGTCACAGCATTTTTCCACTTCTTGGAAACATTGATGCTCCTAACCTTTCCGATTAGTGGTACTAGCACATACATTTGTGGTAACACCAAGTGAAAACAGTAGAGGCACCAGTGAACAATATTAGTCGTAGCCCTAATTTCATTTATTTCAGTAAAATAGACAAAAATGTCTTAGTTGAGTTTCAGAACCTGTCCTGAGTTCCTGAATTTGGAGTTCATGGCTCCCGCCACAGCCTTGTCCAGATCAGCACTGTCAAACACGATGAAGGGGGCATGGCCACCCAGCTCCATAGAAACCCTCTTGACAGTGTCGGCAGCTTGTTTCAAGAGAATCTGAGGACGAGTAAGCAGATATCAAAAAGATTGCACTGGGTTTCCCTTGGGCACATTATATACCAACAAAGGTGCAAGACTGGCCTTTTAAGTACTCAGCTTATTCTGAACGCCTTCTGGGTCTGTTTCCATACCTTGCCAGTGGAAGTGGATCCAGTGAAGGAGACCTTCCTCACCAGGGGGTCTGTGCAGAGGATTGTGCCTACAGAGGGGGTCTTCTCTCTGGAGCAGGGCACCACGTTAAAAACCCCCGCCGGGATTCCAGCCTGTCCTGCCAGCTACACACACACACACAATGTGCTGTGACTCAGTTAAATGATATAAGGGCAGAATGTGTTGTCGTAGGGAAGGACAAACTGACCTCGGCAAGTGCCAGGGCAGAGAGGGGTGTGTCCTCAGCAGGTTTCACCACGACGGTGCAACCGGCAGCCAGGGCCGCGCCAACTTTCCGGGTAATCATAGCACTAGGGAAGTTCCACTGTGTGTGGAGGGGAGGGGTACCAGATATTATGAAGGTGTTTAGTTCTTCAGCCCCAAAGAAGGACATTCCAGACAAAAATACTAAGTAGAGAGACAAAGTATTACCGGAGTGATGATGGAGGCCACACCCACAGGCTGTTTCATTAGAAGGATCTTACGATCCTTCGTTGCGGATGGCACAACATCCCCATAGACACGACGCGCCTCCTCAGAGAACCACTCCAGGAAGGAAGCAGCGTAAGCAATCTCCCCCAGGGACTCCTTCATAGGCTTGCCCTAAGGTGTAAAATAATTGGGTTTCAGTCACAACAAAATAATATTTATTACAAGGAAACAGTGGGCATGGCAACCAACAAGACACTCACACACTCAAAGGTGATGAGCTTCGCAAGGTCCTCCTTGTTCAATGTTAAAAGATCGTACCATTTCCGTAGAAGAACACTTCTTTCCTATAGGAAAAGAAAAACAACAAGTCAGATAAACCTCTGAGGCACATAACCACATGACCTGTCTAGGCGTTGCACACCAGGGAACTTGCAGGTTCTTGAGTATTACATTACCAAAAGTGATTCAACCTAAAACAAACTGTTACAAGTTTGAAACCAGCAGAAGGTTAATTAATTTTAACAAAAAAATTGATTACCTTATTTTTAACAAAAAAATTACCCTAATGGCAATGGTATGGTAATCGAGATCTGTAAACAAGTGTTCTCAATTAACCGCGAAACTTGACAGGGCTTGTGTTGGAGATTTTTTATTCGGTTCGGACTGACTATATTTAAAAGTATAACATACTACTTTGTCCTTATACTATACTAGGAACCCTATTATATTACAGTACTTATTATTAGCTTACAATTTATGTAATTCATTAGCGACTTTACTCTTCTGAATCGAAGACGGCCCGTTTTCTTTTCTTATCAACAAGGATAGAGCGAGGGAATTATTCCTGAACTTTAGCATTTAGACTACACTGCTACACATTTTACAATTGTGAACCTGTGTTTTTAGTAGATATTAAATATTCTCTTAAATGTAATGGATGTGGCAATGTCTGAAAGGTGTGATTTTTTTAAAAAGACTAAAAAATGCACTATAAGGAACATTAGCTTTCCTAAGGAAATTATAACTTTTGAATGCTCAATTTGCACTTGGAGACGTTTGCCCAATATCTGCGACGATTTTGATGGTAACAGCCAGAGGTAGCCTGCCATTTACCATTAATTAGTCCTCTCTTAATCTGAAGTATTATTTGACATCCACGGTGACAGCAGAATATTGTATCAACTTGATGAAAAAGGGACAGGGTGAAGCATTATTACCTTTGCTGTGTATTGCTTCCAGGAGTAGAAAGCTTTATAGGCTGCGTCGACCGCTAATTTAGCCTCTGTTGGACCGCAGTCTGCGACTTTAGCAATTTCTTCTCCCGTAGCAGGGTCCAATACTGGGAAGGTAGACGCAACATTGATCCACTGCCCGTTGACATAGCCCTGCGTCCGGAAAAGCGGAGAGGAAACGTCGAGGCTGAACTGCCGATGCATGAAAGTCGGTAGGCCGGGTAAAACCTGGCGGAGGAGACACCGATTTTTAAGGAGACAGAAACGACCCATCATTGCTCGGCAATAGCTCCAGAATGTCCACAAGAGGATGCAAGTGGAATGCTGTCAGGTTAAATCACAACCAAACTGCCCTAGACCGCCTTCTACTTCCGTGTTTTTTTAGCGGTTGGACCATAGACATCATATATAAAGGCTAGACGTCTCATGGCGCAGTCACTTCCGGCATCACCGGTGGCCATCTTGTCACAGGCAGGCTTCCTGGCGGGCTCTGTGGTGCCTGATGTAAGGTGAGTGATCAGCACTAACACAAATACTCATATCTTGCTGAAACCTTGACGGATTTACAAACGGTTTGGTTTCTTACAAACGTGGCTATAAATCTGAATGCTTGAAAATGTTGAAATTGCAGCTTTTCTTTTCTAAAAACGTCTAAATCTTGCAGTATAGTTGGATCACGGCTACTTGCGCAAGTTATCAAGGCAGATATCACAAACGAGCTGTTCGATTATAGAGGTTTTACTGACACCAATAACGATTTTATGACAACTAATCTTTTGTCAAAATTACAATATTTGTGGATGTGGTTGTAGTTATTTGCTGGCTAATAACAATAAGCGTTGAGTGAGACCTATGGCAGCTAACCTTACAGTTTAGCTGCTAACCAGCAAAGTTGCACATGCTTTTCAATCCGGTTGGTTCCTGTGCTGCTTGAAGGACAGCAATATGTCCTGATCTACAGGTTCAGCCAGGACTTCTTGGAGCTTCTCTTCAACTCCATCAGAGCATCTGGTAGGGTTCATAATTTATATTTACCAGCTCCAACACTAAGTGACACAGTGTCAGCAAATGCTTGTATTGTTTTCAGTTTGTAGGTCCATATGTTTTTTTTTTACTTTTGGTAACATGTTTTCTGAAGACATACACCCTAAGACATGCACAATACCTGGAAGTGTCACAAACCATTTTGACTATTTAGAAAAATGCCTGTGTTTGACTATTTGTTTTCGGAACTTATCATCACTGATACAGTCTGAATTGTATGATAATGTCATTCAACCTATTTTATGTGGAAAGATCATTCAGGGGTGGCTAGTTCTAATTAGTCTTTTTGTAAAAATGTTTTAAGCATAAAACATTTTAAAGCATTTATTGAATATCTGTGTACTATACTCGTATCTTTTTTATTTATTTATTTATTTTTTTTAAACGATGGCTGGAATAACAACCCTAATGCCAGCCAGTTCAAGTACATCTTTAGGATGTAAAGCTGATGGCCGAGTGTGGGGTTGTTAAACCATGCAGAGGCAATGTGACGGCACAGGGTGACACAGAGTCCCTACCAGCTGTCATCGACACCTCTACAAGCCTGTCAGCTGTAGATGTGTCCTCTGCAGCAGGAGGAGAAGATCTTCCATCCCCGTTTGCTGACATTCCTGCCCAAGTACATGATCACAGCTACCTTCCCGTCCACCTCGATGGTCTTGTGGACAACTCTCTCATGTACATTTCAGGTGAAGGCTAACTGAAAGTCGATTTTATTTTTTTCCCCTATAACCAAAAGTGCCAATAGTCACAATCTGGGGAAAAACAATCTCACGATTGTCCAAAAAAAGAAGTGTTCCCTTAATTTCCCCATGCTTATTAATGATTATTGTTATGATATTACTAACTCAAATTTCAGGATTTGTTGTGCGACAGGCTCTGAAGAAGCTGTCGTGTGATGTCTGCCGTGCCAGCCTGGTGACAGATGCTGTATCTGCCATCAAGGACCAGAGCTACCACATGCTGACTTTAAAAAACAATGGAGGTCTGGTGATTCCATCAGAGGGAACCGTGAGGGTCGTCAGGGCAGCACAGTGGGTCATTCGGCAGTCATCAGGCAGTCATCAGGCAGTACCAGACGATCACAGCCCATCAAACTGCTTGAGGTTGTTTACATTGTCTGAAAAAGGATCGGTTCAGAGGATGTTTGTGTTGGGATAGACAGCCACCACTATAGGCTGTTAAAAATAATTCTGTCCCTGTTTTTGAAGTTAAGGCTGCACCACATCGCCAGAATTACAATCCTCAGCTTACAGAGCAACAACAGTTGTGTTTCTAAAGTCATATCAAGTGACCTAGAGGGCTGAAATGTGGTCAGTTCAGAGATGCTTGTTATTCGGCAAAAAGAAAAAACATAATTTTATTATAATAGTACAAAAGTGTATATGTCTTGTTGCCATTCTGTAGCCTATTTATTGATTTTTCATAAATACCTTGTGTTTGTATATTCATTACACCTATCTGGTTCTGTTCAAGGATATTTTCATATGGAAGTCCAAGTTTTTAATGGTTCATATGTATGCAGTGTCATAACTTCATCTCTGACGTTTATAAAAAACCAAACCGTAAACACAATGTTACAAGTGAGTGAGCAGCCTGTGGCAAGATGGCCGCCATGTGCGGACGTCGACCTCCATTGGCCAACAGCGCGGACAAGGTATCTAGCCTTTATATATGATGTCTATGGGTTGGACTCCAACAATTTGTGCATTACCGCCACCTACGGTTTTAGAGCAGAAGTCAGCTTCAAGGAGAATCAAAATCCTTCCAACCAACCCCGTCTCTTGTATCCCCAAAGAATACGAAATGTTTTCACATTGTGTCGTACATACCAGAGCAGAGGCGTTGCAAGGATCACAATACATTCGTACCCCCCCCCCCCCCCCCCCGGACAGAAAGTACAGGGTTTTTAATGTACATGCTAGCGGCCTACTCGTCTACGTAGTCATAACGCGTGATAGGAATTATAGATTCATAAAAAAATGATTTGGTCAATTTTAGATCCGGGGCTATAGCCCGGACGCCCAGGTCCATAAGACGCCATGGCACACCAACCGAAATTAAAGCCTATTCTTAATCTCAGTTGTACCTTATATCATCCACACCGTATAAATACGTGATCTACTCTCAATTTCCTGACAAAAGTCACACCTTTTTGTTGGATGTTTCCCTATCAAATTTAAGGTGGTTTTCAAACGGATGGGCACCACTTGAAGTCTAGTAAACTGATTCCTTTATTCTGTTTCTAAATGCCCCCCTACCATCCCCGACTTAGCACTGTATTCTGATCAGGTGCCTGCCTTTAGAGTCCGCATTCCACCGCTCCTGCTTTCTCTTCATCATCCCAGTCCGTACCATGCATTTAGTCAATGCGCTGCTCTTGGAGACTGCCATACCTCCAACTGCCATACTCCACCTCCTTACCAAGGGCCTATTACGCAAATATCGGCTGACATATTCCCTTCCACCCTTCATGGGTTGGTACCCAAGTAAATATGCTCTCCCAGCATTCCCACCCTGTCCTGTTTGTATAACCTCATATAGGATGTCCTGTCGACTATTAGGTCTAAATGACAGCACCCCTTTCTGTTTTAGTTTACCCCCAGTGTCAACTGTACCGCCCTAAATTCTGAACTACAAATGCTAAACCTGCCCGTCCAGGCCTCGGGTCTTTTGATCCAACCGTAAACATGGCCATGTCGGTACAGTACTGCTGAGTGCGGAATTTAAATCACTTTTTCTTGTTCTAGGATAAATCGAGTTTAAACCAGCCCTGAAAGCAGTCGCATAAACACGTAATCATAAGGCACATTCACAATAGGCTACATACCCAAACATAATTATTCGGTTCCTTTTTTTAAACTTTATATACAAGTTGTTTAGAAAAGGAACTATCAAAGCAGATTTTTACGCCGTGTTCAAACAAACTGTAAAACGCAAATACCACATACAAATACAGGGATTTAATATAATTATGGTAGATAGCGATGAATACCTTACTAAGTCGGGTCTTTTCCGTCACCGTGTTGACCAATAAGGTTTAATATTAGACCAGGGTTATTCCGCAATAAGGTCAACCTGAACATGAAAAAACAGTTACCAATTAAATAGCCCAGATTTTGCACATTTGTGCTAATTTCTTGGTCCTTAGAAGTACACATAATTTTCAGATTACAACAGAAGTATTACAAGGAATTTTGGTTTATAAATGTATCATATTAAGCTTACTTTTGCACAATGTCACATAATGGAAAACGTCAGACTCGTAACAGTCAATTTCCCTCTCTAAAGCAAATATGAAAATAGATTCATAATTGTTTCTGTATGCAGAAAGTGGCAGTTCATAAAATACCCAAAGAATATAAGATTGACATTTGTCAATGTTTATGTTCTCCCAAAAATGCCAGTCTGTTTTGTCACGCAAGTTTTGTTGTTAAAATTATTTACAATTTTGAAATGTGTCTACACTTCCTCTGTAGGGTTTTACGAATATATATCTTGAAATGTAAACTTATCTTGATAACTCATTTCTGTAATGAAATAACATTCAGATTTTGTGTGAAAACATCACATCCATAACGCTGGAATTTTCCACCATGTAATGAGTTTAAAACTTACGAGTTCAGCTGACCAATCACAAGTTTGGGTGTACAGGTGCTGGTCATAAAATTAGAATATCATCAAAAAGTTGATTTATTTCAGTAATTCCATTCAAAAAGTGAAACTTGTATAATGTATACATTCATTCCACACAGACTGATATATTTCAAGTGTTTATTTCTTTTAATATTGATGATTATAACTGACAACTAATGAAAAACCCAAATTCAGTATCTCAGAAAATTAGAATATTGTGAAAAGGTTCAATATTGAAGACACCTGGTGCCACACTCTAGTCAGCTAATTAACCCAAAACACCTGCAAAAGCTTTTATATGTTCCCTCAGTCTAGTTCTCTAGGCAACACAATCATGGGGAAGACTGCTGACTTGACAGCTGTCCAAAAGACAACCATTGACACCTTGCACAAGACACAAAAGGTCATAGATAAAAAGGCTGGCTGTTCACAGAGCTCTGTGTCCAAGCACATTAATAGAGAGGTGAAGGGAAGGAAAAGATGTGGTAGAAAAAGTGTACAAGCAGTAGGAATAACCGCACCCTGGAGAGGATTGTGAAACAAAACCCATTCAAAAATGTGGGGGAGATTCACAAAGAGTGGACTGCAGCTGGAGTTAGTGCTTCAAGAACCACCACGCACAGACGTATGCAAGACATGGGTTTCAGCTGTCGCATTCCTTGTCAAGCCACTCTTGAACAAGACACAGCGTCAGAAGCGTCCCGCCTGGGCTAAAGACAAAAAGGACTGGACTGTTGCTGAGTTATGTTCTCTGATGAAAGTATATTTTGCATTTCCTTTGGAAATCAAGGTCCCAGAGTCTGGAGGAAGAGAGGAGAGGCACAGAATCCACGTTGCTTGAAGTCCAGTGTAAAGTTTCCACAGTCAGTGATGGTTTGGGGTGCCATGTCATCTGCTGGTGTTTTCTGAGGTCCAAGGTCAACACCGCTGTCTACCAGGAAGTTTTAGAGCACTTCATGCTTCCTGCTGCTGACCAACTTTATGGAGATGCAGATTTCATTTTCCAACAGGACTTGGCACCTGCACACAGTGCCAAAGCTACCAGTACCTGGTTTAAGGACCATGGTATCCCTGTTCTTAATTGGCAAGCAAACTCACCTGACCTTAACCCTATAGAAAATCTATGGGGTATTGTAAAGAGGAAGATGTGATACGCCAGACCCAACAATGCAGAAGAGCTGACGGCCACTATCAGAGCAACCTGGGCTCTCATAACACCTGAGCAGTGCCACAGACTGATTGACCCCATGCTACGCCGCATTGCTTCAGTAATTCAGGCAAAAGGAACCCCAACTAAGTATTGAGTGCTGTACATGCTCATACTTTTCATGTTCATACTTTTCAGTGGGCCAACATTTCTAAAAATCAATTTCATGTATTGGTCTTAAGTAATATTAAAATTTTCCGAGATACTAAATCTGGGATTTTTATTAGTTGTCAGTTATAATCATCACAATTAAAGAAATAAACATTTGAAATATCAGTCTGTGTGTAATGAATGAATATAATATACAAGTTTCACTTTTTGAATGGAATTACTGAAATCAACTTTTTGATGATATTCAAATTTTATGACCAGCACCTGTATGTTACAGGTCCTGGATTTGGGACTGGTGTAGCTGTTTGAAGTGTTAAAACCTGGGAAACAGAATGAGGCGGGAAACGTGGCTTGCTTTTCCAGAGTTATCGTGTCCACATATACATATAAGTAGCCCATGTCTGTACCTTAGCGTGGTCTCGGGATTTTATATCTTACATATTTACACAAAAGTATTTGTTAGGAATTCGTATTAAGTTTATAGTATCACAGTACTGGCCTTAAGGTAAAAAAAATAATAATAATTGGTTAGGCAACACAGAACTGAGGTAACTTAGGGTTATGTTTAGGAAAAAAGTCTCTGATTATAACATTTAAGTGAAGGTTGGGGATGATGGATGGAAAGGTCAAGCACCAGTGATTATTTTTTTTACAGGTGACAATGTTAGGGGGTCATGACCCCTTCCGATATCACTTACCCTCACTGAAGAGTAAAAATCCCGGAAACGTTTTACACCCCAATATGAAAAACAAAAAGCCACTATTGGTTGACATAACGTTTCTCAACTAAAATGAAAACAGAATAATGTATTTACATTTCTACAGTGGTAGCTTGATGTAGAAGGCCTAAAACTCCATCAAATGGTTACCTCATGAACAACAGTCGTAGAACATTGTAACAAAATATCTAGCACATTTATTTTTTTCAAACCTTGAATATAAACAACCCTATAATGACAAATCATCTGTATCACTGTCCCCATAAGTGATATCTCTAAACAGAATTCTTGTCCCAGCTCTGATGTAAAATGGATAGGATTTAGTGTATATATAGTTAAATCCCAAGGATTCCGGTAGCAGGTACTCTTGGAGAGTTAGCCTTTCATGAGAATGATTAAAGCAATTAGGCACAACGAGGTGTCGTCGTACACGGCCAATATCTCACAGACATGGAATTTAGGCGACATCACAATACCCATAAATGCCTCGCTCCTATAAACCAGGCACCAATGCTATTAAACTTTGAAAAGTAATCCAACGTCATACAAGTTGTATGCAGTCTCATACTACAACTAACAGCATTCAAACCACTAGGTTCATGAATAATAATATTGATGGAAGGGCTAGTATATCACTAACAGGAATGACACGTGTTGCAGCTTTACAACATTAGCCTTTTTGGTTTATCAAAGTTTAGTCCTTCAATCTTCCCCCAAAAAAAATCTAACGGTTCACCCCATAAATGAAAACACTTGACAGACATGTTCATTCAAAAAGCAGATTTAATTAATATGCAAAACAAATTAAAGAATGTCATTCAATGATACTGTCATTCTGTAAAATTCAATTAACGTTGACCAAAAACTTAGAGCTAAGTAAAAGGTAATGACTACAAAATTAAATCTTTCTAACCTGCTCAAAGATAAATTAGGGATTTAAAACAGGATCTTATCAAAAGAAAGGGTTATAACTAAAGAATCAAAATGTACACATTTACATATAAAATACTGAGTCAAATGAATGCAATCAAGGAGTAAATTTGGCCGAACAACTGATTACTTTACCAAGACTTTTTCAAAACTCAATTTAAACTGCCTGCCATTTTGACCCGCAAAACGTTTACGCAAAATACCTAAAGACAAAGGGTACAATGTAAAATTCAGCACACCACTGCTAGGTGTTCGAAGATACAGCAAAGGGAAGGTACAGCTTTTTCCATAAATGTAGCCTGACAACACATACTGAATTAGTCTGCAGCTCCATCTTTCAACACACATTTTAAACTCAGACTACTTCCATTCATGTTGTGGTAACAAAGGGGAACTGTACTAAACAGTCATCTGATTGTTTCAATTCAGAGTATCAAAGCTAATGGCACATTTTCAAACCAGCACTTTACTTACATGTATTCTGGCTCAACCAATTAGTTGCTGGACCGGGCGGCTCTGAATGTGTTCAAAAACTGTGCAGGGTCAGGATACTTAGACCCAGACTATGTTATAGTGGTTCGCAAAAACAATTACTCTGGACAGCCAGCCAACCACAAAAGGCCAAAAGGAAAAGTAGTGAAAAGCTTATGTTAGGCCCTCATTTTGACTGGTTTATTAAGGAAATGATATTCCTAAATTGCCTAACACACTTCCATTAATAGTAATCGAAAGCAATGAAATTGATAAAAACCAAGTATCTGTGAACAATGTTCGTTCTGCCTGAAGGTACCATTAACTTGAGATCAGTAGGGTGTGTTTATTAACAAAACACACATTATAAACAACCACTTACTTGAATACATAAATCTTAATAAGCATGATAAATATGACCTAAGAGAAGAGAAGTTACTTAATACAGAAACATGTATAAAAGCATTGATTCAAATAAAAAATCTCAAATGAACACAGAAGTAAAACTGGGGTTATAATGAGGTTGCTACATACATTCTCGTGTTAATCCTTTTCCAGATTTGGAACATTCACGTAACACAGTTCTCTTTGTCACAAGGACAGTTATGTTCTTTGGGAAATCAGCTGCAACAAGAAAATAACATGTTTAGTAACCTACAAGACCTACCAACCTTAAAAACTGTGTATGCATCGTATTTCAGAGGGATGCCATGTCTGCGTATTTTGACAGTCTTAATAATGAGCACAGTTCTGCCATTCCTGAACAATAAGAGACAGGAAACTCACCTCTTTTACAGTCTGCTTGACATAGTCCTTCCTGCTGGTCAGGTCATACTCTGGGTATGTGTTGTATACCTGAGACAGAGAAGTTAGTGCTAAAGACTGTCAGAAAGGCAAACCATCACTTTAATATCAGATCAGAGATATGAGTAAAGCAAGCATACTTTCTGGCAGATCTGCTTCATGGTCATCTCCTCTAGGTTTGCGTCTTTCAGAAGCCTCTTCACGGTCTCCTTCAGCTGCTCGTCTGTCGGAGGCTTCTTGATAATCTTTATCAACGGCTCGTCATCGTCCGAGCTGTCGAACGCAGCTATTTAGAACAAGCAGACAAAAATAGAATAATAAGCACCATACAGTAGGTTGGCCAGTGTAGAATTAAACTGCTATAAAAGTACTTACTTTTGCAAGCAGTGGCAGTCTTTTTCTGTCTATTACTGCTGCTGTCGGCTTTCTTGGTCTTAGCAGCCGGCCTCTTTGCTGTAGCTTTCTTTTTTGGCTGAGGAAAAATAAAACATGTTCACTATTACAAGTTAGGGATGAGGACGAAAATTGGAGTGTTTGAAATTAAGTCAGTATTTGAATATGTCCGAGTATACATTTTTGCAATGAAATTCAACACTGAAATAAATAAGCCTGAGCATGCTTTATCTAAACTATTGTCCCATATAAATAAAACTCCAAACATATCTAAATACAATAAAAAAATCTATCATTTTTTACATATGGTGATATAACATGACATTTAAAAGAAAAATTTACACAGCGTTTGTACGTCGTTACTTTTTGAAATGAGCTACATCACGCACGTTTGTTGTTTAAATTTGTTGTTTACGTAGTGGCCCAGTCAGAAAGACAATGGCCCTCATTTATAATTCTTGCGTAGAAATGGGTGTATATGTTGGCCTAAGATTTTGCTTACACTCCTCGCACCGCCTGATTTATGAAGCTGTGCGTACCTTTAAAATCCAGGTGTACGCAATACCTGCCCTTGATAAATGCCGCGGCTGAAAACGACCATCATTAGAACAACACGCCCCTATATATTCAAGTCTCCGCTTCCCCCACGCCCTCTGACGTGGAGATTGAGACGATCACCAGGGAGGTAGAAAGAAATTAAATTGTTTCATTTGGCAGTTTAAAAACGGAATAAAAAATTGTGATGTGGAGTACCATTCATTCACATTAGTAATTGCATGACAATTTGTAATATTCGTCTTATTTTATGATATTTATTATTAATGAGGTTTATTGTTATTTAGAAGAAGAATGTCGTTATTATTATTTTTTCTATTATTATTATTTAAAAGAAGAAGAATGTCATTTTTATTATTTTGTCAGTCTGAATTAATATTTTGGTCATTAAAAGCCTTTTATTACTGAACCCAGTCCATGCGCAACTGCCGGGCCTGAAACACTGAAACGTCATGTAAAGCGCACAGGCTCGCATCTGAAGGAATACATATAAATCAAATGCTTTGGTAAAGTCACACAAATTAAACATTGAAGTCCTTGTTGCACAAAACTAAACACTGAAGTTTTTTTTTTTTTTTTTACAGTGGGTCATAATATATATCTTTTAGTTTGTCAGTGCGTTAGGATTTTATTTCTGCGCATTTCCGCACTAACTCAGAACGTGCGTACACCACCTCCTGAGCTGGCGTAGGATTTGAGAGTGCCGTACGCCAACGTCCATATTGATAAATCTCAAAGTCACTGTGGTTTTGGGTGTACGCTGGAAATTTGGTGTACGCACTTTTGATAAATGAGGGCCAATATGTCCTGTTAGCAAGTGGATGACTGTTCACTAAATAAATGGAAGTTGGAAAACATTTACATCTGAAGGTGCTTGGGAAGTGCAGAAAAAGCAACACTACCGTTCAAAAGATTGGGGTCACTTAGATATGTCCTTGTTTTCCATGAAAAAATACATGAAATTAATGAGAATAGGAAATATTGCAAAACAAACAGGAAATAAACTCACCTAAGGATTATTAGGAACACTGTGTTTGACCCCCTTTCGCCTTCAGAACTGCCTTAATTCTACGTGGCATTGATTCAACAAGGTGCTGAAAGCATTCTATAGAAATGTTGGCCCATATTGATAGGATAGCATCTTGCAGTTGATGGAGATTTGTGGGATGCACATCTAGGGCACGAAGCTCCCATTCCACCACATCCCAAAGATGCTCTATTGGGTTGAGATCTGGTGACTGTGGGGGCCATTTCAGTACAGTGAACTCATTCTCATGTTCAAGAAACACATTTGAAATGATTCGAGCTTTGTGACATGGTGCATTATCCTGCTGGAAGTAGCCATCAGAGGATGGGTACATGGTGGTCATAAAGGGATGGACATGGCCAAATTTTGACTCTACCATCTGAATGTCTCAACAGAAATCGAGACTCATCAGACCAGGCAACATTCCTCCAGTCTTCAACTGTCCAATTTTGGTGAGCTCGTGCAAATTGTAGCCTCTTTTTCCTATTTGTAGTGGAGATGAGTGGTACCCGGTGGGGTCTTCTGCTGTTGTAGCCCATCCGCCTCAAGGTTGTGCGTGTTGTGGCTTCACAAATGCTTTGCTGCATACCTTGGTTTTAACGAGTGGTTATTTCAGTCAAAGTTGCTCTTCTATCAGCTTGAATCAGTCGGCCCATTCTCCTCTGAGCTCTAGCATCAACAAGGCATTTTCGCCCACAGGACTGCCGCATACTGGATGTTTTTCCCTTTTCACACCATTCTTTGTAAACCCTAGAAATGGTTGTGCGTGAAAATCCCAGTAACTGAACAGATTGTGAAATACTCAGAGCGGCCCGTCTGGCACCAACAACCATGCCACGCTCAAATTTGCTTAAATCACCTTTCTTTTCCATTCTGACATTCAGTTTGGAGTTCAGGAGATTGTCTTGACCAGGACCACACCCCTAAATGCATTGAAGCAACTGCCATGTGATTGGTTGATTAGATAATTGCATTCATGAGAAATTGAACAGGTGTTCCTAATAATCCTTTAGGTGAGTATAATAACTGACAAGTTTAGAAATAATGATTTTTAATTGAAATAATAATTGTGTCCTTCAATCTTTGCTTTT
The DNA here is from genome assembly GCF_011004845.1 of Esox lucius. Lineage (NCBI taxonomy): Eukaryota > Metazoa > Chordata > Actinopteri > Esociformes > Esocidae > Esox > Esox lucius. Next base: position 16,986,694 of record NC_047588.1, on the reverse strand, counting down.
GTCAAAGAATCCTCAATTTGCAGAAATTACCATAATTTCACATTTATAAACCTGAGGCAAAATTATATGCTAATTAAATCAGGGTTTGCAATAACCTAGGTTGTTGGCCAGTTGTGTGCTTCCAACATATTAGTGGCATAATTACAAAATAGGGAAATGATGTATTCACCAACCATTCAAGTATGTATGCCACAAAGCAAACACACGGTTAAGTTATACTCTGTTTACACAGGAGACAGAAGACCACAACATTCTCACCTTCTCAACGTCACTGTGCATGCCCTCCTCCTCCTCCTCCTCCTCCTCATCATCATCATCGTTATCTGAATCAGATATGTCAGAGTCTTGCTCCATCTTCTTTCTGGCAGGCGCTGTCTTTTTTGCTGGTGGTGCATGCTTCTTGGCGGGGGTTCTCTTACTCTTGGCTGCTGGCTTTGACTTGACGTCCTTATTGAAAAGATGGAAGGTTATTCTATGGTTAATGGTTGAGTGCTAGAACAGACTGACAGAATCAATTCTGAATGGAGCTGAATGCTATTTAATTCCAAATTAGTTAATTTGAGTTAAACCAAATGAAAATTAATTTGAATTAAAGAAATGAGTGAAAATCAGATGACTTAATCTAGAGCACCATCACTTTGTTTGACAGCTTGGGAGTAAAAACTGAATGCGTGTTGTGTATTCTTTGCAATAATAAGTAGTATTTCTCTTTAATGAAAGACATGTCAAATTAATCAAACGTTTGTGTTTCAACATTTTGGGTTGCCAGACATTCTAGGTTCAATGTGCAGTACTCATAGGTGCTCCAACTAGGCCAGAGAGCTCAAGCTACTACTACGGAAAAAGTATTATGAACATGTGTCTGTTATCATCACTTGGTCACAGAGCTACAGCCAGCATACTGCATTCCCTTACCTCATCCTCCTCATTGTCATCGTCATCAGAATCATCAGTCAACACTTTCTCCTTCATTCTGGATATCCCACTCTTCTTTTCGCTGATCGACTTCTCTACTTCTGCCGTGACCCCTGGCTCACCATCATCATCGTCGTCACTGCTAGAGTCCGTGACGATGGCTTTAGACTTGCTCTCTGCTTTGGCTTTCCGAGGGCTACTGGATGTACTCTTTGCCTTAGTCTTGCTCTTAGAGTCTTTGGTTGAGATGTTCTTTTTTGACTTCTTCTTCCGCTTAGACATCACAGGCTGCAGATGGGATGAAGAGTATTATATTGTTTTTTATTATATATATTTTTTAATTACATTGTTTTTCAGGATGTTATTTGTGAAGACATTTGTGAACGAGATTAAAATATTGTTTCTCAGGCATGGCAGGTGTGTACATACTGGTTTCACCTTTTATAAATGACAATTTCATTTATAGTCCCTTTATTTTCAGTCAACCAACAGCCTACTGACCAAAGAAACTAGTCGCCTGATTGGGGTCATCCCTGCAGTTGTACAAATATTTTTAGACTACAGTAGGGATAAACAATATATGACCCCAATGCAGTTACACACTACCCCATGTCAGAGAGGAGAAATTATATTTGGGACAGGTTTTTAGTATAAAGGTAGAACAACACAACAGTGCCACTCAAATGAGATTAAATCATTTCGGGACTGTGGTGACAGCACTGAATCCAGAGATTATACACACGCCTTTTTTAATAGGAAATTTGTTTTTTGAGTAGGTTGTGTTTTGTCTCTACTGAAGTCACTAATTGATGCCAACAAGTAAATATCTGATCACTAATAAGGAGACAATTCCTTAGTTACGATTGAAGCTAACATGTGTAATGTCAGGAACACTGTAGGACAACTATTTTCTGTTACTATAAGTCACTTGCAGTCCATTAATCACTAACTTCCAGTTTTCCCTTGTTACACAGCAACATGTCAGACGACTAACTTCCAGTTTTCAATTGTTACACAGCAACATGTCAGATGACTAACTTCCAGTTTTCACTTGTTTCACAGCAAAATGTCAGATGCTCATCTCACAGGTACTGCAGGTCCCAGCTCAATCTAACCAACAGGTCATTGAAATGATCACACTCCTGTTTAGTGCAGTATATTTTGTACAATAAGCACCTAGGGATAAGTTAAGGGATATAAGAATGTGTCGTATTGAAAGAAGAGAAAGCAGCTTTTACACCGGGAAAAGCCCAGTAATAGACATGTATAGTATGTGTTCAACTCCCTTACTTTCCATAATTGTTGTGGTTAATTTTCAGCACTAATGACAGGTAAAACTCTACCTCAACAATTTACATATGTGCCAAAATTTGTGTGAGCCTCAATTTTTCAATTTAGGAACACATTTGCAAAATGCCCAAGTATGGCCACGCACTGAGAAGTTACTGGACAGGTCGGGCCGGAGACTGATGGGATTCCTCTAGTCCAACACGTTTCCACGCTGCATTGTCGGTCACTGACCGTTGCAACTATTATGAAAACATTTGTCTGGTACTCTGATGAACAAAGACTACGAATGCACCGATATCGGCCACAAATCAGTATCACCAAACATAGGTAAAAAAGTAATCATCGGCTATCGACCAGTTCCTCAAAACGGCTGTTCTTGACTGATTGGTTGCAGAAACTATGACAATCTGCAATCTTGATGATGTGCAAAAAGCTGTGACATGACTAAAAGCGTAGAAACATAAAGGTACAGAAAACACTGGTATTGGCTGATTTTTCCACAAGCCATCAAGATTGGCCAAGAATGCTCATATTTGCACATCACTAACAGAAGTCACACTCATAATGTAGCTACCGTTAAAGATTTGTTTATTCAATTATAAAACCTCTAACTCACTTTTCCTGATATTCTGGGACTCATGAGGAAATGTATTATTCGGTCGATGAGGACCGACTGGTTTCCTCCCTTCTCCAGGTCCAACACCGTGCAGATGGTCCTCAACTTGGCGCATGTTAACCTGAATCACAGGATACAGGAAAACAATCAAACAAAAATATATTTCAAATATTGTTTAAACATGATAGGACGTTTGCCTCATAAATCAATGCTGAGTAACCTTTTCTCTTACTTCATCATCCTCTCCTTTTTCTTTAAATAGGGATCACTGTCAACCTCAAACGGGAATCCATTGAAGAGCCGCATGTTTTTCCTCATTGTGGCAATCTGAGGAGAAAACCATTAACAATGACACACATGATTTGTTTAACCACGTGCAGGTGTCCACTGTCACATAAGTTTCCCTTTGAAAACATGTAAGGTACACTTACCTTACCTGGCATATCAAAGAGAATGATATGAAGGGGTTTTAGATCTGGGACCTTCAGCTTTCCAAGCTGGTGATTAACTCGTGCAATGTCTCCCAATTTATCTCCGCTACCTGAGGGTGGGAAAATTAGGGGTAACCTGTTAAATGTTGAACTGACTACTGACGGCAATGTGATATGGGATACCAGTGGCGCTGGTACAGTAGCATCAACACAGACTACAAGACCGAGCACTTGTATGCAGGTTTCATTCAGCTTCATAAAAAGCCCAACAAATATACCTTTGAGCCCAAGGAAAGCCAAGTGGATCATTTTTGGCAGTGAGCCAAAAGGTGACATCAACTTCGTGAGCCAAAAGGTGACATTTTATGTAGTATTGGAAAGCTTTATGAACTAGCTGTCTCTCTATACTTGAAAATCCAAAGGCGGTCCTATCGTTTAAAATATATATGGATGGATAAATATTTGAAATAGGCGCTGACCTGGCTTCGATTAGCGAACTAATGCTTTTTAGGGACGGATATGCCTATTCAGAAAGTTTCCTAGTCAGTGGTGTAGCACCCAGCAGTCCGGGTAGAGCAGTTGAGGGGAAGGTCAAGTGCACAGTTATAGCTGGCAAATCTGCCAGACTAATGTCAAAAGGTAGTAATGGGAACAGTACTGAACTCATGTGCATTGTTACTCGTCACAGTCATTTTTATTAAACTGTCATATCTACCAATGTATAGTCTTAAACAAGAAAAGGTATGAGGCAAGCTTAGTTCGGCCAGCCCACGATAAGAAGTGATAAATGTTGTTGCGATGATTTCGAATTGGGGTATCCCATGTGAAAGGCTGTGTCTTTAACCACTACGCCACTAAACTATATGTGTTCCGAGTTTAGATTATTTTGTCATGCATTAACATCACACCAACTTGGAATATTTCACTAGACACCATTAATCATTGTGTTAAACTGACTCATGTTTCTTATTAAGTTTACCTCCACCACAAACAGCCACTGGACGTTTAAACAACAGATTAGCCAGTAATAGGCTTACTAGTATCTACTAAGTTAATACTTGGAATAGTCACAAGAATTAAGCAATTGCTAGCGAGACTGAAGATAAAATTTACACTGCCAAAGCTATTTAATTTCATGGCTAAACAACGTTAGTTTTTCTTTCATTGGTGAATGACACTGATACAATAACTATCAATATAGGTAATGATGAATTACTTTGTCAAGTGAAAAGACGAGAGAATCGTGGAAACCCCTCCTCTTTTACTACACAAGGGGTTGTGATCTACTGTATATTACACCAAAATTCATGCACGGAAAAGTACACGGAAATCCACCAGAAACAGTTGCAAAATAACCATGAACAGTTTTATTTTAAGCTTACTATAACGCAGCTACTGAAGGTTGTAGGCAGTGAAGTTTTTGTCAATCTGTCAAATTGTGATGTCTAAACGACTGGGTGAGCATCTCCAAAACTGCTGCCCTAGTGGGGTGTCCCTGATCTGCAGTGGTCAATACCTATCAAAAGTGGAAGGAAAAGCGGTGAACCAGCGACAGGGTCATGGGCGGCCAAGGTGAATTGATGCACATGGGGGGCAAAGGCTGGCCCGTGTGTTCCGACCCAACAGACGAGCTACTGTAGCTCAAACTGCTAAAAAAGTTCATGCTGGTCCTGAAAATGTCAGAACACACAATGCATCAGTTTTTTGCATATGGGCCTGTGTAGCCGAAGACCAGTCAGGGTGACCATACTGACCCCTGTCCACTGCTGAAAGTGCCTACAATGGGCATGTGAGCATCAGAACTGGAACACGGAGCAATGGAAGAAGATTGCCTGGTTTGATGAATCACGTTTCATTTTACATCACGTGGATGGCCAGGGGCGTGTGCGTCGCTGGCTGAAAACAGAGTTCTGCCCGTCAGAGGAGGTAGAGTTGTAGATAACTGGTTCTCTTTTTGGGACTCTCCCAGAAATAGGGCCAGCCCTGATCTGCTGAAGAGCGATGGACTCCATCCTAGCTGGAGTGGTACTCTTCTTTTATCTAGGAACATTGACAGGAGTCTCACTCCTATAACTTTAACATGAGATAGGGTGCAGGTCAGGCTGCAGGCTGTTAGCCAGCCTGCTAGCATAGTGGAGTCTGTCAATAGCATAACCAGAGTAGTTAGTACAGTTTTACCTATTGCCACTGTGACTCGTTCCAGGCTGAGAAAAGTTAAACAAGGTAGTGCTACCAATAGTAACCTTATAAAGATAAAGCCTTCCTCCACCTCGGACAGAAATAAAAATGACTATCACATCGCATCTCAAAATGGGACTCCTAAATGTTAGATCCCTTGCTCCAAAGGCAGTTGAAGTAAATTAATTAATCTCCGATCATAAACTAGATGTTATTGGCTTGTGTGAAATGTGGGTAAAGCCTGATGAATTCACTGCCCTAAATGAGGCCTCTCCTCCTGGCTATACTAGTGATCCTATCCCCAGGTCGTCTGGGGCCTCCCCCAGATAGGGCCACAGTGTCAGCGGATCCCCGTCTCAGTCCCAAGGTCTTACGCAGCTATATTATTGTGCTGGGGGAGTAGGGTCAGTACTCCTACTCCACTATAAATCCTTGTAGATATAAGGAATGCATTTTCAAAATTTTCGGTGTCTCCTGCCGTTTTAAACTTAGAGGACATGAGGTCCAGGTCCACACCTGAGGAGTACCTGGCTTGAAAGACCTGTTGCTGTCCCTGTCCAAAGTCCTCCTGGTTGTGTTGCAGATCAAGACGATACCTGACGATATCAGCTGCCACTGAGCTGACACCTCCCCCTCCCCCATGTTGTCCCTGTCCATCTGGTCATGCTTCCAATCTGGACTATATATACACAGGTGCTGGTCATATAATTAGAATATCATCAAAAAGTTGATTTCAGTAATTCCATTCAAAAAGTGAAACTTGTATAATGTATAAATTCATTCCACACAGACTGACATATTTCAAGTGTTTATTTCTTTTAATTTTTATGATTATAACTGACAACTAACAAAAACCCCTAATTCGGTATATCAGAAAATTTGAATATCTCTAGGCAACACAATCATGGGGAAGACTGCTGACTTGACAGCTGTCCAAAAGACGACCATTGACACCTTGCACAAGGAGGGCAAGACACAAATGGTCATTGCTAAAGAGGCTGGCTGTTCACAGAGCTCTGTGTCCAAGCACATTAATAGAGGCGAAGGGAAGAAAAAGATGTTAGAAAAAAAATGTATAAGCAATAGGGATAACCTCACCCTGGAGAGGATTGTGAAACAAAACCCATTCAGTCCACAAAGAGTGGACTGAAGCTGGAGTCAGTGCTTCAAGAACCACCATGCACAGATGTATGCAAGACATGGGTTTCAGCTGTCACATTCCTTGTGTCAAGCCACTCTTGAACAAGACACAGCGTCAGAAGCATCTCGCCTGGGCTAAAGACAAAAAGGACAGGACTGCTGCTGAGTGGTCCAAAGTTATGTTCTCTGATGAAAGTACATTTTGCATTTCCTTTGGAAATCAAGGTCCCAGAGTCTGGAGGAAGAGAGGAGAGGCAGAGAATCCACGTTGCTTGAAGTCCAGTGTAAAGTTTCCACAGTCAGTGATGGTTTGGGGTGCCATGACATCTGCTAGTGTTGGTCTACTGTGTTTTTTGAGGTCCAAGATCAACGCAGCCGTCTACCAGGAAGTTTTAGAGCACTTCATGCTTCCTGCTGCTGACCAACTTTATGGAGATGCAGATTTCATTTTCCAACAGGACTTGGCACCTGCACACAGTGCCAAAGCTACCAGTACCTGATTTAAGGACTATGGTATCTCTGTTCTTAATTGGCCAGCCAACTCCCCTGACCTTAACCCTATAGAAAATCTATGGGGTATTGTGTAGAGGAAGATGCGATACGCCAGACCCAACAATGCAGAAGAGCTGAAGGCCACTATCAGAGCAACCTGGGCTCTCATAACACCTGAGCAGTGCCACAGACTGATCAACTCCATGCCATGCCGCATTGCTTCAGTAATTCAGACAAAAGGAGCCCCAACTAAGTATTGAGTGCTGTACATGCTCATACTTTTCATGTTCGTAATTTTCAGTTGGCCAACATTTCTAAAAATTATCTTTTTGTATTGGTCTTAAGTAATATTCTAATTTTCGGAGATACTGATTTGGGGATTTTCATTAGTTGTCAGTTATAATCATCACAATTAAAAGAAATAAACATTTGAAATATATCAGTCTGTGTGTAATGAATGAATATAATATACAAGTTTCACTTTTTGAATGGAATTACTGACATAAATCAACTTTTTGATGATATTCTAATCATATGACAAGCACCTGTAGACTCTGGACTCAGCTCACATGCATTAATTAATTATAAACTGTTTTACTCTTAATATGTTCACCCGGGACAGCCAGAAGAGGACTGGTCACCCCTCTGAGCCTAGTTCCTCTCTAAGTTTCTTCCTAAATTTCGGCCTTCTTAGGGAGTTTTTCCTAGCCACTGAAATTCAACACTACTATTTTTTCCTCCTTGGGGTTTAAAGCCAGGTATTTTGTAAATGCACTTTGTGACAACTGCTTAAGAAAAAAGGGCTTTATAAATAAATTAGATTGACTGAGTGATCTTAGCACACGTTTGTACTATTGTGAATTAGATACTTATGGCATACTTAGTAGATTTCTAGACTAGTTGGGAGGACATTGAATCGTGTTGCTATGTAACTATGTTTTGTATTTTAACTTTATTACTTGATTGGTGTACATTGTATAACTTTGGAATATTGAGTACTACCACATTCCTCATTCATCTTCACCTTAAGCTTGCAGGGTTACTGACAATTACACTCAAGTCGAAGTGACCAGACTTGACATCCTTGAGTTCTGGGTCTCTAGTTAGGCCCAGGAACATATGCCATTTAATGTTACGCTCATGACAAAAGGAGTAGCTAACCTTTACTAATGACTTCCAACATATGGTCATTAACAATAAAATTAATTTACAAATATGGAGTCAGATTATATATGTCTGTTTATTTCAGGGGTGTCAAACTGATTCCACTGAGGGCCAAGTGTCTGCAGGTTTTTCTTTTAAATTTGTTTCCAGTTAAGGCCTAAACAACCAGGTGAGGGTGCTCAGATGAGAATGTAATGGTTTTATAAATATAACTCCATAATACTATCAACACAGCCCAGTAGCCCACTAACATGTGTATGCAAATGGGCAACAACAATAATGAACTTGACAGAGTATGTTCTATAGACATGAGGCATCTTACCAATTTCAACTTTCAGCACCCTCTTCGGTTTCACAACCTGAAAATCAAGTCTTTTCACCAACTTCTTCTCCCTCTTCCCTTCAACTATTTGAGAGAGACCTGCAAGAACAGAAGTCAAAGTCAAAACAAATTCAGAACTGGTAATTCATTGACATTTTGCAAACCAGGAATGTTAGTGTAATAACATGGGTTTCATAGACGCAGAAATGGGGAAGGTTGAGGAGACATAACTACCAAGATACCTAAACTATTGCTAAACTATTAATGAACATAGTGTAAGACAGGAAAACAGGTATAAAAAACAATTAAATGATCATACTTATGTCTCTCCTTATTTCATTTTGTGGTTTCTGAGGCTTTTCTGGTGAGTCTTCCATGTCTGTTGGTTCCTTCTCATCTCTCTCCTCTGACAAGGGGCAACCCTCCATCTTTTCATCCATGTTTTTAGTTACGTCAGTGCACTTGGTAACATCCGCTGACATGACCTGTTGTGGGAAGAAAGCAGTTTAACATCATTTCAGACAGATATCCTTTTAGAAGCACCCATACTATATAGCAATTTTTTTGCGTTAATAATATAGACAAACGCCTAACAAAGTACATTTTCAGTTGAAATTGACTATATCCGAAAACAGTTCAAGGCTAACCAATTAAATTATACATCGCGGCACCCGGGGCAGACACATGATTTGGCGCGCAAGAAGTCTGTTTTGAAAACAAGTTAGCTTGTAACGTCATAATACAGTTAAAGTTATCTAGCCAGACACAGAACTGTATTTACGTTCGCTTTGTCTCTAACCAAGTATACCAACACACTTCTGCATCACATAACCTACCCGAAAACGAACCATTACAGTTAATTTGGCAATGAGTGTAACGCACTAACATGAACGATATAGCTAACGCTAGCTGCGAGCTAGCTAAACCAAGAACACCCTCCTTCGGTTGTTACTGATGTTAGCTAACGTTAGGTACAATACTGTACAGCCAGGAGCTGGCTGTAGTCCGCGTAATAGCGTTAAGTCAGCTACAACAAAGGCAGTTCTTTTGTACCTTCAGAATGCAATGGAAAAATATTTAATACAGTAAATGTTAACAGTTTCACTCTTTCGAAATCTATAAACTAGAAAGATATATGCCGATATATTTAAAACGTCACCTTATCAGACACCAACCAGGATTGGATCAGCTTCGAAATGGAGATGGCGGGTTTCAGTGTGGGCGGAACTTTCTTCTTCTTCTTTGTGTTTTTTTATGGATCTCACCGATAACATGTATTACCGCCTACTACTGGATGGGATGACTGCTAAGAAACTTCAGCGCAAACATAGCATGATGAAAATATGTATCTAGCCTACAATTGTAAAACAAACAGAAAACCCTGCGCCTCCTGTCTGTTAACTTGTTCTACGCGTCCCTTATTCACACGAGAATAGCGATGGTTCGTTTGTTCGTTGGTATCCTGGGTATCTTTACATTTTTATCCCAAACAATTCTTGTGACATGGCACATGACATGTATGTAGTAAAAATTAAGAAATACATGAAGTAAAAAATATAGCAATAATTTACATAACAATGTAAAGTAACAGTAGCTTAAAAAATGTAGAATGGCGAATATAGACAATATGGTTAGAAGCATTGAATATCATAAATATAATATAAGTGTGATATGCCTATGAATTGTACATGCAAAGAATATTCTAATGTACATTGAATATGCACGGAAAGACCTCAGATCAAAATGATCTTAGATCAGTGTTGGTAGTTTAGGAGCCTTATGGCCTGAGAGAAAAAACTGGACGTGTGTGCCCCAATGCTTCAGTAGCGTCTACCAGGTGGCAGCAGTTTGAACAGACCATAGCCTGGGTGGCTGTAGATGATGTTCCGTGCTCTCCTAAGGCATTGTGTATGGTAGATGCCTTGCACAGAGGGGAGATAGCAGCCAATGACACGCTCCGCAGACTTCATATACATCCAAAATGAAATTATTTAAACAATTATTTAACAACATTCCAACATTGCTAAGTACAGTACAGAATTGCCGCACTAACTAGCTAACAATTTTAGCTAAGCTAATGCGTTAAGCTTTTTTGAAATGTTTAAACTTTGTCTGCATTTTTGTAGCGTAAATATGCCTGTCTAATGAATAACATCTTTAATTCAAAATTAGTCAGGAAGAGATACAGTTGTAATATCAAGGCAAGGGCTCTTCGTTCCATGAGAAAAAAACAAGAAGTTTTGGTTAGCTAGCTAGCCAGTTCATAAATAATGCTCACGTTCATCTGAGGTGGTTTACCGGTTAGGGTTGTTCTTGAAGAGTATGATTCCATAAAGATTGCAGGCCATAAATCATTCATATATGTGTATGTACATTATTTCCCATTAGATGTGATTATGTTTGAATTCAGGATATTGGCATTCAGTGGAATGGAGTGCTCCAACAAATACAATAAAAAAATATTTTTGTATCATATATTTAGTAATTACTACATAAACTGGGAAAGAAATATACATCTCCCCCAAAACACATTTCATTAACAACACTAATTGGTCTGAAAATGCCAGATATTTGCATAGATATGTGCTTGACATGCCTATTTGTTTATGCTTTCTGGTGGACCTTTCACCAGAGAGCTTTTTCAATTAAGGGGAAACTGCAAAGCTATAAAATCATCTATTTGGTTTGTTGTACACTCTAGCCCACTACAGAAAGACAGTCCTTTCAATGGAGAGCAAAACATCTTCACCCAAAAAAGGCCATGTACCACCATGCACTTTAGGCTTGACCTCTAAACCCATCAATACTTTGGAGATCTCAAAGGTAAAGCCACCAAGAAATTACAAGCCCTCTGCAAAGAGAGTGCGCTCAGGTAAAGGGATAGTAAGTAACATCTACTGCCCAGTACCCCTTCCCCTGCCATGTAAAGAGTTTCCAGAAAAGCCTTAGGAAGAACCTTTCTGACATTGGAAGGACATTGGAAGAACCTTTCTGACATTGGAGGGCATTGGAAGAACCTTTCTGACATTAACTCCCCAGCACATCAGCCAGAGAATGTGCCCTCGCTGTATTGTGATCTGCCCATGGGGTCTGTCTTGACTTATCAGAATCACAATATGCAACTGCCCACCCCCACTGATGATTGCTCCACTTTTCCACTGCCTCCACAGCCCAGTAGCTTCTACGGATCGGACTCAAGATGAGGTGGATCTTAACAATGGTCAATCAATTAATCAAATCAATTAATCAAAAAATATTTATAAATCCCTTTTTACATCAGCAGTAATCATAAAGTGCTTTTACAAAACACCCAGCCTGAAACCCCAAGGAGCAAACAACAACACTGTTGAATTCCAGTGGCTAGGAAAAACTCCCTAAGAAGGCCGAAATTTAGGAAGAAACCTAGAGAGGAACCAGGCTCAGAGGGGTGACCAGTCCTCTTCTGGCTGGGCCGGTGAACATTAAGAACACAAGTTTATAATTATTAAATGTAGGTCCAGAGTCCAGAGTCTATTAAACCTAGTCCAGGTCAGAAGCATGACCAGATGGACAAGGGCAGGGACAAAACCCGGGGGTTTGGGGGTTCAGCAAAATGTGTCAGCTGGAAGTGTCAGGTATCATCTTGATCTGCAACACAACCAGGAGGACTTTGGACAGGGACAGCAACAAGTCTTTCAAGCCTGGTACCTCATGTCCTCCTAAGTTTAAACAAGGAAAGAGACAGGGAACATTTTAAAAGTGCATTCCTGAGATCTACAAATATTTGCAGTGGAGAATGAGAATCTGAGTGGAGAAGAAGAACTGACCCTACTCCCCCAACAAAATAATATAGTAGCGTAAAACCTTTGGGTTGAGTCAGGGGAGTCCGGTGACACTGTGGCCCTATCTGGCCAGTGACTCCACCAGTGACTCAACAACAAGCCAGTGACTGTTCCCCCGAATGGCATTGGAGGGAGGGCATCCCAGTGGCGATGGAACCCACCTGGCAAGACAGCAAGGGTGGACAGTATCAAGTCTTTCACCTTCACACACCTGGGCCAGACTGCACTTAATCATAGACCATGCTGAAGAGATCAGTCTTTAGTAGACACTTTAGTAGACACAAGTCTCGGGCTGTTTGTTTAGAAATTCTAGGGACAATTAGAAGGACTGCATCTTGTGTTCTAAGGTTACGTGTAGGTATGTATGGCTGAGTGATTTCAGTGAGGTAAGTAGGATCAAGTCCATGTTATGCTTTATAGGTTAACAATAAGACCCAAAATCTGCCCTAACACTAACAGGCAGCCAGTGTAAAGAGGCTAGTACAGGAGTAATGTGTTCAGATTTTTTTGTTATAGTTAGGATTCTAGCAGTCGTGTTCAGCACTAATTTCAGTTTATTTATTGATTTATCAGGATAACCGGAGAAAAGAGCAATGCAGTAATCAAATATAGAAGTAACAAAAGCATGGTTTTTCTGCATCAGTTTCATGTTCCGAAGATGGAAATAAGCAACACTTGAGATATATTTTATACACGATCCTACAGCCGTCAAGGTTTACAGTGAGATCTGCCAACAAAACACTTTGTTTCTTGGTTCCTAAAACTAGTATTTCTGTTTTTTTTTTGTTTAAAAGCAAGATGTTCTCTGTCATCCACTTTCTAATATCTGAAATGCATGCTTCCAAAGTAGTTAATTTTGAGGCCTCTCCATGTTTCATCGAGTTTCTCCATGTTTTCACCATGTTTCATTTTCACTGTTACAGCATAACAGTGAAAATTGACATTGTGATTCTGGATGACATCACCCAGAGGCAGCATATATAGTGAGAACAATAAGGTGCCCAAAACCAATCCCTGAGGAACACCAAAACATACCTTTGATTTATCAGAGGATATGCCATCCACACATACAAACTGAAATCTTTCAGATAAATAAGATTTAAACCAGGCTAGAACATTTCCACGTAGCCCAATGTGGGTTTGCAGTCTCTCTAAGAAAAGGGAGTGATCAATATTGACAAAGGCAGCACTAAGATCAAGAAGCAGTAGGATGGATGCGGAACCTTTGTCTGAGGCCATTAGAAAGTCATTTGTTACCTTCATGATTGCAGTCTCAGTGCTATGAGGGGGTCTGAAACCAGACTGGACCAGACCAGACTGGACCAGAAATCTCTTGGCCATTTCCTGCTTGCTAATTGCACACAGATCCCTCAACTTCTGCTCAAATGAGAGAAATAAAAGCACTGAATAATGTATGGAACTATTAATTTAAATAATATATATTTTCTTCAGCTATTGTAACCTGCTCAGCCAAAAGTGGAAGGGATGCACTGTTGGTGTTATTCAGACAATATTCACTAGGTGGGAGCAAATTCAGCATATTGCCTTAAAATGGAATAACGTTAAAATATTTCTCCACACCATTTCATGATGTAAATGTTTTCCTGTGCGCTGAGGACCCCAAAGCAAATCTTGCTTAGGTCCCCCTAAAGGCTAAAGCCAGCCCTAGAACAGACAAAGCACGTTGTAATGCTTCCATAATATAATGGAAAGTGAAGAAAAAAAAAACAGTTCAAGCTCTGTGGGAATAGAAGAACTATGAGACAGTAGGTGGAGTAGGGAGACAGCACGATTTCAGGACACTATCTACCTTCGAAATAGTGTGCTGTATCAGTACAAGTGGATGTGGATAATTTAAGCACTAGGATCCTACAAACATTTTGCATTTTCTTTCTTGGTTCCGCCTGATGGTGTCACCTCCAAAAAAGACTAAGCAATCTTTCTACAAACATAATAGGTAACAACTATATTCTGGACTTCCTCAATTTAGTGACAATTTGAGACCAACATTCTATTTACACTGGTCCATGGATGTGTACCCTTTTCATGTGCAGATCAAGTTCTGCACAAGTTCAATCTCAATAGATTTTGCTCTACTGGTAAAGAACATGAAAGCTAGTCCGGCAAAATATGTATTCTTGTTCAAAGCATTAACCAATGTCTAAAGCATTAACCAATGTCCAGAAGACTGAAATGATTACAGTATTCTAGGCTGCATAACAGGACCGAAAATACTAGAATAGTATGACTTTAATATAAAGCAGCTTAAGCGAACTAAACATCTACAACTCTATCTGTGTATTTTACGAAGTGGCCTCCATCGTTCATGTGTACATGCGTTTGGTTTAAGGCTATTCATAGGCGTTTTTTCAGGGCCATGTTTGAATAGACGTATGTTGGGGACAGTTTTTGAAATATAATATTTGTGTTTTCATTTTCTTTTTTAATGTGCAGAAAACGGCAACTATTGAAAAAAACTTAGTTGCCTAGTAGCACAAATTGCCAGATTCACATGCTTTGCACCTTATTTTGAAACGAACCGCGAGTCCAGGCAGTCTAGCCGGCGGTTCGCCTTTGCATTCATATCTGTCCGACCTCAAACTGTGGTGAAGTTAGCTTTATATTCAAAATTCGGACTTTGATCGTCAATACCTCATCAACGAAACCTGCCAGAAAGACAGCAATTACAAATTCGGAATCTGCTGGCGATAGCGAACAAGCAACACTCCCTGTTTTCTCTGTTGCGTTCATTTTCTGAAAGACATTACATGTCTATGGCAGATTCTCCGTATATTCTCCGTTAAGGGAGCGTGTTAAAAGTGCATATTGAATGTAGTTTTTCCTGACAAACGCCAATTGCATTTGCAACCAAAAACATAAACTAATCAAAATAACTGTAAAGAGCTCAGAATTATGTGCCCTAACATTTACATGGTTGTTGATTTGCATTACAAAAAAAGTAAAGTTGATTGCCTGTTATTGAAATAAAGGTCAGTACAGATTTCATGAAAAATTGCTTTATAAACAAGTAATAATGTCCAAAATGGAAAGATAGACAATCTAAAAGATGTTGGTGGTGGAACAGGTCTCCCTGAAGCTATTTCAGAAGATTATTTCTATATAAGTCTTATTGGGTCCGAGCTATTGAACAGAATTCATGAGAAATTGCCTTATAAAATAATAATAATGTCCAAAATTAAACCAGGCGCTCGCGTAAGAGCCCCAACCCCGGGCCTGGCTCCAGGGTGGGGCCCCGGCTGCGCCATACCGGGCGACGTCACGGAACTCATAATTGTTTTCATCATTAAGGGGGTTTTGAA
The DNA here is from genome assembly GCF_011004845.1 of Esox lucius. Taxonomy (NCBI): domain Eukaryota; kingdom Metazoa; phylum Chordata; class Actinopteri; order Esociformes; family Esocidae; genus Esox; species Esox lucius. Next base: position 16,971,005 of record NC_047588.1, on the reverse strand, counting down.
CCGCTCTTAGTCTGACCCATCGCCTAGGACCTGTTTGCCTTGGGAGACCCTACCAGGGGCATATAGCCCCAGACAACATAGCTCCTAGGGTCACTCGGGTACTCAAACCCCTCCACCACGTTAAGGTGGCAGTTCATGGAGGGGCATAATAATGTCCAAAATGAAAAAATAGACAATCTAAAGGATGTTGATGGTAGAGCAGATCTCCCTGAAGCTAAATCAGTTGATTATTTACATTTAAGTTTTATTGGGTCAGAGCTATTGAACAGAATTCATGAAAATATGCTTTATAAAACAATAATAATGTACAAAATGGAAAAATTGACAATCTAAAGGCTGTTGATTGTAGAGCAGGACTCCCTGAATCTAAATCAGTTGGTTATTTCCATTTTAGTATTATTGGGTCCAAGTTATTGAGCATTTCTTATTGACAAATTCTTTATAGACTATTAATAATGTCCAAAATGGAAATATTGGAAAACTAAAAGATGTTGATGGTAGAGCAGTTTTCCCTGAAGCTATATTGGTTGGTAATTTTGATATGATTTATTGACATTTACATAAACAACTGACGTTTTTTATCAACATGACTAGATAAGGGTGCACTTTTAAGACGGTGCCTAAACCCTCGCATTGTAGGAAAGCAGTTTATCACACTCTTTTCGACTCTGAAAGATTAATATGAAACCGAAATGGAAAAACAAGTAGTGTTGCTTTTTCACTATCGCCAGCAGTTTCAGAATATGTTATTGCTGTCTTTCTGGTAGATTTCGTTGATGAGGTATTGACGTTCAAAGTCCGAATCTTGAATATAACCTAACTTCACCGCAGTCGACCTCAAGGAGTTTTATCATGTTTCTTTCGAACTGTGGCGGTCTTTTTCACTTGTACTCGTAAGAATATAAAAACAGTGACTTAGTGTCAACACACATGGCTGGTGGTTTTACGAAAATAAAATAAAAAAAACGGGAGGATGGAATTACCAACTGTCCATTTTATCAAGATGAAACATTTGGATATTGCGTTTATCTAGGTAAGACTTATTCTCCACCCCTAATTAGGTTAACAGATACATTATATTTGTTTAAGACCTGGCTTCAATACTTAAAGCTAGTGTGGTCCATCTGACTGTTAATCTTTGTATGAATGAACCGAGGTACAGTAACATTTGTTGACGTTCTTTCATCGATGATCCAAGCATGACATGACTATAATCATTATATATGCATAATTAGATGGACGTCGATGGATCTCAATTAACAACAATATTAAACTTTTCCCCCCGAAAGTGTGGAGAGTGATTTGGACATATTTTCTCACCTCACACCTTTCTGGCTTCTATTTGAATGCTATTGCAATGGAAAGGACTCAAGGAATAGGTGCGTAGACAGAACTGTACTGTACATTTTCCATTAAAAAAATGCTTGCCGTATTTATCTGAAAATCTGTTGCACTTACATTTAATTACTAACAAATCATGATAGGCTACATGTGACGTGACCGCCAATTTTCCAAACAAGCCCGTTTTGTCTTTGCCAGTCGAGAAGGCTTACAGCAACAACAGGTGTAAAAATATCTATGTTAATACAACCTCTGTAAAACGTTAGTTGTGACTTTATATGACCACCAATAATGTTCAACAGCGGGACTCACCAAAGAAAATGAATGATTAAAGAAATAGCATTTGTTCTATTAATTAGCTAGGCCAGCTAAAATATTTAAATTTCCACCAAGAGCTTTGAAGAAGTAGGACAAGACCAGAGGCGTTTTCCCTGCCTTTATGCCCCATCTTCCCTCCCTTCCCCCCTGTCGTCTTCAGCTTTTTCTCCCACTGGTGTCAGACACTGCACATAGTAGAAGCAGCTGAGGAAATGCGGATTATTTCATTCAGGGACCTTCATGCAACGACTGAGAACTAGGGACAACAAATACCCAATGGCTGAAGATGTAGAGTGTATTCCCATTCTGTGCAGCTAACAACTACACAAGCGTGGAACATGCATGGACAGAGTTGAGAAGTTCAATTGGAATTATGAAGTGACTTGCATGTTCTGACTTACATCTTAACCATTCTCTATGTGGTTTTAAATAGCTTTGGTCTTTGAGACCAGTCATTATGTTGAATCTAATCTATTCCAAGTATCTACAATATATGAACCCAAACAAATGTTGAACTCAGTGTTTGACCTGTTCCCTGATACGCTGCTACTGTCCTGGTCCCCTTCAGGTATTCCCCTCAACCCCCTCTGCCTGCCATGATTAGCAGCTCATCCAGCCCAGCTGGGTTCTATTTGGACAGCTCCCCCCTTCTGTCCCTGGACTCCAGCGTCTTCTACACCGAGACCCCATCTGTTTGCAGTGACTCACAGGACTTCTTCATTGTCAATGTTGGCGGTGACCGCTACGTTTTCTCCCAGGAGCAGCTGGCCCCCCACCCAGAGACCCGACTGGGCAAGCTGGCCCTGTCCACATGGGACTGTGCCCTGGAGCTCTGCGACGATGCTGACTTCCTGGGGAACGAGTTCTTTTTCGACCGCAGCTCACAGACCTTCCAGTATGTGATGAACTTCTATCGCACTGGCCACCTGCATGTACGGGAGGAGCTGTGTGTGCTCTCCTTCCTGCAGGAGATTGAGTACTGGGGCATTGATGAGCTCCGCATTGATCCCTGCTGCCGCGACTTCTACTACCGCCGCAAGGCGCTCAAAGAGAGCCTGGACGTCAACGAGGTGGAGGACGATGCAAGTGAGGACGAAGACTTTAATGGCGCTGCTTGCCCAGGTCTCCGGAGGCGCCTGTGGGAACTGTTGCAGAAGCCTGAGTCGTCGCGGGCTGCTCGCACCTTCAGCATGTTGTCCGTCACGTTCGTGCTGGTGTCCATTGTCAACATGACGCTCATCTCGCTCTACCTGGGGGGTGTGGGCAGCGAGAGCGGGGGTGCTGACGGCGGTACGCCTTTCCTCATGGATGCGCTGGAGCATGTGTGTGTGGCGTGGTTCACCGGCGAGCTGGCGCTGCGGTTCGCCTGTGTGCGCAACAAGTGGCGCTTCACGCATAGCGTTCCCAATGTGATCGACCTGCTGTCCGTCCTGCCTTTCTACGTGACACTGGCGGTGGAGAGCCTGCCGGGTGGCTCCACGGAGCTGGAGAACATGGGCCGTGGGGTTCAGGTGCTGCGGCTCATGAGGTCCCTACGCATGCTCAAACTGGGTCGCCACTCTATAGGTAATGTAGTCGTATGCCCTCACTGCACTCACTCTTGAATGTTACGTGTGCTACTGTTCAGGGCAGAGATGGAGTTGCTGTACTGTCTGTCACCGCTTGAAGGAGACTGAGTAGCATGTGACCTGGAGAACCAGAAGGATGACCACTGACATCTGGTCTATGTAACCAATATGTGCCAGACCACAGGTCAGAGTGAATTTTAGTCCAGTTTATAGTACCTGTAGAAACTCAGGCACTGCTTCTGATCCAGGAGAGATTATACCAGAGGCATCGCTAGGATCACAATACATTCGGGGGTCAGAGAAAGACAATATTATAGAAGTATACACTCAATGGCCAGGATACAGTATATTAGGTACACAAATACTGTGCTTGGTTGGACCCCTTTTTTAAATGCTTTAAATAATGCTACACAAGAACACATAACTATTAGTGGTTTATAAATACTTTTATTATAAAGTAAACGCACACTTACCCAGATTGACAGTCAGATGTGCCATAGCCAGGCGATTTAAATACATTAGATGAGTTATTTATCTTTTTGAAAGGATTTATTACAGTTAGTGAAAAGTCAATGAACTACTGTATTATTGATCCCAGCAATGCATGTCTGTGCTCCCCAGGCCTACAGTCCCTGGGTCTGACCATCACTCAGTGTTACGAGGAGGTGGGTCTCCTTGTCCTTTTCCTCTCCGTAGGCATCTCCATCTTTGCCACAGTGGAGTTTGCCCTGGAGCACGATATCCCTGGCACCACCTTCAGTAGCGTGCCCTGTGCATGGTGGTGGGCTACGACCTCTATGACCACAGTGGGCTACGGGGACGTCCACCCAGACACCACTCTGGGCAAGGTGCTGGCCTGTCTCTGCATCCTGTCTGGCATCCTCCTCTTGGCACTGCCCATCGCAATAATCAACGATCGTTTCTCTGCCTGCTACTTCACCCTAAAGATAAAAGAGGCTGCACTGCGGCATGCGGAGGCACTCAAGAGGCTTGCATGGGGTTCGCTGGGTGACGTGGTGGTGGACGGGGCAGGAGAGGGAGGACGGGTGAACCTGAGGGATGCTTATGCCAGGAGTGTGATGGAGATGCTAAGGCTTCAAGGGAGGAGAAGGACTAGCACGCAGAGTAGTGGAAGGGACGAGCTCTGGTGGTAGTGTGGAGGAAGGAACACAAGGGCTGCTGTGGAGGAAACAATCTGCACAATATATAATATAGGAGATTCAGTTAAGGCCAAAAGTATTCATACCCATGCCAAATTGTGACCCATAGTGAATTTTTTTTGGCCAAGAGGTTTCTTCTGGTGGGAAATGATAAAACACGGTAAGACAGTGTGGTGGAGACACAAATGAATAATATAACTACTTCTGTTTTTAGCCATGACTTGCAGTTGACTAGTAACTGACTGGAGAACTACTGCTGTTCAGCTGTTCTCAATTTATAGGTGATTAGAATGCTCTCTCGTGGTGGAAATTACAAGACCATTTTAAATGGTATAGATTTTCTCAAATATTTTATTTATTTGAGGCTATGAAATTCCATTGTAAAACATTCTCCCTCGACCCCATTTTCATATCAGGTGACCCAACATGGGGCCGCGACCCCTAGTTTGGGAACCTCTGGTTTAGGATGATCGGTGGACAATTATGTGATCAATTACTGATACAAAGTATGGTAACTGTATGACTGCACAAACAAGCATCACAAATTTGTCATTCTGTCACCAAAATTTGCATCTGCACTTCAGGTAAATTTGTTTTTGTAAAATCTAAAATGTTTTAGCCATGTACATACAGATGTATGGTTTATTTAAAGTTAAAGGAGCCATTTGTGAATTGAACTCATAGAGTTGGCATCTTCCCAATGATTTTCCCTTGTTAATTTTGGTCTAGTTAATGTGTAGTGTAGCCAGCCTCAGTGAAATAAGGATAAAGAACGCAAATGAATATAGGAATTGCTTTCAAGAGATATAGTTATACCACATGCAGAATAGGCTATACAAATGGGAATTCCAAACCAAACTTGGTAGCTATCTAGTTGTTATAGTTAGCAGGTAAGACTTTCCAGAGTTTTGTGGTTTCTGTTATTTTGTAGATGCTAGAGGGGGCAACTTTCTCCTTTAAAAGCGTAGTTTGACCTAAAATCATGGTTGGGTAGAATTTTCCTTGCATGTCTGAAGGCCCATGGTGTCATATTACATGACAAGACATTCTTTACTTCTCTCCCATCCTGTAGTTTCATTAGCTTTGTCTATACACTCACCTAAAGGATTATTAGGAACACCATACTAATACTGTGTTTGACCCCCTTTCGCCTTCAGAACAACCTTAATTCTACGTGGCATTGATTCAACAAGGTGCTGAAAGCATTCTTTAGAAATGTTGGCACATATTGATAGGATAGCATCTTGCAGTTGATGGAGATTTGTGGGATGCACATCCAGGGCACGAAGCTCCCGTTCCACCACATCCCAAAGATGCTCTATTGGGTTGAGATCTGGTGACTGTGGGGGCCATTTCAGCACAGTGAACTCATTGTCATGTTCTAAGCACTAAGGGGCCAAGAAAACATCCCCCACACCATTACACCACCACCACCAGCCTGCAGAGTGGTAACAAGGCATGATGGATCCATGTTCTCATTCTGTTTACGCCAAATTCTGACTCTACCATCTGAATGTCTCAACAGAAATCGAGACTCATCAGACCAGGCAACATTCTTCCAGTCTTCAACTGTCCAATTTTGGTGACAGTCCAATTTTGGTGACACCGGTGGGGTCTTCTGCTGTTGTAGCCCATCCGCCTCAAGGTTGTGCGTGTTGTGGCTTCACAAATGCTTTGCTGCATACCTCGGTTGTAACGAGTGGTTATTTCAGTCGAAGTTGCTCTTCTATCAGCTTGAATCAGTCGGCCCATTCTCGTCTGACCTCTAGCATCAACAAGGCATTTTCGCCCACAGGACTGCCGCATACCGGAAAGTAATTCCCTTTTCACACCATTCTTTGTAAACCCTAGAAATGGTTGTGCGTGAAAATCCCAGTAACTGAGCAGATAGTGAAATACTCAGACCAGCCCGTCTGGCACCAACAACCACGCCACGCTCAAAATAGCTTAAATCACCTTTCTTTCCCATTCTGACTTTCAGTTTGGAGTTCAAGAGATTGTCTTGACCAGGACCACACCCCTAAATGCATTGAAGTAACTGCAATGTGATTGGTTGATTAGATAATTGCATTAATGAGAAATTGAACAGGTGTTCTTAATAATCCTTTAGGTGAGTGCATATACACCACTTGTACATACATATACTTAAACCTTGTAAATAGTTTGCCCTCTATTTGCACTTCTGGTTAGACGCAAACTGCATTTCTTTGTACTGTATTTGTTCACTGACAATAGATGAAACTTTGTAATTAAACAATACAAGTACATACAACAAAATGCAGTTATTCAGTGGGTTTTCTGTTATTTTAAATTCTGCAACTGCAACTATCAACATGCACAGACCAGACGTGTGATTGAGAACTGGTATGATGGTTGCAAGGTGGAGAATTCCTACCAGACAAATGTACACATGTTGTGAAGGCCTGTACTGCACTACAACTATCTGGCCTATACAGATGCTGCCAACACACTTGCAACAAAATATTTACCACCTAGTTTCACAGACTATCTTTTGAACAATGGTGAGGCACAGCCGGGGAGTGAAGAAGACAGGTCACAGAGGGAGGCACCTTGGCTGACACATGGAGGGCCTCTCAGGCTGCTGGAGTCCTCAATGACCTGATGAGATTTTTCATGTGCCATGGCAGGATACGGTGCTGAGGGCTGGCCTACTGAACTCTCAGTGAATTATTGAGACACACATTTAAAGAAAACCTATTTTTATTTTGTCAAATATTTGTATGTACAACAAGTGTAACAAAATATTGCAAACAGTGAAAAGAGCAGACTTCATAAAACGTATTGTTTAAAATGCAAAGAAAGTGCACTCAAGTATTTTGTTCAAACATGCACTTTCTCTGCATTTTAAATTAAAGAATATAAATAGAATGAAACAATATTGAATCAAATAACTCAAATGGTCAACATCCATGAAGTGTGCAAATTATTATCACTCAAATCACAAACAAAAGTTAGTCACTTTGGAAAAATATTACTTTAACCAATATTGGGGTGTGTATTTAAACATTGTCTTCAGCACTTTCTTTCCCCATCTCAAATAAAAGCTGATGAATTTTGAACTTGGCTAGACCTTATGTTTTGGCAGTTTGCAGATCAGGTCACCTATGGTGTGACAAAATCTTGCAATATCATCATCAAACTAAAGTGAGCATGGCATGTCTCTCTTCCATTTCTTTTCTGCGCTGATCCAGAAGGTTAAGTCCAGCTGTCAGGTCATCATTCTTACTAAATATTCTTTAGTGTTCTCTAGGAGGATGAAGAGGAGTCGAGGCAGGATGTACCTGGAGAGAGACTCCTCGGTTGTTTTTGGTGGACAGGTCTTTGGTAATTAGACAGACAGGTTCTAATGATGGTCTGTTCTCAGTTTCGGGGGCAACTGATGCAGCTGGTGAAGGTACATTTGAGTCCAGGTCAGTTTCAGGTGACTGCAGGATTGATGAGCTGCTGCTGTACTTCATCTGCAATGACAACATATTTTACTTTAAACTAAAGTTGCCTGACACTTGTCCCTGATCCCCCTCTCTCTTTCGGCTAAAACTATTTACTCATCTGAAGAAAAATCAAGTCGAAAACTGACACTTTGCATTTAATGTTGGATGAACAACTAGCGAGCATGGCAAAATAGTACTATTAGTATTAGCTAGCCAAACTTGCTTTACCTAAATAAAAGCATGGCAAAATAGTACTATTATTGTTAGCTAGCCAAACCTGCTTTACATAAAACTTCTGTTTCTACAGATACAATTGTGGCAGCAATATTGATAGCTACATCTAAATATAACTACATTTAACTGAGTAGTTGGCTAATTAACGCAGCCATTCAAAACAAACGACTGGTACACAACAGAATCACTGGAGTATACACTTTCAGTACTTGCAGTTTAGGATTCCGTTTAGTTTCTCCGACAACGTGACAAATTTTTTTGTTTACTCCCAGTCCATAGGGATAACTCAAGTGTATTGAAAACATTTTAAACTAAGTTTGGTTTTTGTGTTGCTAATACGAATCGTTAAACTTTACTGGCCAGTTAGCCACCTTTTTAAAAGTAATCAACACTGAATTTGCCAATTTGTAAAACGGAACTTACCCCGTTTGTGTCCTCGCCAAAATAGGATTTGTTTTTACTGTGTTGTATGTGCCTGGACAGTCAGAAAGCATTATATAAAACTGAGGTACTTTCTTCCCTCTTGCATCTGGTCTTCGTTGATACAGGAAGTTGGCCTTCCAAACTCTGTGTAAAACACTCCCTCCGCCATTCCAACCAATCATCGTTTGTGCGGGTCTGCGGTTCATGTACGCATAGCTACGCCCTTTTAGATTTTTGAGCTGGTGCGGGTAGCCTATGCGGAATGGCTGTGCAGACCTATGCGGCTCTCTGCGGTGTCCCCGGATCCTACGCAGACGCGTTTGACATTGAAGCATAAATCAGCCTTATGGCAGGGTTCCCGCGGCTCCTTAAAAAGTCTTAAAAGGTCTTAAAATAAAATCAGGGAAATGAAGGTCATTAATATTCTTAAATGTACTGTAAATTTGCTGTAGGTATTACATTTGCAGATGGTGCATTTAAACCTGATGGAATTGTATATTTGTGTATTTGTTTGATTCAGACTCCGCCATTATATGTTTTACGTTACATTAGCTAGCTACAGACATTGTCGTCAGTAGTTGCTAGATAGAGATGAGCCAATATGTGGAGATGCAAGTTGAATGAAACATGGTTGGAGGAAGATACGTTTCGTTGGTGGTTGGCGCCGGCAGGAACGAGTACGAGGCAAGGTGCAATTTGGTGGACCTAGACCATGAAATTGAGAGAAGAGGAGCAGACAGTGTTGCCAGAGTTGATTGACTGTAAACCGCTCAATCATCCGTAGACACCAGAACAAATATGCCAGAACCTCTACAACCCTATCTGTAAATTGACCCGCCCCAGGCCATTTTTGCCGGCACACTGTCATTAAAAATAGCTCAATTTTACAGGAAACTTCCCCATCTGGGAACACTGGCAGCAGAGCTGAGCCACAAGTCTTGAGGAGAGTTTGGGTTGGTGTTACACACAATTTTTTGGGGGAAACTGAACGACTTAAGTACATCAGGAGCTGTACTACAGCCATTGAGTGTTCTGCGTTGCCATCAGCCGTAAAACCTTTGGGAATGCCCCCTTTGAAATAAATGACTACTGCTACACTACTCGCATTGTATCATGTCCAGTGGCAGTGTCTGAGCATCACAAAATGCTGAGGTTGAATTTTTGACCCTGTAAGGTGATGATCTCCCAGTGTGAAATGTTTATAACATACTCCTATGTCTTATTTGCATTCCCTGTTTGATACTTAGAAATCATTGTATGTTTTGGCAATAATCCCGACCTCCAGATTACTAAAAAGTAAAGTTGGAATGAAATGCTGACCAGGGGGATAGAAGGATGCTGTCAATGTCACTAAACTGTCATATAACAAAGTGATTTCCCATGATTTATTAGTTGTAATAGGCCCTAAATGTAGTCGCTGATGTTCATATATATATATATATATATATATAGATATATTTTGTTGTTTGCTGAATGAAAAAAAAAAGGAATTGTCATTTTCAGGTTGAGAAAGCAATTTGCCTGGTTATACTCCATAGCTGATAGCATTGGTAGCATACATCATTGTTGTGGTAAACTTTATTTATAGCTTAAAAGCAGTGCATTGGGGACAATAACATGAACTTGTAATGGGGGATCTATATAAAAAGGTTACCTGTTCATATACGCATAGTTACGAATAGTAAACTAAATGTAGGCCATGATCTTTATCAAATTGTTATCACAACAATTGTTTTACCCTGAATCGGCTCTAAGACAAACATCTCCAGTGACAACCATTTCCTGAGACAACCACAGAGACAACTGGTGTTCTCCTTAACAATATAAAGGCTAAAAAGCTTTGCTACAACACTGTTTATTGACTGAGTCATTTTATTTTTGACACTGGTATCAAATATAAGTGACATTTGAAAGGATTGGAATTGCAACTTCAGGTCTAGGACAGAGCCTCCTTCTGAAACAGGATGGTGTAGAAGTCATAATTAAGGTCAGACATTCCTAGGGGAGCAAGAGAACAAGAATTGCCATCAGGCAAATGTTGCTAGGACAGTGCTAGGACATTTAGTTAGAGAATACGAGGCCAAGATCACTAAACATTATGGAGAATCATCTTGCTATGGCTTTAACTCTAAGCATTCATATGTAAAATATAATTGTTGTTTATCAGGTTGATACATGAAAAATATGAAGAAAATCGAACTTAACTGAGGTAAAATTGTTCAAAAAGAAAAAAAAACAAGAAGTACATATTTTTCTCAAAAACATGTCAGGATTACACCACAAGAATAATGTTTGGAACCATTTGTAATAAAACCACCTTCCACTTGATATATATTTCTTTATGTTCATCTGAATTAGGAACTGGTCATCCATGAATTGGGAGAATATATGAGGGGAATACATTAGGCAATGTGTGATGTAAAAAAAGTGCTTCACCTGAAATTGATTAAAATAGCCTTAAATGAAAACAGACAGCCTGTACTTCCTCGTCATATAGTTCCAAAGTGCTGGGATACTTAGCCATAACAAAACTTAATATGTCTCTAACATATACTTTTGAACCCCACTGTTAACTCACTGAACCTAACTACCGGGAACTTCTCCATATTCGTCTGTCTTTTCAAGAGTTTCATTGAATTTCATATTGTTATTTCTGAATGTAGCACTGGACATAAGACTTCATAAAAATTCGGTCACCCTGATATAAGCCAGGTTCCAGATGATCCACAAATCAAATCAGTTCTTTTTTATTAATTAGATATTTTGTATTACTCATGATGCCCTATTTACAGCAATGAAACACATTTATATATACCTTACAAATTATTGATAGAACTCTTTGTAGTAGAAATCATACACTACTGTGAATTATCCTCTTTGTAGACAAAAGTCATGATTTGAGGCGATCTGTTCTTTGAGTTAGACTATTTTCAGGGCACAATTACTCCAATTTACCTGCTAAATATCTATTTTCCTATCCATACTGTAGCATATTCTTGTCACATACTGCCACCTGGTGTCTTTTCCTCAGAAGCACACTGCCAGAAATGAAAATAGATATCATTATGGATGTATCCACATGGGGTCAGCATCAGATTTAAAACAACAGAATGAAAGCAATGTGGATTTATTTCTCAAAAATTGGATAGGCAAGGGTTAGGTCTTCTTCGACATATGTGCTCTTGTAGTTGTCCCCCAACAGGTTTGAATGGAGGAGGACCAATTATTGTGGATATGGATCTTATTTGGGGCCAGTTGTAATTCAAGAGAAAGATGAAATGTTTTAAATATAGGCTTTTTATAGAAATGGGTGTTTTCTGGTTTCATGGGGCAGGATCTTTAATATGAGATGTGACCTAAGGTCAGTGGAGTTAAAGAAAGGTGAAGGCTAGTAATGGAATAATATGTATGTAAAATCTGTTTATTGTAAAATAATTATTGAATTCAGAGATTCAGAGATCGGAGGAATTTTGAAGCAATTCTGAGCTTATAATTGTAATTCAAGTGAATTTTAGAATGAAGAATATTGTGAGAATATTTTTAATATTCATATCCAGCTCTGTCTGGACTGACCATTGTCCTGTACAACGGCTATTTTGTCTAAAATTTCAGAATTAAACTAATGAGCAGGGTAAGCTAAACCATAAGCATCCATTGGGGGGACATGGTAGGAAACCCCTGTTATAGAGCAAACACTAATAATTTCAGTCTTGATAATGTCCCCTAGTTATAGTAGTAGTTTAATATTAACATGTTTACAAGCAATTACAAACCCGATTCCAAAAAAGTTGTACACTGTACAAATTGTGAGTAAAAAAGGAATGGAATAATTTACAAATCTCATAAACTTATATTTAATTCACAATAGAATATAGATAACATATCGAATGTTGAAAGTGAGACATTTTGTAATGTCATGCCAAATATTGGCTCATTTTGGATTTCATGAGAGCTACACATTCCAAAAAAGTTGGGACAGGTAGCAATAAGAGGCCGGAAAAGTTAAATGTACAGATAAGGAACAGCTGGAGGACCAATTTGCAACTTATTATGTCAATTGGCAACATGATTGGGTATAAAAAGAGCCTCTCAGAGTGGCAGTGTCTCTCAGAAGTCAAGATGGGCAGAGGATCACCAATTCCCCCAATGCTGCGGCGAAAAATAGTGGAGCAATATCAGAAAGGATATTTTGGTGCATCAGAGAAAAATTGCAAAGAGTTTGAAGTTATCATCATTTACAGTGCATAATATCATCCAAAAATTCAGAGAATCTGGAACAATCTCCGTGCATAAGGGTCAAGGCCGGAAAACCATACTGGATGCCCGTGATCTTCGGGCCCTCAGACGGCACTGCATCACATACAGGAATGATACTGTAATGGAAATCACAACATGGGCTCAGGAATACTTCCAGAAAACATTGTCGGTGAACACAATCCCCCGTGCCATTCGCCGTTGCCGGCTAAAACTCTAAGTCAAAAAAGAAGCCGTATCTAAACAGGATCCAGAAGTGCAGGCATTTTCTCTGGGCCAACGATCATTTAAAATGGACTATGGCAAAGTGGAAACGTGTTCTGTGGTCAGACAAATCAAAATTTGAAGTTCATTTTGGAAAACTGGGACACCATGTCATCTGGACTAAAGAGGACAAGGACAACCCAAGCTGTTATCAGCGCTCACTTCATAAGCCTGCATCTCTGATGGTATGGGGTTGCATGTGTGCGTGTGGCATGGGCAGCCTAAACATCTGGAAAGGCACCATCAATGCTGACAGATTTATCCAAGATCTAGAACAACCTATGCTCTCATCCAGACGTCGTCTCTTTCAGGGAAGACCTTGCATTTTCCAACATGACAATGCCAGACCACATACTGCATCAATTACAATGTCATGGCTGCATAGAAGATCCAGGTACTGAAATGGCCAGCCTGCAGTCCAGATCTTTCACCCACAGACAACATTTGGCGCATCATAAAGAGGAAGGTGCGACAAAGAAGACCTAAGACAGTTGAGCAACTAGAGGCCTGTATTAGACAATAATGGGACAACATTCCTATTCATAAACTTGAGCAACTTGTCTCCTCAGTCCCCAGACATTTGCAGTCTGTTATAAAAAGAAGAGGAGATACCACACAGTGGTAAACATGGCCTTGTCCCAACTTTTTTGAGATGTGTTGATGCCATGAAATTTAAAATCACCTTATTTTTCCCTTAAAGTGATACATGTTCTCAGTTTAAACATTTGATATGTCATCTGTTGTATTTTGAATAAAATATTGAAATTTGAAACTTCCACATCATTGCATTGTTTTTATTCACAATTGTACAGTGTCCCAACTTTTTTGGAATCGGGTTTGTAGATTGGGAGACTAGATAAATACATAGGCTGCTAAAGGGGTCACATGTCACCCATTCTCTATTTGCACCATATGTGTATGACCATAAATGATCATGTAGCAGATGATTCAGTTGAACTCTAGATGTGTAAAAAAATATACGAGCCCCGCAAACTGGCTATTGAATGGGGAAGAACAAAACGTTTTCCACAAAGCATTGGCAACCAGTGACCACTTGGGGCATACCTCAGAACATAACACTGCAGACCCAGTTGGCATGTCCTTTTCAACTGTCAATGTTACACATACACACTCGAGGCCAGATATTCCCCATAAAATTAGGGTTGAGATACATTTTGATAGTCAAGAAATGGGACGAATTAAGTTCACTAAATCGGAAGCGTAAATTCACAATAGACAGGACAGCATTTTGTGTACTAGTAAGGATTATCATTAATGGCAGAATTCACAGGATTCCCAACTGCCACAGCAACGGCTGTACTGGGAAAAAATTATACATACAACAAATTGAAAAAGAAAATAGTTTATTGTAAGACACCAAAAAGGCCTGAATACTCAGGAACATTATAAAATACTTCGTTGCGAAGCGGTCATGTTAAATCACTTTACACATACAGTGAGAAAAAAAAGATAATCAGAATTCACCAATGGAATTCAAAGGTGAAGCACCATAAAGTTCTGTGGGATTAGCTGATCTCTTTCCCATTATTTATAAAATATCTAATTCACCGTGTTGACAGTTCGAAGAGACACATTAACAACTGGAAATGTCCGAAGTCTCAGAATATCTTCCATGGCTCGGCAGCTGGTTGTTCATCCGGTTTTTAAAGAGTAAAGAAAATACAAAGCTGCCGTGGACGTCTGAACATCATAGCATGAGGGTGGTGCTAGCATAGCATGCTAACTACAGAAGACCTTGAGTCGGGTCGTTAAAAATCTAACGTACCAAAACAAACAGGCAATGCTGGCGGCTTGTTGGATTTGTAAACAAGGTCAAATTAAAGCTCTGGTTTGCACTTGTTTTCACGGTTGACATAGCTGGCTTGAGGGTAATAAGCCAACGAATAACGTTAGTTAAAATGGGTCCCCAACTAAAACAAACGAACCATCATTCAAAGGAAAGGTTCAAAAATAACGTTAAACAATATGGACAAAACTCGCTGGCTAAATGAAAACCCTGGGTAGGGATGTGGCAAATTAGACATGCTAACGATTTATAGTCTGTATTATGTCGGCACATTTATTTTGTTTTGTCCATAACATCGAGTTCTAAATCATAACATTCCCCCATCAGCATTGCAGATTTCCCGAATGCTCCCCACACTCCGCCGTAGAAAACTGCAACCGCCTGACGGCTTCTTTGATTAGATTCCCAGACAATATTAATTCCTGAAGTAACTGATGTGGGTCGTCGTTCTCGACAGCTGCGTTGATTATCTTTCGGTTCCAAGGTTTGAAATGGTCCCACTCCTGGTTACTTGATCCAGGGAAACTGTATGGACTGGCTCTGTTGCTACGTTGTCCCATGTTTCTAAGACGCATGCAGCACCCGGTACGCTTTTGCAGTGCCACGCCATTGTTGTGGGTAGCTTGTTTGACGTTGCTACTGCTGCCGTTGCTTGTGAGACCATGGAGACATGACATCGTCTTTTGATTAGCACTATTGTTGTTGTGAAGCTGCAACGCCTCGCCGATTTTTGTGACCAAAGCGTCCACTTCTTTCGAATCGACGGTAACCGACTGCTCCAAAAGAATATAGTTCTCTTTTCGACAAGGCATGTTGTTGTATTTGCGTTTCTTAGTTGTATTTTCGAACTGAATGAGAGCCTTGATCTGCTCCTTCCTCTCTCCACGCTGCTCCGCAGAAAAGCAATCCCTCGAGATGATTTGTAAACAATGGATGACGTATGATCCGGAATGTACCATTTCCAATGGGGGTGCTTATAATATTCAAATAATACCAAATAGAGGAAAGATATCGCACTTATAATGTTTTTATTTTTCCATAAAACATATTCCTATATCTACTTTGGTATATAATAAATTGTTTTGTATGATATCGTTATAAAAAACAACTCTCACTATACGGATGTTGTATGGAAACTGTGACTTCCCTGATTTTTCTTCGTCTTGGCACTTCCAGTCAACTGAACATATTACGTAACTCATAACTGTAATAGCTATCAATGTGATGTGTAAAATAAAATATGCTTTCACAATAACACAATAATAACAAAGATTTTTTATATACCACTGAATTTCTCCTTCATACAAATGTCCCATAATTATAAAACATATTATATTTAATTATTTAATAGTAGCATTATCTTAAATTATATCATCCTTCTCTGGGATGATTAAGAAAAAAATGTTTGGGACACTGAAATGCAATGATAACAACTGCACGATGGTAACAAACATTAGAATATTTTCAATGCATTATGTGTTCATATGAATCTGTCGATGCATTTGAATTATAAGATACAGTATATGCAAACCACGCTGTACGCATTAGAACATGGAGTACATTTCTGATTTCTCAGAATCTTGTACTAGACTCGACCACTCCAGTCAAAGAGCGCCCTCATGACCAAATAAGGAATGACTATCTTGTTCACGTGGTGCTGTACTACGGCTTGTCCTTACTCCCTACCACTGAGGTATATTAAGGTTCCTTACCAGCTTTGCAGCTGCTTTGTATAGAGATCATTCAGATACGTGGTTTTACATTCGGATACGTGGTTTACACGTCGCAAGGGTTCAAATAAAGAAATTGTAGATATTGTGTTTAGTTTATACGTAGAAGATGCTTACTAGTTTCAAAGTACAATAAAATGCAATGTCGCGGCTATTTCCTCATTCTCATTTCCAGTCATTTGTGCGCTAAACATCTGCTGGTCAACAACAATTCCTGTTTGTGTTCTGCGCTAGCAGCTGGTTGTTCATACTGTTCCTGTTGCAGGAATGTTCCCATTTTACTAGTATGACTCGATCTTTGTTGGAATGGGGGAGGGGAACTGAAACAGTGTATTGAGTGTAACCGTCTATTCATCTGACTTTCATAGGACTTGGAGCTCTGCCAAAGCAGCGGGTTCACAAGGTTTGTGCCTCCCATTGAGTTTTTGCTGACATCATATCAGTATTTTAACTGATGAAAATATATTTTTCAACACAACCCCCCCCTGATCCTAACAGTAAAGTGACTAATTGAAGTTTGATGATTAGATCCTGCCCTATTGGACATTTCCAGGATTTATACTCAGGCACAGGCAGACAGCCATGTCATGTCTCTCAATTTAACTGAAACTTAGCGAAAGTATGTATAAGGCCTAAATACATCTCTAGTAGATTTGAACTTGATAGATAGGCAAACCCTTGCTACTTTGGTGTAATTTGGGGCTTCCAAAGATCCTGTATGGTTATTGATCTTTATCACATATATGTACTATTTTGTTTCATAAAGGAAATAAAAGAATTAACCCTGTACAAGTCTGTAGATATTTCTTTCCAAGTGATAGTCTTACAGGTTCACCATGAACTTCATCTTTGCCTTATCTAAAGATCAATTCACTGTCCAATGTCACATGGCAATGTTTGCATCTTGCACATTTATTGAATACCATTGGCTGTAGAACTCACTTCAGAGAGTTGCTGTACATGCTGTTACTTGAAAAAAAAAACCACACCTTTTCTCTGCAACTGCCAGTGAATCATAAAGTACTCTCATATGAGATTGCTGAACATAAAGTACCGCCTTTAATCTCTTCAGTAGCATCGTTTCATAACATTTCTTCACCTGATATTCCAGTAACTTGGCTTGTCTCAGGAGTTGCATAACAACAGCCCCATTATACTGAAGGATTGTGGAAGTACATTCCTGGCATTAAAATTCACTGCTTCCGTTTCTTTAACCAAGGACTGGTAGTTTTTATTTACCACACCCATATTTCTAAATCAAAATAATGGCACATCCGAATCATATCATAACAGCACACCCAAGTTCTGAAGTGCTAGTAATGTCTAATATAATCCAACTCTCCAAGGGTGTTCTTATGATCCATGTTAATACATGCCACTCAACGCATTCTATAAACAGAGAATGGTGGATTAGAACTGAGTTGTTCTATTCATTAGATTACAACAAACCAAGCATATAAACACTAGAACATGCAGTATTTTGAAAGACAGATATGAATGACATAAAATAAACATAAAAATGAAAAAGTTAATAATCCTTGTGTTACAAAGTAAGCTTATAAACAGATGGACATTAATCATTTATGAGTGTGTGGATCCTAATACAGTTTTCTAGTCAAATTCACATGGATGTCAGGCAGGGATTCGTGCAAACCTTGGATGCAAAATCATTTAAAGTCCAATGCAACCAGCTTGTAAATAATCACCAGAAAGTATTTCTAATTATTTAGTAATCCATGTAACTAGTACGCACTTGTTGTTCCATTGAAATAAAGCTTGCCAAATATACCAAGCTGGGTATATACCAATTTAATCCACTTTGGTAAATGACAGTGTCCTATTTCTTTCTCAAATGAAAACCAGTCTGTTGATACTGGGTTTTAGGTCAACCTGTCTTAAAATAAATAAGTTAGAATTTTACTACCTAGTATATTAAAAAGTGAAATGTTATATATTGACTTTAATAATATTTGTATATACTCTTAACTGTTACATCAAAGGAATTTTGCAATAGGATCTCCATGGCCAAAATTACATTTGGTGAAAACCTGGCATACCAGGGGCTGGGATGTTTAGCAAACTATCAAATGCAAACTGTTTTTTTATCTGTTCTCATATTGATCCTGGAACGTGTTTTTATCAACTGAGGGAGTTATCTATAGTTCTGTAACAAATTGGATTTAATTAACTCACACACTAAGTTGTTAGTTGTTAATATTTTAAGTAAACTAGTAATTAAGCAATTTTAAGTAATTAGATAGATGCTATCATCACAGAAATGGACAATATTATTTTAAATGAGAAACTACGGAAGGCTGTTAGCAAAGTAAATAAAGAAATGCTAGCTAAACATTGTAATGTTTTAGGCTAAATACATACCAAAATATTGATAAAAAGTCACCTTATGTTAGAGATATTTACGTGGTTATCAAAATGCAGAGTTGGGGCCTACACTTAACAAACATTTGCACTAGATCTAAAATTCCCCAATGCAAGTAATTCATGTTTTAAAACACAAAGAACCAGACACACCAGATTTATGGGGATTATGACTCCTATTTACTACTACAATTTCAGTCAGTACCTCGAACCAAGTCCTATTCATGAATCTCACGTGACCTCACAAACGTTTGTGGAGCCATAGGACCATTATGTCCATTGTTTAACACAGGCAGAAATACCCTCAGTTGAATACATTAATCCTGTAAATAATGTTGAAATTATTGGATAAGCTAGTCATAGTTGTGTTATTTTACAACTATATTATGAGTTTTGTGCACCAATGATCAGTATTTAGTATGTTTGATAATGTCACAAAAGCTAGCATGATTTATGAATACTCCATAGAAGTGAATTCATATCAGTCAATCAAATGTGTTTTATAAAGT
The DNA here is from genome assembly GCF_011004845.1 of Esox lucius. Lineage (NCBI taxonomy): Eukaryota > Metazoa > Chordata > Actinopteri > Esociformes > Esocidae > Esox > Esox lucius. The sequence goes on along the minus strand of NC_047588.1, from coordinate 16,951,566 downwards.
ATTTTTTACATCAGTAATTGTCACAAAGTGCTTTTACAAATAGTCAGTGTGAAATATGAATGATGGATTTGAAATCCATCATTTAGAGCTGTAAACAAAGTGCATATGTTTGGAAAACAATAGGTATGTTCTAATACTGTAAATATATTGCTCTCCTTTTGTTATTTTCTATCATGTGATGGATTGTTTGGGGAGGTACCCATGATTGTCTCCTGTACCTTAAGATAAGTAGTCATCATGAAGAAAAGCAGATGAGGAAATCATGCTTTTTAGGTTGATTTAGCCTGAGCTAACATAATCCCGCTCTGTTTGTGTTGGCTCTGTTTATATGCGGGGTGTTTATGTGTGCTTCAGTGCATGTGTGTTTTGGGGGATGTTTCTGTCTAGAGCATCTTATAATCAGTCTCACAGATCAGTAGACCAGGATCACAGCAGGGGGGTCTTCTAGTTGCTACGAAACAACAACATAAATAATATTAATTCCAGGTCTGTGTGAGAGCGTCTGTTTGTGTCATAGTGTGTCGGTTTGTTTTAATGTCATTCAAAGATTGTACTTTATTATTTGGGTCTATTCATTTTACATTCAACCAATTCAGAATTGCTTGAATAATTCAAAGTACAATTGGCTTCATCCCAGGTTGATTAAGGCCAATGGTGGGCACAATACCATTTGTCAGCATTCAAGCCGTATGGTGTAATCATCCCAAAGCCAGAATGTTGACCCTGCACCCAGTCAAAACAAAACCCCACGTAAGCCTGGGAAACGAGCTAGGGAGAGGGGGAGGGGTAATAATGGCATGCCTGACTAGAGAGAGGGAGTTTTCTCCCCCGCTCTCAAAAAACCTCCCCCTGGCTAACTCCTGGGACTGTGATCTGATATGTGTGGGTGTGAGAGGGATATTACAGGATGTTAAGGAGACAGCAATGGCATAAGGCTCCTTGTTTCCATGCTTGTGCGTTGTTGTTTTTATGTCTGTTTGTGTGTGTGAAAAGATGAAGTTTGTTATTATTAATGAATCATTAAAGTTTGCTGTTACAAATATGAAATGTTTGAGATTAAATTAAATGAATTATGAGAATGGAACAGACGTAGGGTCAATCAGTCATTTTTTTTCAGAATGAAGCTGTTAATGGAAACAATAAAGAGTTTTTCATTACCATGTTTTGTTGAAAATCTGTTGGAAGGGACTGGAGAAATGTAAGCACTTTCAAATTGTAGACAGTGAATCATAATATCAACATTTTAGTAGGAATCATCTTTTTTAGCTGTAGTGTTTTTCAGATTTACCTGGTTTACAAACATTGGAGTTAAACAAGCTTTTACAGTTTTTTATGACTTTTCAGCTATGCTCATGTGTCATCATAATTTATATTTAATAAGAATTAAATGGCAAACATTGTCATTCAATTATGAGTGCAAACATGGACCTGACAAACTGCAGATAACCTTTTTAAATTCACCAAAGGACAGAAATTACAGTCAACAGTGTTTGAGTTCACTAGCCGAATTAACTGGTTGATATAGGACTGAAGCCCAGGCCTGATATTGCTGTTGCTTTGTTTTGCACATTTGTTTTTTGAGAGCCACACTTGTCACAGTCAGTTACTATTTCTAGGAATCCCTCCCCTATCTTTGCCCTCACTCCTCCACTCTTGCCCCTCCCTTCCCCTAGCTTCTCTTGGCCCACCATGTCATAGTGAAGGCCAGGTTTGTGTTGTTGCCCGGCAGGAGCACGTGTTCCAGTGATTGCACTGGTTGCTCTCTGATGCTGGCCCGCTGCCAACACATGAGCCAATCAGCCGTGTTTACTCTACAGAGAGTCACCTCCTACACTTGCTTTCACTCTGCACTGCTTACTCACTGTATCCTATTGTTTCACTGTCACACAGTGTCTCGTTCTCTTTCTCTCTCACTCGGCTTACACGTGTCCCTCGTCTCTCTTTCTCTATGTTGATCTGCCTGTCTAGCCTTCCCTCCCTTTTTCTCGTCTACCTCTTTGTCCCCCTTTCTTTCTGGCCTCAGTAAAAAGTACAAAGGGCAGCAGAGACAATAACAGTTAGAGGAAAATACTACCAGGATAATTTCTCTTTACACCTCGCAAGGACATCCCATCTGTTTGCATTAATTACTATAAATTAATCTGTATAAATTAGTTTTCAGAAATGTTGGCAAATTGACATTATGAAAAAAAAATATTGACGTAATTTGAATGTTTACAGATTTTATTTTAGAATGAGAAATCAGGTTTTTGCCAACCGCAGTTTTTACACCACCAAATTTAATACATAGAAACTGTTTTAATGATGAACTGTACAAACAATGCCCTTTTTTGAATGCATCCACACAGTGATACGAGATCCGTGTGTACCTAGGAATGGGGGACTGGGAAGGAGACAGAATGTGGTAAGCCTTCCTGAACAACTGGTGCTGCTGGAAGCCCAGGCTTTAAGTGGCCACAGCAGACTGCACATTATTATCAGAAGTTAAAATACAGCTGGCTACAGTGCCTTTCAAGACAAAATCATTTGTTGAATAGACCCACAACTGATACAAGTGGAATGACTGAAACATTCGAATAATAGCACCATAACTGAACTGACATTTGTACTGCAGTTTACAGTTTACAGATTAGATATGTACATACATTACATGTACTCACGGTACCTACAACAACACAATACAATGATTCTTCCTAGACTAGCCTACAACAACCCAATGATTTAATGGTAAAGGATTAGAGGGATACCATGTACAATATCATAGTTCAGATTATTATAATGACTGCCTTGGTAAACCATGGGGAGATATCCAGTGTAATCTGTGTTTCATTTTGTCCTTTGTTGACATGAATATTTGATGATTTAAATGTGTTTTGGATACATAATAATGTGAAAGCAAAGCTCAGCTTAGAGGTAATGTGGAATCAACAATTTGTTATTCTACAAAAAATGTTTGTATGGAGTCAGCCAGTGACAACAAACTAATCAGGCAGGATCATGTCTCGGACAAGTATTGATCCTTGATTATAAAGAGGGTGGTTATATGGCTAATATACGACAGCAAAGAGATGTTTTTGTGAATGAACCATTGTGGGATGCATGGATCCAACACTTAATATATTGGCAATATATGATAAACCCCCAAGATAAATTACTGAGGGTATGACATCACATCACTATTATATACTGGTATGACATCACTTTTATATACTGGTATGACATCACATCACTATTATATACTGGTATGACATCACATCACTATTATATGCTGGTATGACATCACATTACTTTTAGGTGCTCTAATTGCTCTGGTAACCAGTTTAAAGTTGCAATAAAGCTTTGGGGGTTTGTGATATATATGACTATATACTCCACGATGGCTTTATACTCCACAATGATATATAGGCCAACAGACCTACAGAATACCATATTTTCTTAAATATGTGATATTTTTTGTTATTTTACCATGTAAGTATGCTAAGAAAATGTTCTTATTTACAGAAACGACCTGGGAGCAATTAGGGTTAACAGTCATGCTTAGGGACAGAAAAAACAAGGTTTTTCACCAATGTTGGCTAAAATATGCAAATATACAAAATATACATATGCAAATAAAGACATGCAAGTTCCCAAGTGACCATGTGTGGACCCAGAAGTTGAGTAAACCAATGTGACATATTTATGTAAAAAATTGTTCAGGCCTTGTATAGGCAGGGAAGACAAATGGTGAATCCAATCCAATTTTCTTCTCTGTAATACATTATCTACATCCCTCTTTGGGAACCTTCTGGGAATCTAAGCTAGGCATATGTGATATGTAATATTGACCTGAGGTATTGTAAGCACACACAAGCATAGAAAATAAGGGAAGCACAAAAACAACTTGATAGTCAGCATGCAAACACATTAGGATGGAAGAAATGGTATCTAAGTAAAACATGTAAAATGGTGAATGAAAACATGTAAAAGAAAAAAACACTACCTTCCCCTGTACCAATAATAATAACAAAACTGTCTTTAAAGAGAAAAATAAAGGTGGACAACCTGCCAATTACAAATGGTTCCTCATCCATAGAGACTTACAGTTATTGCATTCTTTTAAACACATAGTCTAACACACATATACAAACATTCCATTCCATACTGACAATGCATGTAGAGGAGAGTGGGGTAAGTTGAGCCAACCCCTGTATCTAGAAAACTGTACACAATTTTTGCCATGTGACCATATATTCAGGAAGAACCCATCATTTCCAGCTGATGAAGAAATTAGTGTGGGAAAAGTGGTATGTTTTTTTTTACCCCAAGAAATATTTCGGATGGTCAAAGTCAGGTATACATGTCAGATATAACGACTGTTAAATCAAAGCACATTTGTCCTGGTCTTAAAATATGTATCAAACATGTTGGTGAATTGCCACTGTATAAAAATGTATTGTTTTGTAAAAGTGCCTATCAATTGCTAAGATAGGCACTTTTTCCAAAGTGGTGGATGTTGGGCAAGATGAGTCAAAGGCTCGATGGTAAGTTGAACAAAAGATTCACATTGCCCAACCATGTGATAAGTTAAGTTTCTGGTCTATCAAATATTATTGTAATTATTGAATTGAAGGGACAGTCACCACAGTGTCAAGGCTAAAAATAAATGTATAAAATATGAACCCCAACTACTGTTAAAACTCACATGTCATATTTTTCTCTAAAACTAGACATTTTCAGTCATATTTAAATTATTTAGAAGAAAAAGTAAACATTTATTCCCTACTTTAGTTTCTTTTGTAATTTCAAAAAATGTTGTGGAGATTTTGGCTCAAATCACCACACTCTCCCCTATATCTATTTGCAAAATAACTGTTCTTGGAAAAGATAAGGTTTAAAAACACATAATACGCATAGAAAAAAACTGACAAAATACATGCTAATGTGATAACACTCTTTACTTGCAATGGAAATATGGTGATACTAGCTATTAGCTGGGTTTAGATGCACAAAAGGATTGTGCTGACCACAGCCAGAAATAAATATTAATGTAATGTGTCTGTGATGTTATGTAGTGTGGAAAGTGTGTCAGTGATGTGATCTAGTGTAGATAGTGTGTATGTGATATGATCTATGGTGGGTAGTGTGGCTGTGATCTGATCTAGTTTGGACAGTGTGTATGTGATGTGATCTACTAGATCACATCATAGACATACTGTCTACAATATAATTAAAGTTTATAATATTTGAATGGCTTGTTATTTGCAGTTTTTAATGTTTGAATGGATCAGGGGCATGCAGTCTTGCTCGCAAAACCTGCTGTGTGTTTGATTCCCACATAGGCAATACAGGCCAAAATGACCATAATCATCAGTAGCAGATCATTAGCTGTAGAAACACACAAATGGTCCAAGTGATCAGCTTCCCCCAACCAGTTTGTTCCAGGAATACAGTGGTCCAAACCTCCATGTTGACTTAAACAAATAGCCCAACCAAACAGGTCTGACCAGGAGAGACGTGGCATTGAAGGGTAGAGTCAATAGGCTATTGACTGAGACATCTGTTTTGAAATAGGGGACCACGGTCCGAGGCTATTTCAGTCAGTTGACCTGTCTGGACTCTTTCTTACTAAGAATAGTCATTGGTATACAGCTCGCTGGACTGAGACACTGTATGGCTGAAGGGAAGTGGGACAGGTCAAGGGTGGCCCGGTTTCAGACCCACATGAGTGTGAGTACTGAGCTTGTTGGTATTGACATCTGTCCTCAGCATTCTGCTAATGATCACCTTTAGCATAGATTTGAAAGAGCCTGGTAAATGGGTTACCATGTCTATAGACACTGGACCTGATCCCACAGAGAACGTGGAGCAGAGCCCGAGCAGAGAACGTGCGGTCATGTGGGATGTGCTGGTACAAAGTCAGCGATCTTCTGTTGTGGTTCTGTCTTTAGACACCCATTCTTCCCCTTATTGTTCCGCCTGTGTCTCTGCCACATGGTTTCACCATGTATCTTTGTGTTGGTCTGCAGGCACTCCCTGTCACTTCCTTTTTCACTCTAAGTCCATGTGGCCTGTTGTGCCTGGGTCCTCATGGCTCTCTGCCGGTCTCCTTAACCACCACAGAAAATGAAAGAGAACAACCTCTGTGCACTGCCCCGATGCAGGGGCCCAATAATAAAGTTACACAACATGTTCCGCTTTTAGCACATATCTAATCATTAACTGCTATTGTATCCCAAAGGGCAGCAGTGCACAGAGCGTGGTATGAAGTGTTTCTCAGCATGCAGTCATGGGTGGGACTATTAATGCCTCTGGGCGTAGCACAATACAAAAGGGTACAGCATGTGGGCCATTTATTAATGCCCGTGTATGATCGTATGTTTTGGTGACGATGCACGACGTAGCTAACCCCTACCAGAACCGAACATCCCATGAGGATCAAAGGCCCCGTTCTCACTGGCTATCTGTCGCATGCACAGACACGTGCAAGCGCACATGCAAGCACACTAGAACACGTGCTCACACGCATAGAAACCCTTACCCTGTCAGTCAGTCTGTCTGTCTGTCTGTCAGTCTTTCAGTCTGTCTGTCTGTCAGTTCGTCTGTCTGTCTGTCTGTCTGTCAGTCTGTCTGTCTGTCAGTGCGTCTGTCTGACTGTCAGTCTGTCTGTCAGTCTGTCTGTCTGTCAGTTCATCTGTCTGTCTGTCTGTCAGTGCGTCTGTCTGACTGTCAGTCTGTCTGTCAGTCTGTCTGTCTGTCTGTCAGTATGTCTGTCTGTCAGTGTGTCTGTCTGTCTGTCAGTTTGTCTGTCTGTCTGTCTGTCAGTGTGTCTGTCAGTGTGTCAGTCTGTCTGTCTGTCTGTCAGTGTGTCTGTCAGTGTGTCAGTCTGTCTGTCTGTCTGTCAGTGTGTCTGTCTGTCTGTCTGTCTGTCAGTGTGTCTGTCTGTGTGTCAGTCTGTCTGTCTGTCTGTCAGTGTGTCTGTCAGTGTGTCAGTCTGTCTGTCTGTCTGTCTGTCAGTGTGTATGTCTGTCTGTCTGTCTGTCAGTGTGTCTGTCTCTGAAACACAAAAGTATATATGAGTGAAGGGTTAGTCAGCAATGGAACAGGACTTGCAAATGCAAGTGAATGCTTTCCATTTTTCAGCTTTTCTTCACTCAAATAATATGACCCTAACCATGAGACAGTTCAAAGAGGTCATACTCAGAAAATAAATGAATACAAGAAAAATAAATGAATACATGAAAATAAATGAATTAATTCTTCATGTTGACCCATGGATGCTGTCCTTACTTTATTTGGACTTCCACTCTCTGGAAGGAGCCTGCCAGCTTGGCCCTCCTTACAGTCAACAATACATATGATCCCTCTCTCTAATCATAGACATAGTCTGCGGGTGATCGAGGTTGTTATGCTTGTACGGTACTATGTTTACACACCTCCAACAGGCTCCACTGGTATCAGATGTGTCATGACACCGGCGGTTATAAGTGGCTAAAACACAACACCTCATCCCCCCTGCCCACTCTGGATTGTTTGTCATAGTTCGGAAGGTGTCAAGTTCACGGCTGTATATATCTACCCCTGCATCTTGGTATGTGTGTTATAGTTGACACACACAAACACCCATACACACACGCACAGAAATCTGGGAAGAGTTGTTGTGAATGCTGCCAGTTGGTTTTGTGGGGCCCGCTGCCCCGGGTGGGAGGGGTCTATACATTTTAAGAACATTCCAATGGTCCTCAAGTCCCCACCAAACCAACCTGAGCACCGAGTCATGCAAAACAAACTGGTCCATTTTCACTCTATTTTAGGCTCCACCCTACCATAAAGATGTGTGTCAAAGGGTATATTGTTTACTTGTCGTTGGCTAGAATGCCACATGTTCACAAGAATGCAACAGGTTCTTTGCAAATGCCACACATTTAGGTGAACATTGAACCTTTTCTCTGAACAGGAAGTCAGATCCTGTAAAGTGCGCATGCATGTGAGTGTGCAAGTGTGTATGTGGGTGAAATGTCATGAAATCACTTCAACTCGGCCCATTGGTTTTGAACGCTGACAAAGCTTGTGATACAGCCAGAGTAACTCAGCACACAGCGACAGGCACACATACCACAAGGGTCAAACATAAAGGTCAGATTAGATACACCTTGCGGCTTGCACAGAAAGTCTCGCATTAGAAAATACTGGTGGGTTTCAGTCAAAGGAATCAAAACTGAAAGAGCATTCTTTCCTGTAACTGTAGTTCAGCCACAATGTGCCGCACACAGTTAATACTTGAAGACATTACAACAGATACAACCAGTGCCTCATTTGTAAATCAGGAGGTCCCGGAAAACACATTGGGGCGCACAAGAGACCTTGGATCTGGTTGGCAAATTGACGCCAATAAAGCACATCGGTAGCGCAAATAGCGGACAACATAAACCTTTAACAATCTTGTCAGGCAGTGCTGAGGCTAGAACAGGCTGCAGGAAAAGGCATCTTTATGAACTCTGCTTCCTATGGAATGTTTACAGTGCAAAGTGAACACAGTGACAGAAAAATACAAGTCATGTGCAGCAGACAGGATCTGTGAGAAGTAGTTCCTGGAACAAACTGAGGAAAATCTGAGAGGTGCTGGACCATGTTCCAGCAGGATTAAATGAAACACTGGATGTAATGAATGCACTACATCTACAGTCAATAAAAATTCAAATGGACACCTAGTTTGAACCACAAGAGGGCACTGTCTACTTATTATAGAGACAGTCTAGTTCACGTCGATCTGATAAAAGAAGAAATCCTCTCCCGAAGTCAAAGGTTAAATAGATACAATTAGATTTTTTATTTAAATCATGACAGTCTTTAATCAGTGTGAACATTCATTGACAATGGCACAGTTCGAACATATAGACAGACTGAAACACATTGACTATGTGTTATTATAATACATGTAAACAGACATCATAGTTTATGTAACGTGAGATGACGGACAGGGCCATTCAGAATGTTGAACAGCTCATGTGGGTGTTCAACAGTCCTTGCACTCCCTGACCCTGGGGTGACCACGTGGTGTGGGTCCATTCATCACTGTACAGTGGGATGGATTGCCACTCCGTTTTTAAACATTACCAGAACACAGGTTTTTAACTCAGAGGATCATCTCCGGGAAATGCTACACAGCAGACTGAACCAGACAGGGGTTTCCTTAGCTATAATAAAAAAAGTTAACAATACACTTAGCCACAATGTTTTATTCAATTCTAAATTCAAAACCCCTATTTGAGCTAACATCTCAGGTATCTAAACTGTCATTACTTAAACCAGGTGAAAGTGAGAAAATATTTTTTTTTGTCAAAAACTAAATAATGTGTCTTTGATTTGATGGTCAGTACAATAAAATGCTTAGACTATTATATATTTTTTTGCCCATGGGCTTTTCTCTGATGATAGAGATGATAGGATGTGTTATCCATGGCTCTGATGATAGAGATGATAGGATGTGTTGTCCATGGCTCTGATGATAGAGATGATAGGATGTGTTATCCATGGCTCTGATGATAGAGATGATAGGATGTGTTATCCATGGCTCTGATGATAGAGATGATAGGATGTGTTATCCATGGCTCTGATGATAGAGATGATAGGATGTGTTATCCATGGCTCTGATGATAGAGATGATAGGATGTGTTATCCATGGCTCTGATGATAGAGATGATAGGATGTGTTATCCATGGCTCTGATGATAGAGATGATAGGATGTGTTATCCATGGCTCTGATAATGGAGATGATAGGATGTGTTATCCATGGCCCTCTAGCTCACAGTGGGAGGGGATGATTGGTGGAACATGGAGTGTTTCAGCTTATCCACAGGCTTTTCTTTATCACTGTTGGTGTCTTGTGCTTCGCTGAGAGGGTTTAGGGCTCCGTTGTTTGTGTGTGTGTGTGTGTGTGTTTGTGTGTGTGTGTGAAAGCCTTCTACCGTGTGGACTGTAGTTTACGGGTGTGTCCCTGATCCGGCGTTATGCTGGAGGCTGCCTTGTCTAAACATTAACAACATAAATAACCGGCAGCATCCATGACATCCGTCCCATGTCTCACGACCTCTCTTCAATCATCTAAAATTACAACACACACATACACAAAAACACACACATATGCACATACACAAAAAAAAAACCACACACACCCACACACACACAAACATGCCCATACAAACACACAGACACACACAAAAACACACACAGCACTACAGGCTATATATCTGCTTCTAGAGTGAATAGTTCCAGCGGGATTTCTTTTTTCACATTCAGAATGTAACTGGTAGCCTACAGTAACAGTGTGTATGTTGAGTCCTTGAATAGAACTGGTAGCCTACAGTAACAGTGTGTATGTTGAGTCCTTGAATAGAACTGGTAGCCTACAGTAACAGTGTGTATGTTGAGTCCTTGAATAGAACTGGTAGCCTACAGTAACAGGTTGTAAGTTGAGTCCTTAAATAGAACTGGTAGCTTACAGTAACAGTGTGTATGTTGAGTCCTTGAATGTAACTGGTAGCCTACAGTAACAGTGTGTATGTTGAGTCCTTGAATAGAACTGGTAGCCTACAGTAACAGTGTATATGTTGAGTCCTTGAATAGAACTGGTAGCTTACAGTAACAGTGTGTATGTTGAGTCCTTGAATGTAACTGGTAGCCTACAGTAACAGTGTATATGTTGAGTCCTTGAATAGAACTGGTAGCTAACAGTAACAGTGTGTATGTGGAGTCCTTGAATGTAACTGGTAGCCTACAGTAACAGTGTATATGTTGAGTCCTTGAATAGAACTGGTAGCTAACAGTAACAGTGTGTATGTGGAGTCCTTGAATGTAACTGGTAGCCTACAGTAACAGTGTGTATGTTGAGTCCTTGACTGTAACTGGTAGCCTACAGTAACAGTGTGTATATTGAGTCCTTGACTGTAACTGGTAGCCTACAGTAACACTGTGTATGTTGAGTGCTTGAATTTAACTGGTAGCCTACAGTAACAGTGTGTATGTTGAGTCCTTGACTGTAACTGGTAGCCTACAGTAACAGTGTATATATTGAGTCCTTGACTGTAACTGGTAGCCTACAGTAACAGTGTGTATGTTGAGTCCTTGACTGTAACTGGTAGCCTACAGTAACAGTGTGTATGTTGAGTCCTTGACTGTAACTGGTAGCCTACGTATGTTGAGTCCTTGGAGAACTGTTAAAATAAAATAATAAATAATATTTGCGATTTAGCAGACACTTTTATCCCTATAAAAATAGTTGGCCATACATCGGATTGACATTTGGACCCAGTAGAACCAAACCTACTGTTAGTGACAACATAGCGCCATACACCAATGAATGAGGTCAGTGAACCAAAAAACTACAGGGAATCATCTTGTATTTTCCTTATCTTCCATATAGTGTCTACTAAACTCACCAATTCTTGTGGTTTCCTTATCTTTCATATACAGTGTCTACTACACTTAACAGCTTTGAGTGTCTGATGTCGACCTTCTTTCATACATTGTTTCTTATACCAACAAAACAACACCTTCTTAGTGTGGCAGAACATCCCATTGTCTTCAAAAAACAATGCAGGGCTATGCCACTCAAGTGTGAAACAATTGGTTGTCCTGGCATCTGATACTGATTGGTTGGGAAAGTGAACATGACACATTTAGGCATTTCAACTGATATATCATAAGGATTTGTATGACAGAGGTTCAAGTCGCTTTACGCTTGAGGTAACAAACTCTGCCTGATTTTCCCTTTGTTTCACTCAAAGTGTCACATCATCAACCATCCATAAGTGTTGTTCGGATGGGAAGACCCAGGAGGAACAGTCAGTGAAAGAGCAAAGATGGAATCCTTTATATCTCTCACCTCATAAGAGCAGCATATCTCTCTCTTGTTATAGGTGCTGCTGCCTCTCTCTGTGTCTGTCTGTCTGTCTGTCTCAATCTGCGTCTACCTCATAGTTGTATTGAGAAGAATTACCGCACAGAGGTGTTCTGAACAATTTAGAAATATTTTTCATTAGAGCATAAATAACCTAGTGTCCCCCCTATATGGCTTCGCTACAGTGACCAGTATACAATCTCATGGAACATCATTCTTCTAGGGAGTCTTTCTCAGCTCCAAGCCTGCCAAGGACAGGCATGACCAGAAAACAATGGCACAGAAGCTGGGAGCCGTGTCTTATGAACAGTATGTCTGCCTTCTCCCAAATCATTCATGTCCTTATGAAGTATTTATGGCTACGCACGGGCATGCACACATTTCCACTCACCATTTCTGCTTTCCTCCTCCTTTCGCCCATTCCTCGCCCAGACTTTTCATTCTATCCACCCCTCACTGTTTTTACCTGTGAGGCTATTTACACTAAAACAGTTGTTGTGACAACATAATTTAAAAAAATAACATTTACATATTATGTAAATCAAATGTTCTACTCACGCCGGCAACTAGAAACTCTCTCAGTGCCGGAGGTATGCCGTGAGATGCTACACATGCATTGGCAGCCCTTTGGACAGACCCCTGACCCGGAAGGAATATAAACTCGCTGGCTGTTTTTTACCCCGGACACTGACATGATGCTCTGTGTCAAATGTGCTGTTGCTGGTGATAGTACAATTTTTGTCGCGCCGCTTCATGACATTTTGGTGGCTTCCCAAGAAAAAAGTATAGATTTTTATACACGGAGCCTGAAAAAGTTTAGAACCAGACATCCTACATCGCTTCACTCCAAGGCACATTGAGCAAAGACATTTCCTTTTGATCTCAGTAACCATAGGGAGAATCCATTGGAAAAGTGTTCCATGTTATCTTCGAAGGTGCCATACGACAATTAAAATGTTCACCTGTTTACACTATAAATAACGTACGGTAACACTATTTTAAGAGTCCCAAATTATCTACTATCAGTAAAATGTCAATGAACTATCTACTAAAGCTTACCCTAACCTTAACCTTTATCCTAACCCTAACATTAGCAAGCAGTTGTTTATCCACAGATGGTTTGTTGAATGTCAATTCATAGAATAACTATCAACAAAACATCTACAGATGGAAATTGGGACTCTCAAAATAAAGCATAACCAACATTATTCAACACAGTCTTGTTAATCTAAATAAAACTATCCTAGAGAAAAATCCTGTCCCTTTGTCTCTGGCCTCTGTGTCTCTCCCTGTGTCTCTCTCCCTCTGTGTCTCTCCCTGTGTCTCTCTCCATCTGTGTCTCTCCCTGTGTCTCTCTCCCTCTGTGTCTCTCCCTGTGTCTCTCTCCCTCTGTGTCTCTCCCTGTGTCTCTCTCCCTCTGTGTCTCTCCCTGTGTCTCTCTCCCTCTGTGTCTCTCCCTGTGTCTCTCTCCCTCTGTGTCTCTCCCTGTGTCTCTCTCCCTCTGTGTCTCTCCCTGTGTCTCTCTCCCTCTGTGTCTCTCCCTGTGTCTCTCTCCCTCTGTGTCTCTCCCTGTGTCTCTCTCCCTCTGTGTCTCTCCCTGTGTCTCTCTCCTTCTGTGTCTGTTCCTGTCCCTCAGCCTCTGTCTCATTGCTCCCTCTCCCTCTGTCTTACACCTCCCTGCCCCTCCAGTTATCCCTTTGTCTCTCCTGTGTCTCCCTCTGTCTCCTGTCTCTCTCCCAGTGTGGCTTTGGCATGGTTGCTGTGTCTACAGGTAAAGCTTGAAGGCTGAATTCATCAAGAGGAGCATCCTTCCCTTTCTTCCCGCTCTGTCCTATTATAACTCCATTTATTCTTTGTATACCATCTCTTGTATTGTTGCTACACAGTTGTTATAGGGGCGTTATAGAAGGTGCAGTGAATCTGACTTACTAGCTAGCCAACAGTTCAGCTGTATAATGCCAAACAGAGGCTCCTGACTAGTGTAGTGGTAAGGTCACTGCCTTCCAGCTGCGTCATGGGGGTCAAATGCTGGCAGTAGCATAGCAACAATGCCCAAAGGCCAGCATGGGGTGATAAAAACTGTCTCAGCACTGCCTGTGGTTGCTGCGGTTGCCGTGCTATTTTGTGCTGTGCTGTGTTAGGTCAGGCACACGCAATATCAGTAGTTGTTTTTGGCTGATGAACGCGGTCTCCTCCAATCACATTGGTGCTAGACAGTACCACCCAGTTGAGTGAGATATGCTTGGCGAGGTGTGCTCTGGAGGAAATGTAGAGGAGTGCAGTTACATCCCAGGTGGTTTATACCAGCATCGATTACAGATGCCACTTACCATCCTGGCTTCTGTGTGACACTAAGCTGGGTCTGATTTGGCTCTGGTTTGGCATGAAACCTGGACAGCAGGTTGCCTGGATAAATATAATGTCAACTTGATGACCGATATCAGATCATTCATATTTTCATCAGTTCTAAATCAGTTGTGAGACTGCGATTCATCAGTGGAAATGCAAGCAGTAAAGACTTCTGAACGTGCACCTCCACCTGACCTTGTCCTCCCGGGGCCGACACGGACACCAGTTCAGTATGGAGGAGAGTTACGCCTCATTAATAAACCCCGGTGGGAAGTCATCTGTGAGGGGGCTGATGTCACTCTTCTTCGACCACACAGACACGCTCAAATCACGTTTACTGGCCATAGGGGAAGGTCGTGCTGTTGTTTGACAACGTCAGTGACCAATGACAACAATGTCTACCATCATGGGAGTTCTGGGGCTAGGGTTAGCATGGGAATAGTCAGATTTAGGGGGGGTTTACACAGTGATCTCAGGTCATGTTAAAAGGTGTCCCTCACCGATCTCAGTGTATTGTTAAGGTCACTTTCAATGAGTTCAGTTCATTGTTATGGTGTCCCTTATTGGTCTCCTTTAATTTTTTAAGTTTCCCTCTGGGGCAAATCCTACGGCTGTGCTGAAGACCAAAGAAAACCCAGATCATCAGGGGGTTCAGAGAGTTAATCCCTTTAGCCACCAGGGGGAGACAGGTGTGTCCACTGCAAATCTTAGACATATCTCACTCCTTTGTTCCTTTCATCAGTTTGTGTTTCTAACTTGCACTTCACATCTTTGTCACCTTCTTTCTCTCCTCTGCTGTTTCTTTGCTGTGATATTTGCCATCCGATGCGGTGCCTTGGGTTTGAGAACACACACACATTTGTTTTTCTATCTGTGTGGGGACATGGGATCGTATTCACAAAACATCTAGCAACTAACTTGCTGATTTAGGAGTAACTCATTAAAAAAAATTGGTGTGTCAGTTCTAACTTTAGGACTCCTACATTTTTGATGCAAGAGTATTTCACAAAGCGTTGTAGCGCTAAATCCAGCTCCTAAATCTGGGAAAAGTTAGGAGTAGTCAAGAGGACTCCAAGTCACTAAGACCAAGTCACAGACAATCCTAAAAGGGCGGAAATCTGCCTCGTAATCAGGTCGACATTTTAGAAACATTTAATGGTACTGAGCTTTTAACAAGGTATCACCTAAATCGCGAGGGTATTATGGTCATGGTGGAGATAGTCAGGGATCCAGTCACTTCACCAACAAACAGAAACAACCCAATAACACCAGAGATCAAGATTTTGACAACTCTACACTACTTGGCCACAAGGAAAATGCAGCTATGCAGCGCAGACGAACTACATATATCTCAGTCATCTGTCAGTAAAATATTATATATAACCATATTGCAAAAGACCCTCAAGCTCGACACTTTCGTCTCACCTCACTCTAAACTGAGCAAAGCTACTATCTGATAATTGCTCCTGCTAAATCCCCTTGGAACGCTATACAGGACACAGACACAGGGATAACAGAGAAAAAAGAAAAGAAACAAAACCAAGAGCAATGAAGTGCAAATCATTTAAACCCTATATTCAAAAGAAAATAGTAAAAGGACAATATCAAACATGAAAACAGACTCATTTTATTGTTTCTTGATAGATATGCTCACTTTGAATTTGATGCCAGCAACACGTTTCAAAAAAGCTGTGAAAGAGGCATCAAAAGTAGTGGGGAGCCCTCAGGGCCCTATATACCCTCAAAGAGGGCCTAAGGATAGATACAAGTCTGTATATATTTTTATAAATTAAAATTAGCAATTTTGTTTTCATTGATTTAATAATTTTTTGTGTTAATTGTAATGATCTTTTTGTTGAATTTCTTCCACCCTTCTGGAAAAAGGAGGGTTAATATCCAAGAGAAAAAAATACCCAATCTGATTTTCTCTTTGGTTGTCTCTTGGTAGAAATGATCTAACTGGGCTCAATGCTCATTGGCTAGGCCCTTAGGCTTTAAATGAAAGGCACCAGCCAACCTCATTGACATTGACTTCAATAGAGCAATATTTTGGAATGACAGTAGAATCAACCAATCACAAATTGTCTTGTAATAGATGGGACAATTGTATGACGCCTCAAGGCCCTCTAGAAGGGCTACGTACATGTAACTAATTCAGAGCCAATAGCGAGCCTTATCTTGTTTTCTCACGCTTGAGCCCGCTTGAGCCTAGCTAGCTGGCTAGCTTTTTGCAGTGAGTGTACGTAAGGATGGCAAACCACATTCTGCACATTAAAACAGCATGGCTCAATAGTAAAATAGTTTGGGTGCTAAACAGGCCTGCCTGCAGTCCAGACCTGTCCCCTATTGAAAACATTTAGCGCGTTATGAAACAAAAAATACGACAAAGGAGCCCCCAAACTGATGGGGGCAGAAATATTGTATCAAGCAAGAATGGGAAAACATTTCACTTTCTAAACAACAGAAATTGGTCACCTCAGTTCACAAAAATGTACTGAGTGTTGTTAAAAGAAGAGGTGATGCAACAAAGTGGTAAACATGCCCCTGTCCCAGTTTTTTTTAAAGTGTTGCTGGCTTCAAATTCAAAATGGGCATATGCACTCACCTAAAGGATTATTAGGAACACCATACTAATACTGTGTTTGACCCCCTTTCGCCTTCTGAACTGCCTTAATTCTACGTGGCATTGATTCAACAAGGTGCTGAAAGCATTCTTTAGAAATATTGGCCCAAATTGATAGGATAGCATCTTGCAGTTGATGGAGATTTGTGGGATGCACATCCAGGGCACGAAGCTCCCGTTCCACCACATCCCAAAGATGCTCTATTGGGTTGAGATCTGGTGACTGTGGGGGCCATTTCAGTACAGTGAACTCATTGTCATGTTCAAGAAACCAATTTGAAATGATACAAGCTTTGTGACATGGTGCATTATCCTGCTGGAAGTAGCCATCAGAGGATGGGTACATGGTGGTCATAAAGGGATGGACATGGTCAGAAACAATGCTCAGGTAGGCCGTGGCATTTAAACAATGCCAAATTGGCACTAAGGGGCCTAAAGTGTGCCAAGAAAACATCCCCACACCATTACACCACCACCACCAGCCTGCACAGTGGTAACAAGGCAAGATGGATCCATGTTCTCATTCTGTTTACGCCAAATTCTGACTCTACCATCTGAATGTCTCAACAGAAATCGAGACTCATCAGACCAGGCAACATTTTTCCAGTCTTCAACTGTCCAATTTTGGTGAGCTTGTGCAAATTGTAGCCTCTTTTTCCTATTTGTAGTGGAGATGAGTGGTACCCGGTGGGGTCTTCTGCTGTTGTAGCCCATCCGCCTCAAGGTTGTGCGTGTTGTGGCTTCACAAATGCTTTGCAGCATACCTTGGTTGTAACAAGTGGTTATTTCAGTCAAAGTTGCTTTTCTATCAGCTTGAATCAGTCGGCCCAATCTCCTCTGACCTCTAGCATCAACAAGGCATTTTCGCCCACAGGACTGCCGCATACTGGATGTTTTTCCCTTTTCACACCATTCTTTGTAAACCCTAGAAATGGTTGTGTGTGAAAATCCTAGTAACTGAGCAGATTGTGAAATACTCAGACTGGCCTGTCTGGCACCAACAACCATGCCACGCTCAAAATTGCTTAAATCACCTTTCTTTCCCATTCTGACATTCAGTTTGGAGTTCAGGAGATTGTCTTGACCAGGACCACACCCCTAAATGCATTGAAGCAACTGCCATGTGATTGGTTGATTAGATAATTGAAATAATGAGAAATTGAACAGGTGTTCCTAATAATCCTTTAGGTGAGTGTATTTTTCCATAAACAATAACATTTCTCAGTTTCAACATTTGATTTGTTGTCTTTGTACTATATTCATTTAAAGTATAGGGATGAATGACTTGTGCATCATTGCATTATGCTTCTATTAACATTTTACACAGCGCCCCAAATTTTTGGAAACAGGGTTGTATTGTTTGTCTTCTAGTAATTCATTATTTGACTTCAATTTCTTTTAAATTACATAGTGATTATTTGTGATTATTTATTTTTACTGTTTTTTATTTGTACAGTATTCTTTCTGTCTATTGTTTTGTCTTACAGTTGAACGCCGTTGCCAGTACTTGTTGTCTGATTCTACCAGTACTAGTTGTCTGATTCTACCAGTAGTTGTGTGCTTCTACCAGTACTGGGAGTCAGATTCTACTTTGTCCAATCACATTGAGAAGGTACTGATAATTATCCATGTCAGATTGGAAACTCCTGAACAATTCTTCATATTTACTTATTTTCGTGTTTTTGCCAGACCGCGTATGCGGAGCCGGTTAGAGAAGCGGACTTGTGGATTATAGCTCCCAAGCTCCTATGTCCTTGCAGGCGAAGCGAAGTACGCATTGTGAATTATTATTGACGAGAACTTCGCTGTCTGAAACTGTATACGGTTGTATTGCGACGGTTTCTGGCAGTGTAAATTTAAACTTCAGTCTCGCTAGCAATTGCTCAATTCTTATGATTATTCCTAGGAAGTTATAGTAGATACTAGTAAGCCTATTACTGGCTAGTAAGCCTATTACTGGCTAATAAGCTGTTAAAACAGCCAGTGGCAAAAGCAATACAGTTCATAGACGCTATGGTAAGCTTAAAAAGAAACGTTAGTTAGTTTAACACAATCCTCAATGGAGTCTAGCGACTGCTGGAACATGTAATGTCCTGGTGGTTAAAGACCGTGCCTCTCATGTGGAAGACCTAATTTTGAATCTATTGAGAGCAACAACATTTATTAATTATGGTAGATTCCACGATTCTCTCATATTTTGATTCTCTCACCTTTATTGATAGTTATTGTATAAACGTAATTCACCAATGAAAGAAAAAATGATGTTGTTTTGCCATGAAATATATATATATATATATTTTTATGCCATGAAATGAAATAGCTTTGGCAGACTCGCTAGCAATTGGTCAATTCTTAAGACTATTCCAGTAAGTTAGTAGATACCGGTAAAGCTTATACACTGTTAAAACGGCCAGTGGCAAACGCAATACATAGCCGCCATTTCTGGTGGAGGTGGATGTTAGTCATTTTAACTGTATCAATGTCATTCACAAATGGCCAATTAACTGTTTAGACTGTGCCGCTCCTTGGTGTTGTGGTTAACGATCCAGCCTTCCATGTGGGTGAACTTGGTACGAATCTCAAGTTGGCAAAATTTTCTACTGCAGGACGGCTGAACTAGGCTTGCCTGGTTTCTTGTTAAATTATCCTATTTTTTACCAACTATTTGTAAGGCATGTACAGTACCAATCTTTTCATGTATTTGGCTGCCCATTCCTGATCTTTTAAGAAAATTATACTGTGGAGTTGCCTGAAGCATCAGAGGAAGAGGAGATACAGCAGGGCTGAGGAAGAGGATATGTATTGAGGACAGCTAGCTACTATTCTGAACTTGTTTGATGAGCTGGCATCCAGAGCTGCTGAGCATCTCCCTAATGGGTGTAACACAGAAAGGAAGAGGAAGAGAGTCCAATGGCTTTAAAAACAGGTTGTTTGCTTCTGAACAGATGAACAGACTCCATCACTATCATCTACCATCCTCTGACCATGACCTGGTCAGAGAATGATTCTCTCCATCTTCAGAGGGGGCAGCATTCAAAGACTTTTCCTCAGCTGGCTGACCTGTGAAGATAGATTTGTTTGTTTTTTGCTCTTGAAGCGATTTGAGATTCTATGAAAATAACTATATAAGATCAATAAATGTTGCCTATTATGATTGTTATTCTAAATTAAGCCAGTCACACACACACACATCCTCTTCATTCACATCATTGTCTCCTTCATCTCCTCATTTCTCCCCCCCACTTCTCTAACTCTACACTCCCTTCACATTTCTTTCCTGGCTTGTCAAGCAGATTCAGGTCAGTGTACCTAAATTCACAGCAGTGCACACACACCAGACTGGTGAGAAACTCCATTTAGGACCATTTGTGAGCGTCCTCGGGCTTTGTGGCTGTTTTAGTGGGTAGGTAGGAAGGTGCTTTTGTCTGGGAGTCATGATGTTTCATCAGTTACAGTATGAACCTCATCTATGTCTCCAACACACCACTGATCCTCTAAAGCCCATTGGCCTTAATGCACTCCGGCTCCTCTCTCTCCATTGCCCATGCACTTTGCTTTT
Organism: Esox lucius; assembly: GCF_011004845.1. NCBI lineage: Eukaryota > Metazoa > Chordata > Actinopteri > Esociformes > Esocidae > Esox > Esox lucius. The sequence continues at coordinate 16,931,157 of NC_047588.1, read as the reverse complement.
ATATTTGCAATCCACTTTACCTCACTCAGTGTTTTGTAGCTAAACTTATGTATATTTGTTGTGCTATTGATGTACAAGGGAGAGGAACTTCAAGGAGGCCGAGAAGGGGATAAAGAAAGCGACAGGCAAAGTACAGAGAGATCAGTAGAGAGAGGAGCAGACAGAGACACCATTTACTTAATCTAATGAGTGATGCACTTTACAGATCATCAAAGTGCCTGTTGAAAAATAATGGGACCTTAGCCTCTGTCCAAGAATCCAGTCCCACCGGTAACATGTTTGACTGTCAGGACGGAGGGGCACCTGAGAATGGGACCTTAGCCTCTGTCCAAGAATCCAGTCCCACCGGTAACATGTTTGACTGTCAGGACGGAGGGGCACCTGAGAATGGGACCTTAGCCTCTGTCCAAGAATCCAGTCCCACCGGTAACATGTTTGACTGTCAGGATGGAGGGGCACCTGAGAATGGGCCCTTAACCTCTGTCCAAGAATCCAGTCCCACCGGTAACATGTTTGACTGTCAGGATGGAGGTGCACCTGAAGGGAGTACATTTGATAGGGAGAAAAGAATGAAAGAAAAACAAGAGAATTAGAGAGAGAGGTTGGGGAGATTAATGATATAACATTAAGCAGCCAATGTCTTGTTGTAATAATCTCACGTTCAAATGTTTTGGCAGGCAAGTGCAATGTTGTCCTTGTCTGCGGCAGAACACTGTTGTCATTGCTGAATGTCAGTGTTAAGTGTTACCGCCATAGGCTGTATTAACACTACCTACATCAATAGCTCTCTGCCCCCCCCAACACTGAGTAGAGTATCTTCATATTGCTTGGGGCCAGTAGAGGGTAAAATGTGTATTGTGGCTTGCCTCTCTGTCAACATTCAAAAACAATTGGTGTGTGTGTGTGTATGTGTGAATGTGCTTATAAGGATAAACAGCATTTATGTGTGTGCTTGTTTTGTGTACGTTTTTATGGCTGTGGATTTGTGTGTGTGTGTGTGTGTGTGTGTGTAAAAGCCGGGTAAAATGAACTGGCTCTGCTCAAGCAGCAGAAAATATGTCACTGCCAGCAGACATGGCCAGCGTTGCGAATTGCACCAGAGTGGAGCAGAATGCTGATCTCCTACCCCTCCTCCTCTTCCTGCCTCCTCCCTCCACAACGGCACTGCTCCTCCCACTCCTCCGACTCCTCATCTCCCACACCTTCTTCCCACCCACTCCTCTGCTAATTCAAATGGTTTGGTTGCAACAGACGGTTTTATAAGAGACTCAAGAGAAAAGCCACTGGTGCCCTGTTATGACAACTGATACCACTAAGCCAATGAAAGTCAATGACTAAATTAAACAACATCCAGCCATGGTGTATCGCAGTTGGTTTTACTAACAATTTGGGAGATTGTCTTAAAGGAACCTTTCACTGTGATAATACACTACAAGTGTATTAGTCCATTTCTCTTTACATGAGCACAAAACTCAAATTGTATTAGCTAAATAGCCAGACAATTTTGTCTTTTGTTTAATAGGACTGGGGGTAAGCATTTGTAAACTTGAATCTTGAATGACCTAAATACAGAACAACTTCTAGAGGTGAAGAAGCTTAGTGACCAGTCACCGAGCAGAACAATGCCAGAGTCAGTCACCAGTTGGATGGCAGAACATGGTCAGTGACAGTTACCAGTTACAGAGCAGAACAAGGTCAGAGACAGTTACCAGTTACAGAGCAGAACAAGGTCAGAGACATTTACCAGTTACAGAGCAGAACAAGGTCAGATACAGTCACCCGTTATAGAGCAGAACAAGGCCAGAGACAGTCACCAGTTATAGAGCAGTACAAGGCCAGTGACAGTTACCAGTTATAGAGCAGTACAAGGCCAGAGACAGTCACCAGTTATAGAGCAGAACAAGGTCAGATACAGTCACCAGTTATAGAGCAGAATAAGGCCAGAGACAGTTACCAGTTATAGAGCAGTACAAGGCCAGTGGCAGTTACCAGTTATAGAGCAGTACAAGGCCAGAGACAGTCACCAGTTATAGAGCAGTACAAGGCCAGAGACAGTCATCAGTTATAGAGCAGAACAAGGTCAGAGACAGTCACCAGTTATGGAGCAGAACAAGGCCAGATACAGTTACCAGTTATAGAGCAGTACAAGGCCAGAGACATTTACCAATTATAGAGCAGAACAAGGTCAGAGACAGTTACCAGTTATAGAGCAGTACAAGGCCAGTGACAGTTACCAGTTATAGAGCAGTACAAGGCCAGAGACAGTTACCAGTTATAGAGCAGTACAAGGCCAGAGACAGTCACCAGTTGTAGAGCAGTACAAGGCCAGTGGCAGTTACCAGTTATAGAGCAGTACAAGGCCAGAGACAGTCACCAGTTATAGAGCAGAACAAGGTCAGAGACAGTCACCAGTTATGGAGCAGAACAAGGCCAGATACAGTTACCAGTTATAGAGCAGTACAAGGCCAGAGACATTTACCAATTATAGAGCAGAACAAGGTCAGAGACAGTTACCAGTTATAGAGCAGTACAAGGCCAGTGACAGTTACCAGTTATAGAGCAGTGCAAGGCCAGAGACAGTTACCAGTTATAGAGCAGTACAAGGCCAGAGACAGTCACCAGTTATAGAGCAGTACAAGGCCAGTGACAGTTACCAGTTATAGAGCAGTACAAGGCCAGAGACAGTCACCAGTTATAGAGCAGTACAAGGCCAGAGACAGTTACCAGTTATAGAGCAGTACAAGGCCAGTGGCAGTTACCAGTTATAGAGCAGTACAAGGCCAGAGACATTTACCAATTATAGAGCAGAACAAGGTCAGAGACAGTTACCAGTTATAGAGCAGTACAAGGCCAGTGACAGTTACCAGTTATAGAGCAGTGCAAGGCCAGAGACAGTTACCAGTTATAGAGCAGTACAAGGCCAGAGACAGTCACCAGTTATAGAGCAGTACAAGGCCAGTGACAGTTACCAGTTATAGAGCAGTACAAGGCCAGAGACAGTCACCAGTTATAGAGCAGAACAAGGCCAGTGACAGTTACCAGTTATAGAGCAGTACAAGGCCAGTGGCAGTTACCAGTTATAGAGCAGTACAAGGCCAGAGACAGTCACCAGTTATAGAGCAGTACAAGGCCAGAGACAGTCATCAGTTGTAGAGCAGTACAAGGCCAGTGGCAGTTACCAGTTATAGAGCAGTACAAGGCCAGAGACAGTCACCAGTTATAGAGCAGAACAAGGTCAGAGACAGTCACCAGTTATGGAGCAGAACAAGGCCAGATACAGTTACCAGTTATAGAGCAGTACAAGGCCAGAGACATTTACCAATTATAGAGCAGAACAAGGTCAGAGACAGTTACCAGTTATAGAGCAGTACAAGGCCAGTGACAGTTACCAGTTATAGAGCAGTACAAGGCCAGAGACAGTTACCAGTTATAGAGCAGTACAAGGCCAGAGACAGTCACCAGTTATAGAGCAGTACAAGGCCAGTGACAGTTACCAGTTATAGAGCAGTACAAGGCCAGAGACAGTCACCAGTTATAGAGCAGAACAAGGCCAGTGACAGTTACCAGTTATAGAGCAGTACAAGGCCAGTGGCAGTTACCAGTTATAGAGCAGTACAAGGCCAGAGACAGTCACCAGTTATAGAGCAGTACAAGGCCAGAGACAGTCATCAGTTGTAGAGCAGTACAAGGCCAGTGGCAGTTACCAGTTATAGAGCAGTACAAGGCCAGAGACAGTCACCAGTTATAGAGCAGAACAAGGTCAGAGACAGTCACCAGTTATAGAGCAGAACAAGGCCAGATACAGTTACCAGTTATAGAGCAGTACAAGGCCAGAGACATTTACCAATTATAGAGCAGAACAAGGTCAGAGACAGTTACCAGTTATAGAGCAGTACAAGGCCAGTGACAGTTACCAGTTATAGAGCAGTACAAGGCCAGAGACAGTTACCAGTTATAGAGCAGTACAAGGCCAGAGACAGTCACCAGTTATAGAGCAGTACAAGGCCAGTGACAGTTACCAGTTATAGAGCAGTACAAGGCCAGAGACAGTCACCAGTTATAGAGCAGTACAAGGCCAGTGACAGTTACCAGTTATAGAGCAGTACAAGGCCAGTGACAGTTACCAGTTATAGAGCAGTACAAGGCCAGAGACAGTCACCAGTTATAGAGCAGTACAAGGCCAGTGACAGTTACCAGTTATAGAGCAGTACAACGCCAGAGACAGTTACCAGTTATAGAGCAGTACAAGGCCAGTGGCAGTTACCAGTTATAGAGCAGTACAAGGCCAGAGACAGTCACCAGTTATAGAGCAGTACAAGGCCAGAGACAGTCATCAGTTGTAGAGCAGTACAAGGCCAGTGGCAGTTACCAGTTATAGAGCAGTACAAGGCCAGAGACAGTCACCAGTTATAGAGCAGAACAAGGCCAGAGACAGTCACCAGTTATTGAGCAGAACAAGGCCAGAGACAGTTACCAGTTATAGAGCAGTACAAGGCCAGAGACATTTACCAATTATAGAGCAGAACAAGGTCAGAGACAGTTACCAGTTATAGAGCAGTACAAGGCCAGTGACAGTTACCAGTTATAGAGCAGTGCAAGGCCAGAGACAGTTACCAGTTATAGAGCAGTACAAGGCCAGAGACAGTCACCAGTTATAGAGCAGTACAAGGCCAGAGACAGTTACCAGTTATAGAGCAGTACAAGGCCAGAGACAGTCACCAGTTATAGAGCAGTACAAGGCCAGAGACAGTTACCAGTTATAGAGCAGTACAAGGCCAGTGGCAGTTACCAGTTATAGAGCAGTACAAGGCCAGAGACAGTCACCAGTTATAGAGCAGTACAAGGCCAGAGACAGTCACCAGTTGTAGAGCAGTACAAGGCCAGTGGCAGTTACCAGTTATAGAGCAGTACAAGGCCAGAGACAGTCACCAGTTATAGAGCAGAACAAGGTCAGAGACAGTCACCAGTTATGGAGCAGAACAAGGCCAGATACAGTTACCAGTTATAGAGCAGTACAAGGCCAGAGACATTTACCAATTATAGAGCAGAACAAGGTCAGAGACAGTTACCAGTTATAGAGCAGTACAAGGCCAGTGACAGTTACCAGTTATAGAGCAGTACAAGGCCAGAGACAGTTACCAGTTATAGAGCAGTACAAGGCCAGAGACAGTCACCAGTTATAGAGCAGTACAAGGCCAGTGACAGTTACCAGTTATAGAGCAGTACAAGGCCAGAGACAGTCACCAGTTATAGAGCAGTACAAGGCCAGTGACAGTTACCAGTTATAGAGCAGTACAAGGCCAGTGACAGTTACCAGTTATAGAGCAGTACAAGGCCAGAGACAGTCACCAGTTATAGAGCAGTACAAGGCCAGTGACAGTTACCAGTTATAGAGCAGTACAAGGCCAGAGACAGTTACCAGTTATAGAGCAGTACAAGGCCAGAGACAGTTACCAGTTATAGAGCAGTACAAGGCCAGAGACAGTTACCAGTTATAGAGCAGTACAAGGCCAGAGACAGTCACCAGTTATAGAGCAGAACAAGGTCAGAGACAGTCACCAGTTATGGAGCAGAACAAGGCCAGATACAGTTACCAGTTATAGAGCAGTACAAGGCCAGAGACATTTACCAATTATAGAGCAGAACAAGGTCAGAGACAGTTACCAGTTATAGAGCAGTACAAGGCCAGTGACAGTTACCAGTTATAGAGCAGTGCAAGGCCAGAGACAGTTACCAGTTATAGAGCAGTACAAGGCCAGAGACAGTCACCAGTTATAGAGCAGTACAAGGCCAGTGACAGTTACCAGTTATAGAGCAGTACAAGGCCAGAGACAGTCACCAGTTATAGAGCAGAACAAGGCCAGTGACAGTTACCAGTTATAGAGCAGTACAAGGCCAGTGGCAGTTACCAGTTATAGAGCAGTACAAGGCCAGAGACAGTCACCAGTTATAGAGCAGTACAAGGCCAGAGACAGTTACCAGTTATAGAGCAGTACAAGGCCAGTGGCAGTTACCAGTTATAGAGCAGTACAAGGCCAGAGACAGTCACCAGTTATAGAGCAGAACAAGGTCAGAGACAGTCACCAGTTATGGAGCAGAACAAGGCCAGATACAGTTACCAGTTATAGAGCAGTACAAGGCCAGAGACAGTCACCAGTTATAGAGCAGAACAAGGTCAGAGACAGTTACCAGTTATAGAGCAGTACAAGGCCAGTGACAGTTACCAGTTATAGAGCAGTGCAAGGCCAGAGACAGTTACCAGTTATAGAGCAGTACAAGGCCAGAGACAGTTACCAGTTATAGAGCAGTACAAGGCCAGAGACAGTTACCAGTTATAGAGCAGTACAAGGCCAGAGACAGTCACCAGTTATAGAGCAGAACAAGGTCAGAGACAGTCACCAGTTATGGAGCAGAACAAGGCCAGATACAGTTACCAGTTATAGAGCAGTACAAGGCCAGAGACATTTACCAATTATAGAGCAGAACAAGGTCAGAGACAGTTACCAGTTATAGAGCAGTACAAGGCCAGTGACAGTTACCAGTTATAGAGCAGTACAAGGCCAGAGACAGTTACCAGTTATAGAGCAGTACAAGGCCAGAGACAGTCACCAGTTATAGAGCAGTACAAGGCCAGTGACAGTTACCAGTTATAGAGCAGTACAAGGCCAGAGACAGTCACCAGTTATAGAGCAGAACAAGGCCAGTGACAGTTACCAGTTATAGAGCAGTACAAGGCCAGTGGCAGTTACCAGTTATAGAGCAGTACAAGGCCAGAGACAGTCACCAGTTATAGAGCAGTACAAGGCCAGAGACAGTCATCAGTTGTAGAGCAGTACAAGGCCAGTGGCAGTTACCAGTTATAGAGCAGTACAAGGCCAGAGACAGTCACCAGTTATAGAGCAGAACAAGGTCAGAGACAGTCACCAGTTATGGAGCAGAACAAGGCCAGATACAGTTACCAGTTATAGAGCAGTACAAGGCCAGAGACATTTACCAATTATAGAGCAGAACAAGGTCAGAGACAGTTACCAGTTATAGAGCAGAACAAGGCCAGTGACAGTTACCAGTTATAGAGCAGTACAAGGCCAGTGGCAGTTACCAGTTATAGAGCAGTACAAGGCCAGAGACAGTCACCAGTTATAGAGCAGTACAAGGCCAGAGACAGTCATCAGTTGTAGAGCAGTACAAGGCCAGTGGCAGTTACCAGTTATAGAGCAGTACAAGGCCAGAGACAGTCACCAGTTATAGAGCAGAACAAGGTCAGAGACAGTCACCAGTTATGGAGCAGAACAAGGCCAGATACAGTTACCAGTTATAGAGCAGTACAAGGCCAGAGACATTTACCAATTATAGAGCAGAACAAGGTCAGAGACAGTTACCAGTTATAGAGCAGTACAAGGCCAGTGACAGTTACCAGTTATAGAGCAGTGCAAGGCCAGAGACAGTTACCAGTTATAGAGCAGTACAAGGCCAGAGACAGTCACCAGTTATAGAGCAGTACAAGGCCAGTGACAGTTACCAGTTATAGAGCAGTACAAGGCCAGAGACAGTCACCAGTTATAGAGCAGTACAAGGCCAGTGACAGTTACCAGTTATAGAGCAGTACAAGGCCAGTGACAGTTACCAGTTATAGAGCAGTACAAGGCCAGAGACAGTCACCAGTTATAGAGCAGTACAAGGCCAGTGACAGTTACCAGTTATAGAGCAGTACAAGGCCAGAGACAGTTACCAGTTATAGAGCAGTACAAGGCCAGTGGCAGTTACCAGTTATAGAGCAGTACAAGGCCAGAGACAGTCACCAGTTATAGAGCAGTACAAGGCCAGAGACAGTCATCAGTTGTAGAGCAGTACAAGGCCAGTGGCAGTTACCAGTTATAGAGCAGTACAAGGCCAGAGACAGTCACCAGTTATAGAGCAGAACAAGGTCAGAGACAGTCACCAGTTATGGAGCAGAACAAGGCCAGATACAGTTACCAGTTATAGAGCAGTACAAGGCCAGAGACATTTACCAGTTATAGAGCAGTACAAGGCCAGAGACAGTCACCAGTTATAGAGCAGTACAAGGCCAGTGACAGTTACCAGTTATAGAGCAGTACAAGGCCAGAGACAGTTACCAGTTATAGAGCAGTACAAGGCCAGAGACAGTCACCAGTTATAGAGCAGTACAAGGCCAGTGACAGTTACCAGTTATAGAGCAGTACAAGGCCAGAGACAGTCACCAGTTATAGAGCAGTACAAGGCCAGTGACAGTTACCAGTTATAGAGCAGTACAAGGCCAGTGGCAGTTACCAGTTATAGAGCAGTACAAGGCCAGAGACAGTCACCAGTTATAGAGCAGTACAAGGCCAGAGACAGTCATCAGTTGTAGAGCAGTACAAGGCCAGTGGCAGTTACCAGTTATAGAGCAGTACAAGGCCAGAGACAGTCACCAGTTATAGAGCAGAACAAGGTCAGAGACAGTCACCAGTTATAGAGCAGAACAAGGCCAGATACAGTTACCAGTTATAGAGCAGTACAAGGCCAGAGACATTTACCAATTATAGAGCAGAACAAGGTCAGAGACAGTTACCAGTTATAGAGCAGTACAAGGCCAGAGACAGTTACCAGTTATAGAGCAGTACAAGGCCAGAGACAGTTACCAGTTATAGAGCAGTACAAGGCCAGAGACAGTCACCAGTTATAGAGCAGTACAAGGCCAGTGACAGTTACCAGTTATAGAGCAGTACAAGGCCAGAGACAGTCACCAGTTATAGAGCAGTACAAGGCCAGTGACAGTTACCAGTTATAGAGCAGTACAAGGCCAGTGACAGTTACCAGTTATAGAGCAGTACAAGGCCAGAGACAGTCACCAGTTATAGAGCAGTACAAGGCCAGTGACAGTTACCAGTTATAGAGCAGTACAAGGCCAGAGACAGTTACCAGTTATAGAGCAGTACAAGGCCAGAGACAGTTACCAGTTATAGAGCAGTACAAGGCCAGAGACAGTTACCAGTTATAGAGCAGTACAAGGCCAGAGACAGTCACCAGTTATAGAGCAGAACAAGGTCAGAGACAGTCACCAGTTATGGAGCAGAACAAGGCCAGATACAGTTACCAGTTATAGAGCAGTACAAGGCCAGAGACATTTACCAATTATAGAGCAGAACAAGGTCAGAGACAGTTACCAGTTATAGAGCAGTACAAGGCCAGTGACAGTTACCAGTTATAGAGCAGTACAAGGCCAGTGACAGTTACCAGTTATAGAGCAGTACAAGGCCAGAGACAGTCACCAGTTATAGAGCAGTACAAGGCCAGTGACAGTTACCAGTTATAGAGCAGTACAAGGCCAGAGACAGTCACCAGTTATAGAGCAGAACAAGGCCAGTGACAGTTACCAGTTATAGAGCAGTACAAGGCCAGTGACAGTTACCAGTTATAGAGCAGTACAAGGCCAGAGACAGTCACCAGTTATAGAGCAGTACAAGGCCAGAGACAGTCATCAGTTGTAGAGCAGTACAAGGCCAGTGGCAGTTACCAGTTATAGAGCAGTACAAGGCCAGAGACAGTCACCAGTTATAGAGCAGAACAAGGTCAGAGACAGTCACCATTTATGGAGCAGAACAAGGCCAGATACAGTTACCAGTTATAGAGCAGTACAAGGCCAGAGACATTTACCAATTATAGAGCAGAACAAGGTCAGAGACAGTTACCAGTTATAGAGCAGTACAAGGCCAGTGACAGTTACCAGTTATAGAGCAGTGCAAGGCCAGAGACAGTTACCAGTTATAGAGCAGTACAAGGCCAGAGACAGTTACCAGTTATAGAGCAGTACAAGGCCAGAGACAGTTACCAGTTATAGAGCAGTACAAGGCCAGAGACAGTCACCAGTTATAGAGCAGAACAAGGCCAGAGACAGTCACCAGTTATGGAGCAGAACAAGGCCAGATACAGTTACCAGTTATAGAGCAGTACAAGGCCAGAGACAGTTACCAATTATAGAGCAGAACAAGGTCAGAGACAGTTACCAGTTATAGAGCAGTACAAGGCCAGTGACAGTTACCAGTTATAGAGCAGTGCAAGGCCAGAGACAGTTACCAGTTATAGAGCAGTACAAGGCCAGAGACATTTACCAGTTATAGAGCAGTACAAGGCCAGTGACAGTTACCAGTTATAGAGCAGTACAAGGCCAGAGACAGTCACCAGTTATAGAGCAGAACAAGGCCAGTGACAGTTACCAGTTATAGAGCAGTACAAGGCCAGTGGCAGTTACCAGTTATAGAGCAGTACAAGGCCAGAGACAGTCACCAGTTATAGAGCAGTACAAGGCCAGAGACAGTCATCAGTTGTAGAGCAGTACAAGGCCAGTGGCAGTTACCAGTTATAGAGCAGTACAAGGCCAGAGACAGTCACCAGTTATAGAGCAGAACAAGGTCAGAGACAGTCACCAGTTATAGAGCAGAACAAGGCCAGAGACAGTTACCAGTTATAGAGCAGTACAAGGCCAGAGACATTTACCAATTATAGAGCAGAACAAGGCCAGAGACAGTTACCAGTTATAGAGCAGTACAAGGCCAGTGACAGTTACCAGTTATAGAGCAGTGCAAGGCCAGAGACAGTTACCAGTTATAGAGCAGTACAAGGCCAGAGACAGTCACCAGTTATAGAGCAGTACAAGGCCAGTGACAGTTACCAGTTATAGAGCAGTACAAGGCCAGAGACAGTCACCAGTTATAGAGCAGAACAAGGCCAGTGACAGTTACCAGTTATAGAGCAGTACAAGGCCAGTGGCAGTTACCAGTTATAGAGCAGTACAAGGCCAGAGACAGTCACCAGTTATAGAGCAGTACAAGGCCAGAGACAGTCATCAGTTGTAGAGCAGTACAAGGCCAGTGGCAGTTACCAGTTATAGAGCAGTACAAGGCCAGAGACAGTCACCAGTTATAGAGCAGAACAAGGTCAGAGACAGTCACCAGTTATAGAGCAGAACAAGGCCAGATACAGTTACCAGTTATAGAGCAGTACAAGGCCAGAGACATTTACCAATTATAGAGCAGAACAAGGTCAGAGACAGTTACCAGTTATAGAGCAGTACAAGGCCAGTGACAGTTACCAGTTATAGAGCAGTGCAAGGCCAGAGACAGTTACCAGTTATAGAGCAGTACAAGGCCAGAGACAGTCACCAGTTATAGAGCAGTACAAGGCCATTGACAGTTACCAGTTATAGAGCAGTACAAGGCCAGAGACAGTCACCAGTTATAGAGCAGTACAAGGCCAGTGACAGTTACCAGTTATAGAGCAGTACAAGGCCAGTGACAGTTACCAGTTATAGAGCAGTACAAGGCCAGAGACAGTCACCAGTTATAGAGCAGTACAAGGCCAGTGACAGTTACCAGTTATAGAGCAGTACAACGCCAGAGACAGTTACCAGTTATAGAGCAGTACAAGGCCAGAGACAGTTACCAGTTATAGAGCAGTACAAGGCCAGAGACAGTTACCAGTTATAGAGCAGTACAAGGCCAGAGACAGTCCCAGCTCCCCACTATCAGTTTTCACTCTCCTTTGTGCTTCCAGATTACTAGCATGTTTTAAGTGTCCCTCTGGGTGCCTGTCACCTCCAGACACACCCTCTGTCCAATCCACCCACTTCCTCCCCACGTCTCTTTTTACACACTCATGCACACACCTGAATATTTTATACTAATTGGACATTTCAGGATGACACTGCCATAACTAGGAGACATCAAGATTACCAGATGCATTATTAAAACTTTCTCTTTCTTTCCTTTCTCACATCTCTCTTTCTTTCCTTTCTCACTTCTCTCTCTCTCTTTCTCTGTCTGTTTTTGTGCTCCCCCTGTCTTTTTGTGCGCTCTGTTTATCACATCTCAAAAACAACGCATGTTCTTTGATCAGAGTGGCATGGCGAATGTTGCTTCGCCCGGCCTCATTTTGTTTATGTGCTGTACTGTACATAAGAAGACGAGAAAAAAAAAGCTGTGAGAAAGTGGGGTACACTAATACACATGGCCAGTGTAGAGGACATCATTACAGACTTATTTCATCATTATTCTGCATAATGTTTTTCAGCCAAAGTAACATTTGGTATCAGCACTAGTTCAATGACTCTTCTCCCCCCCCAGCTGGAGGTGTGTGTGTGCCAGGGGTGGAGTGCAAAGGAGTGAGTATTTGGTACATTCATAAAAAATACATGCACACAAACATGTCATACATAGAATGGTCTGTTGCCTCCTTACACCTGGAGTGTGACCGTAATGAAGATTTAAAGAGTTGGTGTGTGCATAAAGGCCAGATTCTTTTTAGCCTATATAGCCACAGAGATACAGCTCCGGGAAAAGTTAAGAGACCACTGCAATGTTTTCTTTCCATTCCAAAAAAAGTTGAAAAGGAAAGTTTTGGGTGAGGAACAGAAGCATTCAATTCGCAGTGGTCTCTTCATTTGAACCCTTCTGTTCCTCACTCAAAACCTTCCTTTTCAAAATGTTTGGTAAGGAAAGAAAAAGGTGCAGAGGTCTCTACATTTTTTCCGGAGCTGTATATATACAGAGGCTGGCAAACTAAACGTATCCACTATTACTTACGAGTCGACTTTTGAAAGCAACCAGTTTAGTTCTTATTGAATAGTACAAGTGTAATTGATACCCGTACCTATTAATACCAGTAGCTATTTAAATTCTACTAACAAATCTAAATACATTAGTACTTGTTCCAATGCTATGATCACTGTCTTGTTTATTAATAGCATGCACAAGTTCACATTTAATAACAACCAGAAGCAAGTGATGACTCGTTGACATTAAATATATCCACAACTTCTGTTTCAAATATAACTTAACTGAACATACATATCTAAACCAGACAACATCATCTTTTATTTTGGTAGCACGATAGTACTATGGTAATTACATCCAATGAAGCATTTATATAACTTTGATTTAAGTCATCTGGGAGTCCTCATTAGAAAGTACATTGCTTTAAAATGGGTAGGGAGAGCAATTAGTGCCAATAATTATTTTTCCCCCCTTTGTTACCTATGCACCATTCAATGGGGCATACTTTGACTTCAAATTTGAACAAAGATATTTTACTCATTGGCTTTCACCAAATGTCACTGTGTTTCCAGGGGTCTCAAAATGCCCTCTGGAACATCTTAATGAACAATAAGCATACAATACAGAGGATTTTCAAAAAATGACATAAAGCCTGTTACTGCAAAATAATCACACTGTTGTAATAGAGTTCCGGTTTGCGAAGTCTCCACCCTTGTGAAAGGGTACACCAAAATCTCCTGCTCCCTTTCTGCTTATTCCCTCACATTCAAGTTAAAATTCAAACATCAACTTTGCCTAATCCTTGTAGTCGAAACAATCAATCAGTTACAAAAACCTAAAGATATAGGAATAACTTCTACCTTCTATTAGCTACAACCAAAAGCAGCAGCTACTGTTCCTGGGGTCTACACAAAGAATGTGGTTTACTCACAGAATTTGTACACTAGAGAATAAGAGCAGCCACTAGACTGCTTGTGAAATAAGGAAACAGATATTTTAATACATAATTTTGCTTAACAATCCCATTACATTTTTAGAGTTACAATCTTTAAAGGCCCAGTCAAGGTGCTTATTTTCTGTTTTGTATTTGTAGTTGTTTTAGAACATATAGACTGGGATACAGACTGTGTTCTAAAGTATTTGTTTGCTTAGTTATATACAGTATATTCCATGGACAGGATAGGCTATAAAAATGGGAATTCCATAACATATGTTGTATAACGTTAGCTAAAATGCCAAACTAATGGCTAACTGTTATAGGCTAACTACTGGCTAAACATAGATAGCTCTGTCATTGTTGCACCGCTACAGAGTACATGTAGTATCAGAGTACATGTAGTATCAGAGTATATGCAGTATTAGAGTACATGTTTTAAGGGCAAGTGCATTGAGGAGTCCAGAAGTAGGTTAATCCACAGTAAAACATTATTTTGGGTGTTTTCCAGTCTCCCTATGTAACAATGTATGTGATGGAGGTATTTCAGACACAGGGCACCGCAGCAGAATCTTTGAATAGCACTCCTACTTCCCGTGTCTATGCGTGACAGATGTCTGATCCAGAAGTGAAGGGAGTCATGTTTTGTAGTGTTATTGTGGCCTTTATGTTTTGCCAATTACACTAGATGACCTGTTTCTATAGTGAAATCCAGAAACACTTTAATCGTGTGAGGAAATTCCCAGTGATGGGACATAAGATATGTTACTATATTAACATATATACAGTAGGTCAGTAGAGAAGTGGCAACATTTAAATGAATTGTTACGATTCTGTTGTTTCCATTCACTATTATATACAAAACGGTAACATTTCAACAACAGTGAAACCATGACACAATGAGGGGATCAGGCTAGGACAAAAAAAAGACTGTGGGTGAGGGAACCAGGCTAGGACAAATGAAAACAATAAGAGAGGGGACACGGCTAGGATGAAGACTACATTCAGTAGAAACATTGCGACAGATGCCAAGCTATGGGAGAGAGGGAAAGCGAAATGGGGGATAAGAATAACTGAACAAAACGGCAAAATTCATTAAAAATGCAGCACAGACAGCAGCCCTGTCTGGTGGCTGCCAACATCCAAATGAGATACCCTGGCATTTGGAAAGTGGGGTGAAACACCCAAAATCAAGAAGGGGCCATATAAATAATGAACAGAGAATATGTGTGTGTGTGTGTCTTCACGAGTGTGCCGCCAGATCCCTTTGTCATCCTGAAGGGAAGGTCATGCTTTCAACTCACGCTGGCACTCGCCGCTATCTCTGACTCTCCAGGTCTCCCTCCTTCTCCCCATCTCATTATACACTTTATGCTACTTCTAGGAACTGACGAGCACTCTCTCTCTTTTCCATAATTTATTGGGGCTTTTGTTTTTACATTTTTACGGAACAGCACCCCCATATATCTTCGGGTGCATCTCAGACTTAAAGGCATTCACGTTGTTGTCCAGTCCCGAGGTGTTGTGGTAGAAAGTGATTGAACCCTAAAATCCAGTGGGTGATCCAGCAAACCATGTCTATACTTGGCGATCACATGATCTCCACAGTGAAATTACCAGGCTCCTCCAAAATAACACTTTTCTCAGAAGTCTCTCACCTTGTCTAAAATGGACCTCACACTGACAGATCACCACCAATCACAATCAAGATGAGGTTCAAGTGTTCAGCAGGTTTGTTTGGGCAGAGAATCATCTGCGCTGTCTGTTTCAATGGGATAGTCAGATGTGCTCTTATTATGTCTTTTAGACAAGTGATTGTTTGGCAAAGTCAGACTTTTCTGTAAGGAGATAACTAGCTAGACAGCTATGCAAACGTGATGTTTTATACCAAAGTTTTAGTGGTTTTAGTGTTATGTTACAGTCTCGTGGGCCACCTTGGGTGTACAAACGTTTCTACAGTAGCCACTGTTGACAAACAAGTCTTTAGCTGTGTAGTCCTTCCGTGCTCCAATAAAGAATGAATTATTGCAAAGTTTGGTTTTTCGAGCTGTAGTTAGCAATGCTTCTTGAAAACAAACAGGATGAACATATAACATTATTGTCTGGTGCCAGTGTGTGGACAACTACGCTAACACTGAGAGGCTGGTATTGTTGGCTAAGATTTCTTTGGCTTGCCAATAACCTGTTTTATAATACTGTTTGGTATTAATTATTAACTAGCTTTCCTGTTAAGTAAACATAAAGAACGTTAATTGACTACTGCTAGCTAACAAGGCTTTGGCTTAACAACTAAACAGGTGGACAAAATAACAGAAACACCTACCAATATATTAATCTCAGGGATCTACGGTAATAAGGATAGTTGCTAAATGCCCCAAAAGCACCACCTCAGAAATTAGCACAGAGTTGAAACAGCACATCTGTGACTTGTTTTAACAAAAACTGCATGATGAGAGCTGGAATTTTTGACAGGGCTGCCATTTGCCAACCAACTGTATTCAATGCCAACCCACAAAGAGTGTTAGTAGCACAAATCGTGAACCTCTTTGCCATGAAAAAAAGTAATATAGTGTGATAGGGTAGTATTATTGATATAGCAGCAAACTGGGTAGTATTATTGAACATTGAACATGGCAAGTATGGCAGTAATATACATAACAGTGTGAACTAGCAGCAATTGGTAGAGTTATTTAATATTATGGATATATATGAGTGCAATAAGCTTATAGATGGCGGCATAGCACACTACAACTGTGTAGTGAGAATTAAGAAGATTTTTTTTTTACACACAGCAAAATATATATCAAGAGGATAAAGCATTAATGTACATAACACTGCACATAGCAGCAGTTTAATAAGAGTACTGTAAACTAGAAGCAATATTAGTTGTAGTATTGAATATTAAAGATGGGGCAGGTATGGCAGTAATATACATAAAACATGCAAACTAGTATCGATTTTGAAAGAGTAGGATGGGGAGAATGAACATGGTAGAAGCACTGAGGATTATAGATACATATGAGTGTAATATGCTTATGAATGGTACATGCAAATTCTATTCTAATGCCCATTTAAAGTACCTGAAAGGACAACAGAACATCTAGAATGTTCGTGAGTGATCGCGTGTGATCAGTATGATCATTTTAGATGATACATAAACGTGTCATAACCCATAAAACTTACTACCCAATGCAAACCATTCAAACAGCTTACTTGGAAACCTCAACAAAGATATGATATGAACGTTTCTGGGATTTTTTATTTCAGCACATAAAACACTTCTCATCTATTATATGTATTGTTGTTCAGTGTAGTCGCCATGTTCATCCAGGAATTTGACATATTATCATTGTAATTGTGCACATATGGAATTCGGACATGTACCTACCAGAATACTGTTGCTGATGACTGAGTTGAAGGCAGCCCCAGATCTCTGAAACAGTAGACTCCATCTTTGGGAGTGATACTGATTTGATTCTGATAGTCATAATAACTCCTAACAGTATGATAAAGTGTATTTAGCTATTCAAAGTGAAGTGGTGTATTATCAAGTAGAAAAACTATGACACCAAACATACTGCCATAGCAACTAAATAAATTTAGGGCCAAAAAGTGGAAAGTCTCCAGATTAAAATCCAATTGAAAATAAGACTAAATGCAAAAACACTGCAAAAGCAACAACAAAATGAAAAATTGCTCCAGTATAGGCCTGGCAGAGCATCGCCAGAAAAGATATCAAGCATCTAGAATGGTCATCACATATGCAATAGATATGCAACCAAATACTAAGCAAGGGCCAAAATTGGACTTCATATTAATCCGTCCCAGTACTTTTGGTCTACCGAAACATGGGACTATGTATGAAATGAGTTGTTATTTCTAAACATTGAAACCAACAGGTACACAAATGCTTTCAAATAGAAGCGATCAATCTAGACTTTACCCTTATATCAGCTGTTTGATTTCAAATCAAATCTTTGGAATTGCGCCAAAAGCAGAACCATTTTGTTCACTGTCCCTATAACTATAACCATGGGTGTGACATAAAATTTTTGCTTTTCATCTGTTCTTCTGCCTCAGTACACTGCAGATGAAGGGACTTGAGGAGCGCTTCTCTGGTTACACCCAAGTAGAAGGCCGAAGAAACTTTTGGTGTTTCTCCAAGCCGCATCAGGACTGCGGATTCAGTTGGAATGTCGGGGAGGCAGGTTTTTGCTGATGCACACTGTGTTTAATCATTGAGTAGAGCAGGTTGGTTCTAAATGGGGTTGAACAGCTGGTAGCAAAGCCTCTCTCACTGACTCAGGCGTTTTTAAAAGTCCTGAGTCGGACACATCACTGGGAAAGACACTCCCACACACATGCCACCAACCGATCCCTAAGGACCCAGCCATGGTGCAGAGGCTGTTGTGAGAGGGATTGGGATTCAGTGTTTTTTAGTTACATCTTTTCATCGTTCTTCATTTCTGTCAATCCCCAGTTCTCTATTTTCAGCTGTTTTCCAAGGAACAGGATCATTATACCATTGGTTTTCCTTGAGAACACCTTGTCTGTACCTGTGTGTGCGGTGTGTTTGAGTGTGTTGTGTGGGTGTCTGTGGTGGGATTGAGCGTGTGGCGTGTGTGTTCTGTTTGTAGTGTTTGTAGTGTTTGAACGAATATTGTCGCCAAAACAGGAAGTGAACTAACAAAAAATTCCCTTAACCAAAAACACTAAAGGGGTTTTCAAAAGAGTTCCTGCAAAAGGAAGATCAGGAAAACAAGGTGGAGGTGGAGCAGGGAGTTAAGCAGACTATACCCAAACCTTAGCCTCAGAAAGCTGCTCGAGTCAAGATGATATCCAGACTGGGAGACATTGGTTTAAGGAGAGCTGAAATAAACACAGCTGTGCTCTCAATATTCCTATAAGCTGCTGATCAATACCCTATTTCAGGGTGCCTGGTTGGGAATGCTGGAGACACCATTAGAGAGGAGTAATCGCATTAGAACATTAGAGATCCTGAGATTGAGTTGATTTGGGGTAAACAGGACTCTACGATAAGGTTTCCATTTCTGGGGAAAGTTTATGTTTTCAGAATGGTTTAGAAAAATTCAAAGTAAATATATCTTTTGTAATAAAACTTAAGAGGCATATGATCTTAGTTTGTGTGTGTGTGTGTGTATGTGTGTGCGTGCAGGCAGGACCATTGCTACGCAAGCAGCTGTTGTCTGGGATTGGCTTCGAGATTAGAGGTGTGTGCTTGTGCTTAAGTCAGTGTAGGTGTAGACATCCATACAGTAAAGTATTCTGCATGTGTGTCATAAATCATCCAGTTTTGGTGAGCACGTGCCCCCTGTAGCCCCCTGTAGCCCCCTGTAGCCCCCCATAGCCCCCCATAGCCCCCTCACTCTGTTGTTAGCTTACAGACGTGGAACATGGCAGGGTCCTCTGCTGCTGTAGGCCATCCAATTCAAGGTTCATCATGTTGTGCATTCAGAAATGCCCTCCCGCACACCGCTGTGGTTGAGTGGTTATTTGGGTATTTGTGGCCTTTCTTTCAGCTGTTCGAGTCTGGCCATTCCCCTCTGACCTCTTTCATTTACAAGGTGTTTTCACCCACAGAACTGCCACCAATTCAACACATTATCACAGGTTTTCAAATGGAAAGATTTCTTATAAGAAATGTATGATATGAAAAGGACACTTTTCACAATTATTTTCAGATCTGCCTTGAAGGAATAGATTATTGTGCTGGGTAACTGATTGTTTATTATTTAAAGCACCATTCTCTGAAATGTCAGCTGTTTCTGAGATACTGGAACCACCACATCTGGCACCAGCAATCTTACCATAGTCAAAGTCGGTAAAATCATGTGCAATACCAATTCTAATGTTTGGTCTAACAACAACTGAACCTCTTGACCATGTCTGCCTGCTTTATAAACACTGAACAAAATTATAAACGCAACACTTTTGTTTTTGCCCCCATTAATCATGAGCTGAAGTCATGTACATAGACGTTGTGTACATAGACTTTCTCTATGTACACAAAAGGCCTATTTCTCTCAAATATTGTTCACAAATCTGTCTAAATCTGTGTTAGTGAGCACTTCTCCATTGCCGAGATAATCCATCCACCTCACAGGTGTGGCATATCAAGATGCTGATTAGACAGCATGATTATTGCACAAGTGTGCCTTAGGCTGGCCACACCCTCATCCTTCTTTCTTTATCCCTTTCTCTGTTGAGGGTTCATTGAGGCTGAAGCTTAAACAATTCTGTGGATATATGTTCACCATAGTTACTCACCGGACAGCTATAAACTGAGAGAGAGAGGAGTGAAAGTGTAAATGAAAAAAGAAACATTGGGTTAAAAGAGCTGAGGACAGAGGGGACAATTGCACAGTGGTAGAGTGACTCCCTTTTGACTGGACGAGTTTGATGCGTTTGTCTGTCAAATGTCCATTAAAAAACGGCACTCATGCTTATCGAAGTGCATGCCTATTCATTTGTTTGTCTCTTTTATCAGAATTCGTATTGTGCTTTTACGGAAATTAACTGCACTTAATTGCGAATTGATTTTGTGTTATTTTCTGTGTGGGAATGAGTCTGTCATCATAATAAGCTGGTTGTTATTGTAGAAGCTCTAAATGCTGCTGTTTATATTCTCTATGAGAGGAAGCATGCCATTTTTGCATGACATTTAGGTATGCTAGACTATGGTATGCTAAGGCCACACAGAATAAGACAGTTAGCAATTATGGAGTCATTCTGAATTCAGGAAGGACAATTTGCTTTGCAGTATGTCAATACAAGATGATATATGAAAACTAAGAAGTCATTAGTAACTGGGAAGGCATTCACAGGGGAGACAAATTCCAAACTGGAGATAGAATTGTTAATGTGTGCATTCTGTGGGTGCTGTCTTTAACCATTGTGCTGACACTCTAGCCCGATTAACTGCATGTTGTTTTGAGATTCTTTGTCATATTTTTCTTCACCGTCTTTTGAAATATTAAGCTCCTTTGAAATATTAAACTTATTTTGAATATTTAGCTTCTTTTTAATATTTTCCATCTTAAATGTTTTGTAGACCTTTCAAAAATGTTGTTTCTCTGAAATATTTTGGGTAATAGAAATGTTTTGCTTCATTGTAATGTATTTAGCTTATTTCTCTTGTTTGCATTCCTTGTAATACTCTGCAGGCCTTAATTCCCAACCTTTAACCAGGCATATTATGTTTAAAGCTGGCCCTTTCCTGCCATTGGACATTCCTTCTTCTCCATTGCTTTGAGATTTCTCAGTACAAGTCACAGAGGGCCTGAGAATGTGTGTATGTTTTCAGTATGAATCAAAGCTCAATACAATGTAGTTTCCCTTGATGCTCACTGTACTGACACAGCACATCATTATAAAGGAATGGAAAATGGGGAAGCCCATTTGGGGTGACTCCCAGGGGAGTGAACTTTTGCCCTTTTCAGGAACTTTACTGCCAGGCAGGAGTAGCTGTCAGGGTGATTTGAGAGAGTGTGTGTTCGACAGAGTAGGTGTAGCAGCACTTGAGGAGAGACAGCATTCAAGGATTTTAACACAAAAGAAATGGATGATTATCTTCATGGTGAACTTTCTGATTCTCTCGCTCCCATCAAACTGTTTCATTTTTTCTGTATCTGATGACTGACAGACAGGGTTTGTGACAGTGTTCCTTCATCAAGAGGATTCCATCTCCGTCTCTTTGTATTCTTCACTTGCTTTCATTCTTTGTATTTTCTCTAAAAACTAAAAAGGAGTTGCTAGTCGGAGTCTACTTAAACCAATCCCAGAAGATGCCCAATATTTCTCTTTCTCTACATCTCTCACTCTCTTAGGAATATGACAGAAGTTGTGATATCTGTCTTTTTTTTCTACATAGTTTGGGACACTGCTCTCTGTCATCTCTTCACTGTTGGAGGGTCTGTGAGCTAGTTGTTGTAGTGTGTGTGTAAGTGTTAATCGTATGTGCGCATTTGGTGTGAAGGTTCAATGTGCGTGTGCATGCATCTATCTACGTGTGTGAGGTCTGCTGTGTGTGATGAGCCATTTTGAAGCCTTTTGTAAACGGGAACCCTCTTGCAGTCCATGGTGGTAAAATTGCTAAATATGGGTGTGCACTGATTGTGTCTAGGTGTGTCCCTGGTCCAACCCCTGCCAAATGTAGCAAACGTGTTTGCTTCCTTCTTTATATTCTGTGCTCACCATAACAACCCAACAACCCCCCATATCAAACAGCTGAAACCCATGTCTTGCATACGTCTGGGCGTGGTGGTTCTTGAAGCACTGACTCCAGCTGCAGTCCACTCTTTGCGAATCTCCCCCACATTTTTTAATAGGTTTTGTTTCACAATCCTCTCCAGGGTGCGGTTATCCCTATTGCTTGTACACTTTTTTCTACAACATCTTTTCCTTCCCTTCGCCTCTCTATTAATGTGCTTGGACACAGAGCTCTGTGAACAGCCAGCCTCTTTAGCTATGACTTTTTGTGTCTTGCCCTCCTTGTGCAAGGTGTCAATGGTTGTCTTTTGGACAACTGTCAACTCAGCAGTCTTCCCCATGATTGTGTAGCCTACAGAACTAGACTAAAGGCATTTAAAGGCCTTTGCAGGTGTTTTGGGTTAATTAGCTGATTAGAGGGTGGGACCAGGTGTCTTCAATATTGAACCTTTTCACAATATTCAAATTTTCTGAGATACTGAATTTGGGTTTTTCATTAGTTGTCAGTTATAATCATCAAAATTAAAAGAAATAAACATTTGGAATATATCAGTCTGTGTGGAATGAATGTATACATTATACAAGTTTCACTTTTTGAATGTAATTACTGAAATAAATAAATTTTTTGATGATATTCAAATTTTATAACCAGCACCTGTAGATAGAGAACTTGAATGCCTGCGTATACAGAGCATGACTTGAGACCTTTCTTTTGCAGACCTATGTAGGAGAAGTTATTCTTTAATGACAGAGTCAAACGGTCCTAAGCCACGCCTCATCTGTGACTCACAGAAACAGCAATCATATACAACGGTTGCAAATATCGATAGCAGGAACCAAGTTATAAGAAAATATGGTTGTGTCGTTTGAAAGAAACATTTGCCAAAACAGTCACTCAAATAGTGGTGGAATAAATTCATCCACACAACTACCCACATTGTTTCTAGACCACGGACAGTATCTGCTGTCAGGGAGAAAAAAGTTGCGCTGTATTCAATGTCTAACATGCAACAATAAAAACATGCACCACAACAACAAATGTCATGTACCCATGTACTTCCAACTGCAACATCATTACCTTTGTTTTGACCGCAACACAACCAGTGATCTAAAGTTGAAATAATATTTCACACATTTTACATATTCAACATGATAAGAATGACATAGCAACAAAAAGCAAGAAGTAGAGGAAAACAAAAAGTCCACTCGCCATGATGATTATCATTTGAAAAGTCCATTCTCTTGTCTTTCTTTATGAAATGGGCAGTGGCAGTTTCATACTGCTTGTCATTTGATTTTAAATCCGAAATAAGTTCTTTATCAATTGAGATCAAAGCCAGGGCTGACAGCCAGGCCATCACCATCGTGTGTATACATTCACTGCAAAAGCTAGCTAGGCTCGCTATAGGCTCCGAATTAGTGACATATACTTAGGCCTTCTAGTGGGCCTTCAGGCATTACACAATTGTCCTACCAATTACCAGACAATTTTTGATTGGTTAATTCTACTGTCATTCCAAAATGTTGCTCTAATTGAAGTCAATATCTATGACGTTGGCTGGTGCCTTCTATTCAAAACCTAAGGGCCTAGCCAATGAGCGCTGAGCACAGCTAGATAATTTCTACCAAGATACTACCAAAGAAAAATTCTGATTGGATATTTTTTTCTCTTGGAAATTAACCCTTCTTTTTGCCGGACTGCGTAAGCTGGCCTAGAAGAGCGAAAGTCTCTTTCTTTCTTTTTTATTGACTGACTGACTGCCGGGCAGACCCTTGGTAAATAGCATAGTGGTTAGAGATGTGGATTATGGAAAAACAGGTCCCGTGTTCAACTCTTATCACAATTATACCTTAGAATTTTTCAGGAAAGACAAACATTTCACTAGCTACAACCTTCAGTAGTTACGTAATAGGAAGCGTTCAGGATAGACAAACACTTCACTAGCTACACAATTCTCTTGTCTTTTCACTTGACGAAAAAGTCAGTTATCGTCACCTGTATTGATACTGATACTGTATCAATATCATTCACGAATGGCTAATTAGCTGTTAAAACGGCCAGTGGCAAAAGCCATACAGTTCATAAATGCAATTTATGATGGAGGTAAACTTTATAAGAAACGTTACTCAGTTTAACACAATGCTTAATGGTGTCTAACGGAATATTAAAACTTGGCGTGATGTTAATGCGTGACAAAATTATATAATGTCAAGAGGCTATACCAACACTCAGCAAACGTATGGCTCTGTAGCGTAGTGGTTAGAGACACAGCCTTTCACGTGGCTGCCCTGCGTTTGAATCTCGGGAGGGTGACAATCATCAGCCCTTCTATTGCAGGCCAGCTGAACTTGGCTTGTCTAGTTGCAAATGAAAATATATGTAGATTATCTATCCTTAGGCCCTCTCTGAGTGTGTAGAGGGCCCTGATGGTTTCGCACTGGAATGTTCCAATTCGTCTTTAGCGCAGCTGAAACGGCCAGAGATATGTATTGTTTCAATATCTGTGGGGGTTTGAAATAATGATGCCTTTGGAATGAGGAGGGGTTACGTATTGTGTCCTATTTTTGAGGAACATTGCTCCAACTTGTAAATATGTTATTGTCAGGGTAAAGGCGTTCATAGCCAGCACACTGCTGACGGGGGATCTCAATCCTTTTCTGTGAAGTTCTTAAGCAGGGGGGTGGGGTTTGGTCAGAACTCTATCCAGGTTTAATAGTCAAGGGTGCTCGAGCACGTGACAGTCACTTAGTCAGGCTCAAAATAAATCCATGATACATCACCATTTAGTCCACAGCTACAGGACCAGCTAGCTAGCATTCTCCCTGTACGTGGTGGGAACGGCCGTTCTCTGCTGGCTGTTTGTAAAGACCTTTCCTCCTATGAAACAGTTTGGGAGGAAGGTTCATGCTTGATATTTGAGCTTTCTTCAGTTAAAACAAAAACATATTTCATCCTGCCATTGTTTTGTGGCAAGAGGGGATATATATCTGGCTTGTGAAAGGGGTTGTACAGTAAGTCGACCCTAGGTCTTTTTTTTTTTAAGTGTACCATTTTTCACTTAAAGCTTTTGAGGCATTTATCATTTTGTTCACCAATAATCAATGGGGTTAATTGAATTAATAAACCCCTAATAAATCCCTAATCGTTTTCCTAATCACAGATTAATGTCCCATTAATGAAGCTCCTACATTGTCCAGTAGATTGTAATCACTAACTGAAAGGAGCAGAGATCTACTTTACAACTATCCACTATGTAGACAGCAACAATGGCAAAAGTGAAAAATGGCTATAGGCTTACTAATGCTGCCTGCAGTGTGTGCATGTTCTTCCTGTGTTCGTTCCCCTAGAACAAATGAAGGTGAGAGACAGGTTAGTCTATTGTGGTTGATGGAAAGAGGGTAATTTGTGCTGTGTGTGGATTCAGCCCAACAACATATATAACATGTGTGTGTGTTTATGTGTGTGTGTAGGCTACACTGTTGTGCAGCGTGGGTGTTTTTTAGCCCCTGTGGCTCAGATAAGCGCTCTCACTCCAGTGAATCCGCCGTGACAACAGGTATTAGGATATAATTTGCCATGAAGCCTAATGGAGCTCAAATAACCAGGCCCAGAGCTGGTGTTCTGCCTGTCTCTCCCATCATGTCACAACTAGCCTAGTGGCTGCTCAGTTAGACTGACCCCAAACAGCTAATGCGAGCCAGCTACCACAACTAGGCTAATCCTCCAAGAACTACTCAGAGCTAATGCTAGCCAGTGACCACAACTGGGCTAATCTTCCAACAACTACCCACAGCTAATGCTAGCCAGCTACCACAACTAGGCTAATCCTCCAACAACTACCCAGAGCCAATGCTAGCTACTATACATACATAATTAATGCTTTGTAGCTAACTCTATTTCCTCACCATTTCTATTTAATATAATTACAAACAGCGAATCAAAAAGATGATGCTAGGATATCTCAGTTATAATGGTACATTTTGATAGAGAAAAATCCCAAACCCTGATTGAGTGCTTACAATATCAATATTATTAGTAAGTAAATGAAAGGAGTGTGAAACCCCATGCCTGAAAAGAGACAAGCATTAGTATGTAGAAAAGTGGCCGATGCTGCATCTCAAATTCTCAACTACCGTCGTCATATTTACTTTTCTTAAAGTAATGCCTGGAAAATTAGACATGAGAGGATGATTAACTGTTCAACAATAATCTTTTATCATCTTCAACAGTTATCATACTTCCAGGGCGTGTGTGTGCGCGTGTGTGTGCGTGTGTGTGTTTACGTGTGTTGTCACAAGTAATTTTTATTCCTTCAGGTCAATCTGACTGCATGATATAACTATTCCAATACGGGTCAAGGAGTCAAATCACCAGTACCCCCCATCTGTAAATAATTCTATGGCTGACACTACTCAGCTCAACTCAAAGATGACTGTCTTGTGTGGGGAATTTAGTTAGAGGGCGTGCGAATGAGAAGGTGAGCTTTATATGTGGATGACAGGGTCGAAGTGTTGAGTTCCCCTGGTTTGACAGGGGAGCGAGTGGGCCTCCCCAATTACGGCACAGCGTTCAGGAGTGACTGGGTGGACTGTCAGTCAGCCTGTCAGCCACATGGCACACACGTGTTGGTCGTTGATTTCCTCTGAAGATCATACAATGGCCATTGTGTGAGAGTCATGCACCCCTCCAGCTCCTAGGAACAGCACACACATGTTATTCACTAAGACTAGTCCAGTCAACCTGTATCCTGTTGGCCTTTAGTGTGTATGTGTGTGTATGTGTGTGTATGTGTGCTTAAAAGAGAGAAAGAAGACAGGCGTGTGTGTGTGTCTCTTCTTTAGAAGAGGAGTGAATTTGGTTTCAGTTAGAATCTATCAGTATAATGACAGTTATTTTTCCACCCCCAGCCATTTCCTCTAACCCAACTGCTATCCCTCTCCTGGTGAGTGTCACATACAGATACGGCTTGATAGAGGTATAACAGCCCATTTCAGTCAGAGAGTCAACTAAGAGTTGTGACCCTGTTCATCCAGCAGGGGACTGGCCTGTGTTACACAGGAAGTGCTCAGACAGGATATTGTTTTTGTTGGCTCATCTCCCGCTTAGAATGTGTCAGGAATCTGAAAGAAAGCAAATAATAAACACCAGTCCATCACCCTGACGAGGCTCATTTAGAGATTCAGGTTGTGTTATGGACGTTGTCAAGCCACTCATATATGAATCATTTAGTGGAATTGTGTCTTTCCTAAAATCAGTCTCGGAGATCTCTTTTTTTAAATGTCATGGATACTCTTGCCAACCTCTAACAGGCTTTTAAAATGCAATGGGGTGTCATTCAATAGTGCTACCGCCATAGGTTTTCATTTGTTACGAATGGATATGTTGTCACATTAAAGAGAATATAAAACATTGTAATTTAAGGGTTGAGTGATTGGACATGAAAAGATTTTCCTAATAAAATAGATGCTTTATTCATTGTCTCCCAGTGTGAGAATCTATTACATTTTTTTAAGATAGCGATGTCTCAAACTCCTCATCTCACAACTGTGCTTTAGTGAACATCACATACTGATTTCTCAGTGCACACTCACTTCACTCACATACTCATGCACTTACACACACACACACGCAAACACACATTTCTTTACAAAAGACAACACATGTCCAAAATCTGACATACTGTAGTTTTCTTAGGTTGTGCTTAACTTTGAACATATTTCACATGTTCCAGGTCCTTGCCAATATCCAGCAACTTTGCACAGCCATTAAAGAGGAGCGGACCAACATTCCACAGGCCACAATCAACAACCTGATCAACTCTATGCGAAGGAGATGTGATGCACTGAGTGAGGCAAATGGTGGTCACGCCAGATACTGACTGGTTTTCGGACGCCCCCCCAATACAGTGAAACTGCACATTTTAGAGTGGCCTTTTATTGTGGCCAGCCTAAGAAACACTTCCGCAAAAATCATGCTGTCTAATCAGCATCTTGATATGCCAAACCTGTGAGGTGGATGGATTATCTCGGCAAAGGAGAAGTGCTCACTAACACAGATTTAGATAGATTTGATAAATAGGCCTTTTGTGCATAGAGAAAGTCTTAGATCTTTGAGTTCAGCTCATGATAAATGGGGGAAAAGTGTTGTGTTTATAATTTTGTTCAGTTATTTATATAAAATTGTTCTGATTGTTCACATGCACAGAAATATTTGCAGATACACACACATGCTGTTGAAACATTTATTATTTTATTTTTCACCAAACAAGATATATTTACATTGCACACAAAAAACAGTAAAATGAAAAAGAAAATTGTAGAGAAAATGTGCAGAAGAAATATTTAGGAAAAAAAAAAGGTAAGAAAAATTATGAGGCAGCATCTTGCCGCACAGCTGGGTCTGGCCACAACGCCTCGTCCACATCACAGGCAATATCTTCCCTTGCCAGACGTTGAGGGAAGAAGCGCCTTGAGTGCCTTATCCATCCCTGAATCGCACCCACGTCAATCTCATCACATGCTTCTTCCATAGTCTGCACAAGAGGCATGCGCACAAAGAGCTGCCGGTCGTATACCTTCCACCGCCGTGCCGAAAAGAACTCTTCTATGGGGTTCAGAAATGGTGAGTATGGTGGAAGGTATTGCACGAGAAATCGCTGCACGCTGAAAGCTCACGTTGTCCCATACTACAACGTACCCATACTACAATGGTCTGCATCATTCATACACTCTGGTGGTATGAGAATGTTGTGGAGTCTGTCCAGATATGTGAGAATATGGGCTGTGTTGTGTGGTCCAAGGTTGGCATGACGGTAGAGGACACCATGCGTATTGGAGATGGCAGCGCACATTGTGATGTTCCCACCACGTTGGCCAGGAACATCTATAATGGCTCTGTTTCTCCCCCTTCTTCTGGTCTTTGCTAGGTTGAACCCAGTATCATTTATAAAGATGAATTCATGTGGGATTGTATGAGCATCCATTTCCAGTAGGCCCTGAAAACAAAGAACAAAAATCTATCAATATGGTGTTATCCAGTACACTGGGAAACAGTGTTGTGTGTAGTGTACTGCAGTCAATATGGTGTTATCCAGTACACTGGGAAACAGTGTTGTGTGTAGTGTACTGCAGTCAATATGGTGTTATCCAGTACACTGGGAAACTGTGTTGTGTGTAGTGTACTGCAGTCAATATGGTGATATCCAGTACACTGGGAAACAGTGTTGTGTGTAGTGTACTGTAGTCAATATGGTGTTATCCAGTACACTGGGAAACAGTGTTGTGTGTAGTGTACTGCAGTCAATATTGTAATTACATCCACATATGCTCGTCTGACCTCTTTGTTTCTTTGTGAGTTTCTCTCAAACGGCACCTAATAAAGTTGCTTCATTCTGGTTTGGTTTCGCTTGAGAATGCGAGCCAATGTGGACAGACTGACTCGTTGAATGTTGTTGAATATGGTGTTGTCTTGGATGATGTGGCTTTGAATTTCTCATAATATGATTTCATTATTTTCCAAAACCAAGTTTACAATGGCAGCTTCCTGAACCCCGGTGAACATTTGGCCCCTTCCAACACCATGGTTGTGTCTCTCAGTCCTTTAGAAAAACAAAAATATAGGGCTGGGACAATGCAGCCTAAGGATATTTGCCCCACAGTAGAATAAATTGTACAGGAAACTTGTACAGTTAGTGTATGACATCAGCCATTCATGAAGTAAACAGGTGTCACCCAATTGATACACTATGACATGGGTTGTACTACATAGTGTGAAATAAATGTTGGTTACCTACCTGTACTCCTGTCTAAATGGCCGGATGTCACAGGCAACAGTAAAACAGCTCAAGTTGGGCTGCACTCTCTGTCCAGCCTCTCGCACTGTCAGCCCATGGTTGATGACATGATCAACTAAGGTTGCTCTGATTTCATTTGAAAGTTGTTGTCTTCTTTGGCCATGAACTCCTCTACCAGCTCTACCCCTACCTCTCACTCTTCATCCCCTCTCATTCTCACCCTCCCTCTTCCTCTTCCTCTCTCTGCAACATCTTCCATTGTTGTTGTAAAATAAAAGGTGCTCATCTGTGGTCTTTTCATAGTGTTTACTTCCTGATTGAAGAGGTAACAATTAACCATTGAGGTGTTTGGCCAGGTGGCACATGTATTGGCCAATTAGCTCATGTAGTGTCATTTTGAATGGCAGTGTTTTGAAATGGCAAACATGTGACTTTATGTCAGATTGTTGAGTCTTATGCAGAGAACTGTGTTCAGTGCATTTAAAAAGTGCCATTTTGAATTGCAAAATGTGTGTAAAGCAGAAAATGTGTTTAGACTTTTGGAGACTTGTGAAGAGGTTTTGCTCTCTGTGTGTCAGTTTAAATAATTGTGCTGTGCATGTCATTTTAATGTGTTAGCAATTGTAAAAAATGTTATCTTCAAAAGTAAAATTCACTATATGCAAGGATGTCGAAAAAATACAGGATATTCCTTCAAATTGCTGTCTTTGTGTTTCATTCTTGTTCCTTATACTTTAGAAAACTCATTAAAGTGAGGTGTTTTTCTTATTCTATGATCAAATACTGATTTATGTGAACAATTATTTAAAAAACCTACAAGATAAAACTTTATCATTTATGTAATGATCCCTGTTGTTAGTGTTTTTTAGGTCAGTTTGTTATGAGTGACAGTGTGTGTTTCTGTTTGAGAATTGTTGCTAGTGTTCTGGTGGAACAAGCTTGTTTTGAGACATGTATGAAGCGTTTTGGTGGTTTTAGTGAGTTTTGGGAGTGAGATTAACTGTTTTGCAACGATGCATGTTGGTAATGCAGAATGTGTGAAGAGTTTTGTTATTGTGGATTCAGTGTTGACCGATGCTTGTAAGCAATCGAAAAAAAACTGTAACACACAACCTTCTTTCTACATTGACTTACTGCTGAGACTGCAGTTGATAAATGTTGCTCATCAACAATGTCATGTGAATACCATCATGAATGCCTTTCTGGTGTGCTTGTAAAGATATGGTTTCCAGAGGTGTGACCTCCTCTTACCACTATGATAGGGCTAGTTATTCCATCTGAATAGACCAGAGGACTAAGGCTCGAATCTGGATGTAAAGGCTAAGGCTAGCCTCAGAAGGTAAGGGCTAAGAGCATTGCATAGAGCACTTGCTAAATAGCTAATGAGGCACGGGCAAATGGAACAAACCTCTGGGTTTTCAGACAACTAACACTAACTGATGCTAACTACACATTCTTGCTGTGGCTGGACAGGAGCAGATGTTTCACATTAGAGGCCATTAAGAAAGAGAAGGAAAGAGCTCAGGAGTGAGACAGCCATCTTCTATACCTATGTCTTCAATGTCTCTGCAATCTGAGAGCGATCAACGACAGGGGGGGAGTGAGGTCCACGTTTCTGTCACACTGTGTCCGACCATGCCCTGTTGTGTTTGGGTGTGTGTGTGTGTCTGTGTCTCTCTGTGTGTGTGTGTGTGTGTGCACCTTAAAGTAATAGTATGTCTGCTTAGATTTCTTATCAGCCGGTAACTTACCTACAACAGGCACATGCAGTGTGATTAGCCCCACATTCTCCCAAGGATTTTTCTAATGTGGAAATAATGACAAGCCATGGTAATAATTACCATCCATGACTGAAACCCTGCCTGCCTCTCTGACTGATGCCTGCCGTCCTTGTCCCCAGTCAGGTCTACCGCTGGAATTTACCCAGCCCACCCGACCCCCACAACCCCTTTAAACACCCCCGTCTTTGAAGCTATTTGTTTCCACTTTACCTCGCACAATGGTGTTTTCAAAGGCATGTCAATCAGTGCCACCCGCAGTGTTCACCTAGCAATGGGGAGCGGGTGAAGTTCATTTTAAGACCACAGGAAAAGGACGAGGGAAATGAGAGACAATCATGAAAATACAAAATAAAGCACATTGTTATTGTTTGCTTATTTCCTCTCTGGTTAACTGGGAGGAAAGATGTAATATGTGAGCTGGCCGTGGGCTATACATGATTTAGTTGGATTTTCTCCCCTCACTCCGCTCATCTGGGGTGTGACTAAGGAATAACATGACGAGCTCAACGTAATGCCGCCTAATCTGACATGTTATTTTCCCTCCCCCTCCATTTCTGGATGTCTAACCTCCGTGCCTGGACAAATCATCTCCTAACAACTAGGCTCACGACAGACCTTTTTTTTTTTTGCCTTTAACAAGATTTTGTGACCGACAATATTTAAGTGAAAAATAAATATATTATTTCTCCGCAAAATGATAGTTTAAAAAAAATCCTGTCAATGCCTTGGTGCATAAGCGCTAACACCGCCAAATGTAAACTTTGTGGAGGCTCCTTTTCCTTGGATTACAGTAGTCAGTGTCTTTGGATAGGTCTCTATCAACCTAGCATACCTGGATTTTTGCACAATACTTCAAGCTTGGTCATATTGCAAGGGGGTCTCTTGTGCACAGCTCTCTTTAGGTCAGTCCACATACTATCTAGATTAATATCCAGGCTCATTGATCTGGCTTTATGCGACCCATTCCTTGGTTGGTTTGGCAGTGTGATGCAGATCGTTGTCCTGTTGAAAGGGGAAATTGAACTTTAGCTGCCAGAAGGCAGCAGTTTTCTTAATGATGGTTGTCACAGTGTTTTGTGATTCATGTAGTACCTTTGAAATAATTTTATAATCCTCTCCTGATCTGTACATTTTAACAACAAGAAATGATAGATCTGTTATTAGCTCCTTGTGGTCCATTGCAACCAAGAAACATTCAAGGTAATCCTACACGAAAAGCTGCTTTTATTTAGGACTAATCAGAATCCCTTGACAGTTATTGCATACGGTTTTACATAATGCGCATGTGATACCATTGTGCCTTCTGTTGTCATTCTGCTCCATGCAGGCTTATTCTACTCACTGACAATATGAATTTTGTGCCTTACCTATTATCAAATTATTCACACTTCAATTATGTTTATTTACATTACTTAATTTCTATATTATATTTCAGTACTTTAGCAGATTTCCTTTTCAAGAGAGACTCACAGGGGTTTTCTAATGGGATCCAGGGTTAGTGCTAAAGTTAGGAGTTAGGTTAAAAGGTTAGGGATAGGGTATAACTCATCTCCTGGCTATAGACTGGCCCAACTGGTTGAAGGTGTGCTGAGTGGGTGTGACTATATCATTCTCTGGGAGGGGCCTTACCAACTAGATTCACCGATGTAGTAATGATTTCCTTAAAACAGTGTGCACTGTTCGCCACCAACCTCTGAGGTATGTTGTCTTCAGTTGGTGTGGTGTGTTGTGTTGTTGAGGTGTGGTGTGATTAACAGGGAGGTGACCACTGACAAAACATTGGTGCAGATAATTAACCGCCGGGCCATTACGGTCACACCTTTTTTCAGTTGGTTGTTCAGTACTCTACCACTCCCAAGACTTAAACAGTTTCAGCTCTTCTGACATACTGAACCCCAAGCCAATAAAATAATATTCAAGTTTTGGTACTGAACCCCCATCATTTTCATATTTCAGGAAAAAATGCTGATATGAAACATATGACAAAGAATTATTTAAATAATACTTGGTCTGTTTATGTGTGCATTATTCTTTTCATTTATATGTGCATTTATTCTGTTTATATTTATATAACTGTTTATATTTCCTTTTTGTTAGTTATGTTTGTTAGATGTTTATTAATTAATTTTGTCATTATTGCTGATTTAGTCATGTACTGAACGCTATACTAGTTTCTCAACAAGCTATAAGAAGACAGCATACTAAAGTAACCTGGCATAGGTCCAGAGTTCTGAGTCTGGCTGAAAAGGAAAGAAAAAAAAGAAAAGAAAAAGAAACTCTTTCAGAAGGGTTTTATGGGAAGTTCCAGCAGGGGGCACTCTTCCCTCTACCCAGACCCTGATGACTCCAAGGGTAGTAACAGAAATATATTCATAAGAACACAAATACAGAGATGTTATGTCGCTTTCTTTCATTAGCAGCATAAGATGTAACTCACGCACTAAGAACTACACTTGTGTTTCATTCAGCAAAGCCATTTGTGTCCAATTTCAGTTAAGACATTTGGAAATACAATTGCATATGATTCTCATTTTATTCAATATCACAGACCAAATGTGAGATGGCAGTGTGAAGACTGATTCAGGGGTAATCCAAAAACACTCAGTCCAAAGTCTACCCAGGCTAAATGTATAGGGTGCATGCAAGGTTCTATGATGGAGCTATTGTATAATCAGGTTTTCCCCTTTCCGTCAGAGATCAGCTCATTTCTGAACAATGTAAATCAAACAAAAGACCCCATGGCGTGTTTGCTCCTTAAGTGTAAGTAGGTAGGCAAGCTGACAAAAATGTGTTTGTTTGTCGGGGTAAAAATGGGAGGAAATGGCAAACGATTTAAGGCCAGGAAAAAGATTGAGGCATGGAAGAGACAGGTTATTCAGAAATGAGGGGACAGGAGAGGCGCTTGGCACTGGATAAATGACTGAACCATGCAGAATCCCATCGCTTCGGGTCATGCTTTAGAAAACCGACGGTCATGAGATTCTATAATGAGATCATCCTTCTAAGAAGATAAGCATTTTCTTTGACTTATTTTCCTTCGGTTCAGGCAGTTTTTCTATGGTTGCTGCTGTTGTCAAAAGTGTTTTGTTTGTTTCACGTTCGGGACTGACATCCACAGGAAAAGGACATACGGAGACAACCGCAGAGATAGCTGAATTTGGGCTGATGTGGCACATTGAAATGCTGTTGTTTGTCTCAGAGGGGGGTTTGTGGAACACTTTATCTGGGTTACTGGAGGTGCCCCGGCTGGAACACTGGTTAAACTACAATGCCATACACAATATCCCAGAGATATTTAATAATCCTTTGCTTAAACATGCCACATTCACTGAAATAGGGATTTGCTTTATGCTTTTTAGGGCTACACAATGATTGGAATGAGAGACCAATACATTTTCATTAGTCAATTTAATTAATTTTGTTTTGTTGTAAATAACCAAATTGCAATATCATGTCAGTTAATTTTTATGCAGAAACAGGTATTTAATTCATACAACCTGAACTAAGGGGAAGATGTTATGTAGTAAACATAAATCTGAGACGTTTAATGAATATTCGAAGGCCAGTGTAAATCAGTGATGCCTCACAACATGTCAAATGCCTTGCTTGAAATGTGCTCCCAAAGATGCTGACTAGATTACTGTCACATTATTGAGAATGACAGGGAAATCACAGAATAATCCAATTGGGTTAAATATACTGATGTATTTGTCACATTTGTGGTGATCCTTTAGTTTTTGTCAAAAACAAAACACAACATTTAGCAAGCTAAACCTTCATTAGTACAACTGGAAAAGGGTGCATCCCTCTTGTTACAGTCTGGCACAACCGTTCAAAGCTGTGCTTGGTGTGAGTGGCTCTATCCTCCCATGGGAGTGACCTGACCACATTAACCTTGTGTAGGCAATTAGATTCTGTTGCAGGCATAATTGCAATAATTATAAAAAATGCTAATTGATACACTGCAAATTGACCACAACCAAGCAAAAAAAGAAAGTGTATCTAAAATAACAAAACATTCGTACTGTACCATTATTGCATTGAGATATAATCACTTAATGTGTCATATTTTCTTACTTGGGGAACAATTCCCATAATAAATATGAATGTAACACAGTGCAGTAAGGTGAACAGTGTCCATGTTGATGAATTCCTGGTGACCTTTGACACAAACACTACAAACCCTTGCACATTTCGAATTGCCATTGTGCTAGCATTGTTTTTGTTTATTTATTTTCCAGTTGTTACACTCACATCTACCTCTGGGACCTTAGCGCGGCTGGGACCCCGTTGCTCATGCTGCCCTACTACATTACCCCTTTATTTGCCTCGTTGGCACATCTGAAATGCCATTAAAAAATGTGCCATTTGTACCTGAACAACTATTATCCCACTTGTAACATTCACTATGCCTAATACTTTCAGCCTTCCTCTGTTTGCCTTAATTGCACATTTAGTATTGCCTTTCGTGCTGAATTTGTCCTCATTGCACATCTGCACATTCCACTTATAATATAAAATCTTGTTAAATCTTGTAAATACTTGTCCATGTTCTGCTCTCCTCTATTTGCACTTCTGGTTAGATGCTAATTGCATTTTGTTGTACTGTACATATACTGTTCAATGACAATAAAGTTTAATCTAATTTAATCTTTTTAAAAAATCCCCAAAATGCTTTTATAAGCATAATTTAGCAGTCACATTATATGAAGAAAAATATACCTAAAGTGGATGTAAAAAGTCTACACTCCCCTGTTAAAATGCCAGGTTCTTGTGATGTAAAAGAATGAGACGAAGATAAATCATGTCAGAACTTTCTCCACCTTTAATGTGACCTATAACGTGAACAATTCAATTGAAAAACTAACTGAAATCTTTGAGGGGGAAAAATAAAAAATAAAAAACACACAATAACCTGGTTGCATAAGTGTGCACACCCTTAAACTAATACTTTATTGAAGCACCTTTAGATTTTATGACAGCACTCAGTCTTTTTGGGTAGGAGTCTATTAGCATGGCCCATCTTGACGTGCCAATATTTGCCCACTCTTCTTTGCAAATCTGTCAGATTGTAAGGACATCTCCTGTGCACAGCCCTCTTCAGATCACCCCACAGATGTTCAATTGGATTCAGGTCTGGGCTCTGGCTGGGCCATTCCAAAACGTTAATCTTCTTCTGGTGAAGCCACGCTTTTGTGGATTTGGATGTGTGCTTTCGGTCGTTCTCATGCTGAAAGGTAAACTTCCTCTTCATCTTCAGCTTTCTAACGGACGCCTGAAGGTTTTGTGCCAAAATTGCCTGGTATTTGGAACTGTTCATAATTCCCTCCACCTTGAATAAAGCCCCAGGTCCAGCAGAAGAAAAATAGCCCCAAAGCATGATGCTGCCTTCACCACACTTCACTGTGGGTATGGTGTTCTTTGGGTGATGTGCAGTGTTGTTTTTGCACCAAACATACCTTTTAGAATTATGGCCAAAAAGTTCAACCTTGTTTTCTTTAGACCATAACACATTTTCCCATGGGCTTTTGAGGAACTTGATGTTTGTTTTTGCAAACTTCAGCCAGGCTTGGATGTTTTTCTTTGTAAGAATAGGCTTCCGTCTTGCCACCCTACCCCATAGCCCATTCATATGAAGAATACTGGAGATGGTTGTCACATGTAGCACACAGCCAGTACCTGCTAGAAACTCCTGCAGTTCCTTTAATGTTGCTGTAGATCTCTTGGAAGCCTCCCTGAACAGTTATCTTTTCATCAATTTTGGAGGGATGTCCAGTTCTTGGTAATGTCTCTGTTGTGCCATATTTTCTCCACTTGATGATGACTGTCTTCACTGTGTTCCATGTTATATCTAATGTTTTGGAAAATTATTTTGTACCCTTCTCCTGACTGATCCCTCTGATGTTTGGAAGCTTGGCTTTTGCTCTGAGATGCAACTAAGAAAATCTCAGGAAAATCCTACTAGAACAGCTGAACTTTATTTGTGATTAATCAGAGTCACTTTAAATGATGGCAGGTGTGTAATGACTTCTATTTAACATGAGTTTGAATGTGATTGGTTAATTCTGAACACAGCCGCATCCCCAGTTATAAAAATGTGTGCACACTTATGCAAACAGGTAATTGTACGTTTTTATTTTTCATTTTTCCCCTCAAAGATTTCCGTTTGTTTTTCGATTTAATTGTTCACATTATAGGTTACATTAACAGTGGGAAAAGTTCTGACATGATTTATCTTTGTCTCATTCTTCTATATCACAAAAACCTGGCATTTTAACACGAGTTGATTGGTTTAGAGATCTTTATTACATGATAAATAAACATGGAAATACTGGGCAGTTATGTTAAGAAACGTTCTGTCTTATGTAACCATACCAAAGATATCATTCTTATGTGAGTGTCCCAGATTTATGTTTAATATGTTAGGTTTAGTTTGTGACAGTGATTCTAAAAATAGGATCCTTGGGCCCCTTGGTTGTCTGGTTTTATTACATAAAACATTAACCAATTTAGGGGATTTTGGCCAAGGGATCTGTGGAATAAGTTAAGAGAGTGTAATAAAATACTATGTAATATTATTCATCAATAACTTTTTATATTGTTAATCCAAAGTGGACTTGGGAAGTTCACAGAGCCGTTTTCAATATACTATTCTATTACACGCCAATTTAGTTAGTTAATTGTAATTGAAGCTATGAAAAGTTGTCTTTCTGCCTGATAGGAAAATGTGTAGAATGGCAGAATGTGAGCACTTACCAAGAGGTCGACATTTAAAATGTTCCATTCAAATACAGAAACTTGATTCTCTCAGTCTTACACCATTAAGAACATAGTAATCTCCATGCTATTTTTATCTCGCTTGAGTGGGGCTCTAATTGTTAGGAATTCCCTGAGAGGTTTGCTATGTCAAACTGGTCACCGGCCCCAAAACATTTGAGAAATAATGGTCAATGGTAGCATGTTGATTTATAGGGTATTGACCTACAGGATGGGAAAGTATGAGTCACCTTTCCATAGTGCCAACCTCAGAGGAGAAACACAGAAGGCATT
Organism: Esox lucius; assembly: GCF_011004845.1. Classification (NCBI taxonomy): domain Eukaryota; kingdom Metazoa; phylum Chordata; class Actinopteri; order Esociformes; family Esocidae; genus Esox; species Esox lucius. The sequence goes on along the minus strand of NC_047588.1, from coordinate 16,892,822 downwards.
GTGGTACCATTCAGAACACATTACCTGCACTATGAAGATAAGCGTAAATTCACAGATGAGAAAAAGCACTGATTCATTGTCTAGAGGTCCATTGAATATGAGACTAGCTATGAACACGTGGCGGCGGATGTCACAGCATAGTGTCCCTTAAAGGTATAAGAAACGATAGCTTTCTACCAACCATACACCCTGTCATTAAGCATTAGGCATTAACTGGTCTCAAGGGGCTGAAAATGAAGCGGACAGAATGAGAAGGTGCTTTCATTGATTGCAATCAGGGAGACTTTTGGGGGGTGGCGGTTGTGAGTGGGATACTGCCAAAACTTCAAATGGGAGAGACACAGGCGGAGACATGATCAGAGGGGGCTTTAAGGGGGCGGCAGAGATCTGATTACTCATTAGCGATGTCACGGGCCGTGTGGTGGCAGCACTGGGATCCATGCAGCCAGAGGGCCTGATTGAGTGATTTCCAGGCATGGCTGGAGGCCAGAAACACCAGAGCTGCTCCACTGGTTAGCAGGTGGCCTGGCCTCCACTTCCCGCTCCCTGGTGGGGACAGTGGCCTCTGCTGGTCGAGGGAAGAACTGGAACAGGGGATCAAAGCATTGTGTATCGGGTCTCTTTGAGTGTTCATAATCAAACAAGAACCTGTTGACTACCCAAAGGGTGTGAATGCAGTGGTTTGCAGTGAACTCAAACAAAAATAGGCAAACAGTAAAGGACGATGGAGCTGAGTAGAGGATAAGGCATGGATGACAGAGTACCTGTCAGACTCGATGGCCGCTGGTAAATTTCGAGGATGAACGGGAGGGCGAGGCCTTGACACGTGGCGGTGCTGAGAGGAGGGGCCCCAGCCGAGGACATCTATTGGTGTGACAATGAAAAGTGATGTCATGAAGAGAGATTGATGGGCAGTCATCACTGCTCTGCTGATTTCAGAGATGGAAGTGGTCTCTCTCTCTCCTCCCTTTTGGTTGACCTCTCTCAGATAAAGAAAGAACGGTGAGGAGGACACTAAAGTAAGTCATTCGTTAATGTATTTTGTGCCAGTGAGCATTCACAGATCCCCTAAAAAAGGTTGGGGAAATGTAAAGCTGATAGAGCTATGGGCACGGTCAGTGTGTACCTGGACAGGGAGGTAACATGTTTGGTACAGGGAAGGCTGTTAGCACAGTGCTTGTGTGCCTGTTTGTGTGTGTTACAGTATCCACACTTGGGTCACAGCAAAACAGAAAAATATAAGCTCCCATACTGACCTGCCAACACTTTCTCGCAGCATAAGAACACCCAGCCAAAGATATGACACATGAAACAGGTGAGCAACACCCCACCCAACACGCACGCTCGAGCAGCCTTTCAAATGCTGAATAATTTGGTGTCTGTGTTTTCAGTTGGAAGGTGTGGGACCCACCTGACATTCATTTGACTGTCAGCTCAGTTCTTGTTCTGAGATGGAGAGAGTGTGTGAGGGGCAGAGAGAAGGGCAGAGCAGTGCGGAGGGAGAGAGATGTAGAGAAAGGCACCTGTGACAGTCAGAGAAAGAGCCGGGGGACGTATGGGGGGCAAAGTGGATGAAAATGAAGAGCAAGAGAAACTGGGCACAGAATGGAGTTCGTCTCTTGACCTTAGAAAGAGAGTCTCAAGGTTCACCAGATTGCCTTATTTCTCTCTCTTTCCTCCTGTCACTTTTTTCCACAGAGAGGCGTGCCAAAATATGATGAAAGACTGGTGTGAGCGCCGCTGACATGACATTCGACACCGTCATCTCCGAACCCATTCCCCTGTCACACACGCACTGCCTCTCCAGGTAAATTGCTGTAATTTGTGTTACAGCTTTTCAAAAGATGGCTGAGGTTCTAGAGTTTTTTTTCTTTCCCCAGAGACGATCGTTTTATAACTCTAGTTTTCATACTTAACCTATTCCCCATTAAGCAAATAAATAAATAAATGCAAGTGCTATTTTTGCTTTTCAATCCCTTTTGAGTGGTTCTGTGTGTGTCTCTTGACCCTCCATGAAGCCAGGTGCCTGGATAGTCCATTGTTCTTTATTGACAAGTATGTTTGAAGATCATATGCATTTTGACAAAGTTATAATTATGTTTAGAAACAAATGATCTGCACTGTTCCGTTTTCTGTCAACAACTGAGTGCTGTGTGTGAGATCATATCATTCGCTCATGTAATATTTACATATTTGCTAGTAATTTACTGATGGTCACGTGCCTAGAATTACTACTCTGATTAAAAAGCTCAGCGAACACTGCACAAACATTCGGCACAGAAGCATTCTGGTGGAGAGCCGAAAGACATTCATAAGCGACATGCAGAATTGTATAACTGTTTCTTTCAGAATAAGTTGTAGCAATAATGTAGAGGTTTCAACAGATCAGAAACAGCCCGACCAAAGAAGTAAGTATTTTTCTATGCAAAACAATATGTCCTCAAAATCATCTAAAATTACCAATCCCATAGACCAAATGTACATAGGCCAAGTGTCTGGTGAGTGACAAGATTAATTTCCTGGCATGGTGGCTCTCTGAGCTTTGGTTCAAAACTCAAACACACAAAGAAAAGCAAACAATGCATTTAAAAGTTATTATGATGGTCCTTATGGTCAGTGCTAGTGGTAAACAAATGATTAGGCTAAATAAATCAAAAGAGGAATGCAATACAATGCGGAGGTCTGTGATTACTTCTTGACTTGAAAAATAATTTTTTATTGATCCAGTCCCAAAATGCGTGTGTGGTTAGCTCTAAGGAAATAAATTGCAGCCTAAGAATTTCACTGGAAAGCAGTAGGCCTAACCGACTAATCTTCCATAGATTTTAATATAGTACAGTTGACATTTTCAAATAGTAGTAAGAATACACTTAATAGATTAAAGCACAGACTTTACAGGTTTGCAACAAATAGATATGGTAAACAGGGTTGAGTTTCATTTACATTCCAAGTCAATTCAGAAACTGTAGATACATACATATAGACTAATGTACAGTATAGTAGACTGTAGATACATACATATAGACTAATGTACAGTACAGTAGACTGTAGATACATACATATACACTAATGTACAGTAGAGTAGACTGTAGATACATATATATAGACTAATGTACAGTAGAGTAGACTGTAGATACATACATATACACTAATGTACAGTAGAGTAGACTGTAGATACATATATATATATAGACTAATGTACAGTACAGTAGACTGTAGGTATATAAATATAGACTAATGTACAGTACAGTAGACTGTAGGTATATAAATATAGACTAATGTACAGTAGAGTAGACTGTAGATACATACATATAGACTAATGTACAGTAGAGTAGACTGTAGATACATACATATAGACTAATGTACAGTAGAGTAGACTGTAGATACATACATATACACTAATGTACAGTACAGTAGACTGTAGATACATACATATACACTAATGTACAGTAGAGTAGACTGTAGATACATATATATAGACTAATGTACAGTAGAGTACACTGTAGATACATACATATAGACTAATGTACAGTACAGTAGACTGTAGATACATACATATACACTAATGTACAGTAGAGTAGACTGTAGATACATATATATAGACTAATGTACAGTATAGTAGCCTGTAGATACATACACATAGACTAATGTACAGTATAGTAGCCTGTAGATACATACATATAGACTAATGTAAAGTAGAGTAGACTGTAGGTATATAAATATAGACTAATGTACAGTATAGTAGCCTGTAGATACATACATATAGACTAATGTACAGTATAGTAGCCTGTAGATACATACATATAGACTAATGTACAGTATAGTAGCCTGTAGATACATACATATAGACTCATGTACAGTACAGTAGACTGTATATAAACAGAATTTATACTGACTAATTTAAAGCTGAGAATAGTGTAGATGCACACATACGGCAGAGAGCCCATAGATTTGGATTTGGTGCCTAAAATCTAGTAACTAGGTGATTGACAGATCTAGTGACTTGATGCCTGACAGAACAAGTGACTTGGTGACTGACTGATCTAGTGACTTGGTGCCTGACAGATCTAGTGACTTGGTGCCTGACAGATCTAGTGACTTGGTGCCTGACTGATCTAGTGACTTGGTGACTGACAGATCTAGTGACTTGGTGCCTGACAGATCTAGTGACTTGGTGCCTGACAGATCTAGTGACTTGGTGCCTGACAGATCTAGTGACTTGGTGCCTGACAGATCTAGTGACTTGGTGCCTGACAGATCTAGTGACTTGGTCCCTGACTGATCTAGTGACTTGGGGAATGGCTGAGTTGCCAACAATGAGTTAGGAGATGTTAAACCTATCAGGAAACAAGAGCTCTGGGCCTAATGGGATAGACATCATGGACCCTAGCATAGCAGCAAACTACAAAGCCTCTAGATGTTCAGGGAGCTCTGGGATAACATGCTCTGGACCTTCCTAGAGTAAGGAGGATCTACCAAAGGGTGACTTTGGGACTCCCTTACGGGCACATCAGAAGGGTCTGCAAAAGGAATAAAATACTGGGGCACTATTCAGAGGGAGTAAGCAGGATCTCCAAACCTGGGACAGGCACGTCACAACAAGCAGGGTTGGACAGGGCCTGGACAGCAGATGTGGACCAAACAAATGCAACTAGACACTAAAAGGAGCACCCATGAGGAGCAGGGAACTGTCTTTGGACAGCAGCAGGCTGTGTGAAACAGGTAAGAGAAGAGATATCTCTTTGGACAGCAGCAGACTGGACAGTTGGACTAGACAGATCCCACCAGACAGATTTCAGAGGATCTGAATGGCAGGACTGGACTACAGCAGCTGTGGACAATTCTCCTGCATTGTGGACCAACTGACATTCAGAGGTGTCAGTTGATGTAGGAGAAGGGAGATTTTTTAGGGTTGGTTTCTCTGCGCAGGGTTCCGCTTGGGGACAGGGGTTTGAATTTCCCTCAGGATTACTTTTTGTTTGTCCATGGAGAATACTACAGCCCCTTCTGTTCACCAAAAGGCCGAGTATTGACGATTGTGCTAGGGCCCAAAACAGAGGACAGCAGAACATCTGTTGCTGGAGACTGCATTGGTACGAATGTGTAAATTATTTGAGAACACTACATTGTTGTGCTGCTCCGTTTATTATCTAGTTATTATCTTAAAAGAAAAAGAATGTGATGTACATACAGTAAATGGGGGAGGAATAACAAGTGGTTTGAATCATAGTGATCACCATCTGGATATCACCGTCCATGCCATGCCAGTTAGCTGACTTAAAATGACAGGCTGGTGTGAATGAACAGTTTTGTATTAAGGGACTTCAATGGCAGCTGTGTGACAAGTTAATGCCGGTAGGTAACATGGCCAATTTATGAAATCCCACTTGATTCAATTCAATTTAGACTAGCCGCCTACACAAGAAATAACTTGTAATATTGTCTGGAGGTCTGGGTATCAGCATAATAAGTTTTGCCAACATTTCTTTGAGAGTCACTATTGGTTCCTTGATTTGTTGTGAGAAGTGGCTAGATGGCGTTTTGCTGTTGCCACCATGACATCACAACAGGTGCTATACATCCATGGAATAATGACTGCTGAGGAGTTAGTACAATAATATCTATGTATACAGACGGGTGACAAATTACAGGAAAACCATGCAGGAGTACTCCATGATACAATGAAGCAATTAACACCCTTTCATGCTCTACTTCATGTACATAAACGCTGTGCAGGCCCACTTGACCTTGATTTGAGTTATTTGGGAAATGACAAAGCTTTACTAGTCTATCAAGGCAGACTGCATATTTTTGCACTCTGTGAATAAGGTGCTGCCAGGTGGTAGGGGGCAAAAGGGGATCCAACCAGCAATGCCATTTTACAATTTCTTATTTGTCAAGGTCACACCAGATATTATTGTACTAACTCCTCAGCAGTCATTATTCCATGGATGTATAGCACCTGCTGTGATGTCATGGTGGCAACAGCAAAACGCCATCTAGCCACTTACTTGAGTTGGAATTAATTGGATATTAATTTTAAAAAGTATTACTTTTTGTTACATGTTTTTGAAGAACAGACAATAAATTAAAAACATAAAACAACACATCGTACAGTATGTAGCAGTATGTTGACAGAAAATTACACCCTACACAATTTCTGCTTTGTATCTTATTTAAAATACAAATCAAGTCATTTCATTCTGTGCAAACCCCACCCCCTAATTATTCGGTACCAAAAGTTGTATTTTGGTACTTTTTAAATGATTCATATGAGTCACATACAAAAATCTTTGATTTCGGTTCTGATCTTCCAAACTGAGTTCAGAACCGAGACGACAAAATGCGGCTCTGAACTCGATTTGGACGCAGGTCAAATAGAGAATCGTTTAACTCATGTTGATTTAACATAACGCAATTCTATCAAGGCATGGAGATATCTCCTTCAAAATGTAAAGCCTACAATATTAAAGTGCAGTCTAAGCTAACGGTGATCATGTTTAGCCAAAATCCAAGAAAACGAATGTGTATTCAGAAGTCTCTCCAGGCAACAAAACTCATTGCTTGAACACAACGTTTTAACATGTGGACTTGAATGCTAAATGCTCTCTTACATTCGCCTTCTAAGCAGCTAAATCAACCTGCGTGTGGGCTAGCCGAGAGCTGTCTGTCCCTTCCCATTCCGATCTCTAATTGGCTGTGCCTCGAAGGGCGGTGATCATACACCACATGGAGAATCTGCGGCGTGTTGCCTGTCAGTGTAGAATTCATCCTCTCTGCACTCGAGTGATGCTGCGCGGAAAAAGCTGGATGCAAACTTGTCACTTTGATGCAGTTGTTTGAGCGACAACTACTTTTTCATTGCTGAAGCATTCAAGTGTGAGGAAACTATATTGCTACTCACCTCTTATTAATGAACAGTTTTGTATTACTCAATTACTAAAGAATTTCAGTATTTTGAACTACAGAGACAAAACTGATTTGATGGAAACATGGTGGGTGCTACTAACGGACCCGTAGCCTTGAATACATTTCTGTTTGTCGCATTGGTGTCATTTTCTTCGGGAAATTCCAAGCTGCCTCTGTATTATGGACAAATTATGGAGAACTTACCCGCTGGAACTGTGGTGGACGGGGTCGTTTTGCCGGTTGGAAATGACTGTCATGTTACGGAACTGGACATCGCTTTGGAAGGGAAAGATGCATCGGATTTTCGTTTGGTTTACGATCACAGAGAACAGCCTCTTGTTTTACAATCCACAAAAACTTTAGACAGGGAGTTTGTAGCAGTGTACGATTTGAAGGCTGTTCTTTCGGGTTGTTTGGTTAATGTCATGGTGATTAAAATCAAGGTGCTTGATTCAAACGACAACATACCACAGTTTATAAACGGAAAAGACACGATTGAAGTCAATGAATTGACTCCTGTCGGTTCTGAATTGGCCCGTTTTTCTGCAACCGATGCGGACGATGGAAAGAACGGTCGAATCACTTATTACGCATATCCAAAATGCCCACATTTGCACATAGTTCCCCAAACTGGACAGGTAATGCTGGTCAGTTCTTTCAAGGGTGTCATGAACATAACAGTGCGTATTTATGCTAAAGATAACGGAGATATCGCACTGATAGGTAATCCAGTGACACTTCACCTTGATGTGCGGAGACCTGCTATCTCGAAGGTTAGGAGGCCGAGAGCGGTTTCTGAGGAAATGTTTTACACAGTGACTGTCTCCGAGGACGTCAAAGTCGGGGACATGATATTTACCGTGCCTGACCAGAAGTTTGAGAAAAGGTGGTTCGAGGTGATATCAGAGGCAGACTCCCCGGTTCAGATCGAAAGGGACTCAGGTCGTCTGTATCTTGCGCACAGACTGAAGTCCCCAGCGGAGGTCACGATCAAAATCCAAAACCTCAGAGGTAAGGAAATCTTCGTGCATAAAGTTGTTGTCTTTGGTATATGTCCTGTTTAAAGTTGCGGGTTGTCTGGGGAACCTGTCCTGAAAATGCCTTTTCCACACTGGTAAGAATAGGGGGGCATTTGTATTTGTGCCTATAGAAATATCTTCGCAGCATGTCTATCGGACTCCATTGTAAGCATCGTTTTGATCGAGAGACTCAAACTGGCAAATGCTGTGTTTGCTCACGACTTCTAAATAATGACACTCGCTATATAAACACGTTCTCTTATTCGTTAGGTTGGACAGAGATTGCGCATCCCTATCATAAGGTTTAAAGGGGACAATATATCATGTCAGAATTGTTGACTTGGAGAGAAATATTTGTGTCCTGTTTGGATCTCCCTGAAATTGTGGGATGTTTTTTGTGGGTTTAGATGACTGTTTCATCTGTAGGGCAGTCGACGCAGCAGTTCAATGTAGTGGGCTGCGGCGTCTAGCGAAGAAAAGGTAACTTGGTGACGCTACTTTCCGAACGGTGGCAGACTTCAGACAGGTTATTGTATTCTGCATTCCTTATGGTTAGAATTTTTGGGGGGCGTTTTTTTTTTTGCATTACATATTGTCTTTTGAAGTACAATATAGACTTTTAACATTTTAATTAGTATTTTAATACATGCTCAGTTATTAGGCTGTGCGTAATTGTATTCACAACAACCCAGGCTTGTGGATCCAAGCTGGGCTGTGCGCGTCCGGTCTCCGTTTATTTGCCTACACATCATTGTCATTCTTGGTGAAGGTGTTATTATGTCGCCAGCAGGTCGTTAATTGGGTAAACATGATTATAACGCATGGATGGTGAAAATGTGAGTGTGGCGATGCTTGCAAGACAAGTCTACCCACTGACACTTATGTGTGGCGGACACTGGTTTCAATGTAGACACAGGTGCTTTTTAGCATGTACAAAACCACCACGTTTGACAATATCAATTTCAAATGTGTAATTGCAAGTTCACTTTTATAAAACAATAGTTAATAAAAATCACATGTGTAAATTCAGATGCAAAAAACGCCACGTATGAAAATCTGTGAAAAACATTTCTGGGCTAATTGCATTTTTTACATTATGAGAAACATTCACAAGTGTAAATGAATTTGGCTAAAGATTTGAAATATTACTTAAGCTGGCATGTGCTTGTCTTCATCATACACTCCTGCACAAAAAGTATTTGGTGTCCACCATTTTTATTTCCCTGTTGATATTACATTACAATTTTTTTTGATTGAGAGTCAAATATGTCATTTTAAATCAGAAAATAAACAGAAATTCCACTGACAAAATTATTGACACTAGTCTAAATATTTGTCGGAACAGCCTTTGGCCAAAATAACTGTTATCGAGCGTTTCCTACAGCCATGGATGGTCTTCCTGCGCATTAGTCCGGACTGTTTGTTCTTGTGCAAACAGCTCCGGTTCTCCCAGATTTGAGGGGTGCCTCCCAACTGCTGTTTTCAGATCTCCCCACAGGTTTTCAATGGGATTTAGTTATTTGCTGGCAATTACAGAACAGTCCAGTATTTTCTCTGCAACTATTGCTGGGAGCTTTTTGATCTATACTTGGGGTCGTTGTCCAGCTGGACCTTTCTGACACTGGGTTCAACATTGCACTCCATGCGGTATTCTCCTGATTTCATGATGCCATGGATACGTTCTAGGCAACCAGTGCCAGAGGCAGTGAAGCAACCCCCAAACATCACTCCGTGATTAACTTTGGAGAAGGTGTTCTTTTATTTGAAGGCTTCATTTTGTTGTGGCCACGTCCAGACTGGCAACAGTAACAAGGACCTAAAATGTCTTGATAATATTATGTGTAGTGGAGTCAGGAACTTCATGGTCTCTGAAGATGGACTTGTAGGCTTGAGATTGTCCTTGCTTGTATATAATCTTTTGTCTGACCTCTTCAGTCAATTCTTGTGTTTTCTTTCTTTTCTCCATGCTCATTGTGGCACACAGTGAAACGGAACACTGCAGGTGAGCTCAGTTTTAAAGTAAAGGAGAATCACCAGCTTGAAATCTTATTATTTCTAACTACTTCTACCAGGTGCCAATAATATTGCCAGAGCCATTTTAGCATTTCTTTGTGTAATAATGTTTTAGTAAATTATTCAGATTTTTTGGTTATGTTCAACTGCAAACCAAAGAAATACATAAAGGGATACCAACATTGTACAGTTTGAATAAAGTGCAAGGGTGCCAATATTTTTGGCCACAACTGACTTGGACCATAACGATTGATTGAAGCCTAGTGAAATAAACTGAAATAACTAACATGTTTTTTTCTCTTCATTTGTTTTCTCACTTTGCATGGATAAAAAATTTTCTAAATCTAGAGATAACATTTATCTACTACAACACACAATAGCATGCTCTTAAGTTCCTGCGCAAATAAATACACGCACATTTAACACTCATCACATTGGTTGCATTTATGACTAATAAAATTAATCCACTGCTATCTCCAACCATATTTTCATAACCTAAATTACATCATACCTCTAACATGAAAGAAAAACACTTGTTGAAACAAACAAACATATTGTACTTGTCTACCTAAAGGCTTTTTACATGATTTTTTAAAATTATAATGGGATACCATTTCGAAGTATAATGGGATACCATTTTGAAGTATAATGGGATACCATTTTGAAGTATAATAGGATATCATTTTGAAGTATAACAGGATACCATTTGGAAGTATAATCGGATACCATTTTGAAGTATTATGGGATACCATCATACAATTTTAGGCATATGAATAATGATGCTGTGGATGGAGATAAAGTTAAAGACATAATATTCTTTTTCATTCAAAATAATAATGTCAGTCATGCTGGAATTTCGACCGGTCAAACCAAATTAACGTCAAACATTGAGAAGTTGTCCAGGTGAGGATTAGATTGCTCCCAAAATAAATGTTTGGCCACGACATCTGTTTGTTTAAGGGAAGGTATTCCCCGACAAGCCAGGCGGATGTAGAGGTAATCAGGTTCCCCAAACAAGAACCCTGCTAATACCTACGGTTCTTCTGGAGGAGTTATGATGATTTATTTACCTGGGGATTTACTAGTCAGGCACATGTGGCCTGAACAAACCTAAACAAGCCAGTTCACAGGAGATGGTTTATTTGTGTAAGGGGCTTTGGAGTGAGGGGTATTCGGTGGTTTCATGCGTAAAGTTGACTAGAATTCAGCTGATTTGGCCAAAGTAATTACCCTGTATAATTGCACTGTTGAAATGTTGAACTACAACATATGATTAAACCATTGAAACTTAGCACGTGCCTCATCCGACAAATAGGTCAGCCAACAGATTGTCTACAGGATTTGTATTGTCTGGGTGGCGTTCACTTAACAATGACCAATTCATTAATAAAACCTTTCAGCATAGCTCCTAAAAGATGCTTCTCCCATGAAAATATTGTCATTTTACATGTTGTTGAAGTCCACAACTAGAATATGAATAGATATAATACTGACGTTGAGCTGCTTGGAGGTTTAAGCTTCATACAAAAGAAAAATAATTGTCTTTTGATACAGAAGTGAGTTCTGATAAGATTAATTACCAGAATTTACTATGTGAAATTCTACTGTGTCAAAACAAAGCAGGGACACTACAATCAGCATACCCTGCCAAAATGAGTGAGCCCCAAGAAGCTAAACAGACTGCACCGCCTGTGTGGTCTTTGTGTCAAGCTATAACGCTGTAATGACATGTATGTGTTCATTCACTGCACAGTCCAACACAGAATTTTGTTAGATAAATAATAGTATCTTACCTTATTGCACATACAAAGTGTGACATTCACTGAATAGAAAAAGCAACACATGTAGCTCAGACCCATTCACTGAAATAGTTATTGTCTTTTGGAGGAAATCAGTAATCGCAAGCATTGTTTTCCTCTCTTGTGGTCATGCTGGGGGGAGTGCCAATGCAAAGTCCTTCAGGGACATCATTACTGTTAAAGCTATTGTCTTGCCTTGTGCCACTGTGCCACATTCCCTTTCAGTGTGTTTGGAGTGGAATGTTTTATTTCTTCCAGTATGAAGGACTAGATGCTTTCAGATAAACCAGTTTGCCCCAAGTGTGGATGGGTGGATTACTTTCCAGTTCCTACCCTTTTATTTCTGTCTGTACACACACACACACGCACACGCACCCACACACACAGTCATGTATTACTAACCTGGTGGGGATGCAAACATGTTTTATGTTTCCTAAACCTTACCTTAACCATAACCCTAACCTTATCCCTAACCACCATAACCTAACTTTTGTATCTAAAGTTAACCAATCCCTAATAACTAACCCTATTTGGAAGTTTCACCCTAAAACTAACCCTTAAACCATTAAATCTAATGGTAATGGAAGTCCCCACATGATCAGTTTTATAGACTTTTAGTCTCCAGAAGTTATGTAAAATAAGCCCACATACTCTTTCTCCTGATTTTTTCTCTCTGTGTGCTATGTCTGGCAATTCTAAGGCCTTGTAATTTCAGCTATAGAACAGATTCATGTAGTCTATTGTTTAGATGGGAAATTAACTTGTCTTTCACATGAAGACAGCATAATACTACCGATTTGTAACATATGTACATTATGCTGTAATTTAATGTAGGCCCACAAGTGCCCTTGTATCTGTGTTCTCTCATGAGTCCATAATTATTTGGACCCATTTCCACTGGTTAAACCTGGGTTGCACGCTTGGAGACTGAGAAGACACGTTTCAGAGGACACCAGATTTGGCGATTCAACTTAAGTGTAAACTAGCATTTAATTAACAAGCCTGTCACACACACAAAGGGGTGGACGTTTGTCTTAAGCCAACGTAGTTATGTGTATGCACGGCTGCAGGCATTATGGGAAGAAAAAATACCACTTAACGTGTTTGCTCAGGGCAATGCGCCTCTCCTAATATCAAGGCTAGGCAGGCCCTTCCTCTGGCTTTGCTGCCCTTAAGGATTAGTTGGTCTTATTTGGTTTCCATTTGGTTTGGTGTCACAGATGCTTATGTCTGCAGCCCTGGTTAGTTGCTTCGGGGGTGATTGTTGCTCCACCCTCCTGTACTATAGGCACTAACAAACACACACACTTTGGCTCTAACACAACAAGTAGAGCTGACTCAAAGGGGTTTCTGATTGGGTGTGGACTTCTGTGTGTGTAGAAGGCACAATTCTGCACAAAAGTACAAGTCTCTATTATGTGTGTGTATTGGCTGAGTAAATGTTATTAATGGACAGTGTTTGTTGATTGTTTGGGAAAGCTCCTTACGTCCCAGTCCCCTGCCCTGGAGGGATCCCGTGGTAGTACCTATGAAAGTTTGAAAACCGCTACAAAAATCAAGTTTATCTTTCCCCTGGAGTGACGGAAAGTCAAATTGAAAAAGAAAGGATGGAAGGTAGACCAGAGGGGGAGAAAGAGAAATAAGAGAGAGTTAAAAGTGCCTTCATCAGCTGGAGAAAAATGAGTTTGATAAAGTGTGGCCCACACTATAGAGCTGACAGACATCAGACTGCCTGAGTGTGTTGTTGAGGGGAGTGTTCTGGAACATAGAGACATCAACATGCCTGGGTTTGTTTCTTGAAACCCAGGCATTTCTTTCTGGAATCCCAGGCAACCAATTCAATTTTCTTGAGTTGCTTACTGTTTTTCCAATTAGTTAAAATACTATTGTGGATTAGCCAGATGCCATAAATCTCAGTACAACATCCCATATGAAAAAGGTATATGAGCTTATTTATTATAGTAAAACATACAGTAATGTGAAAAAGTAAGTACTCCACCTACAAAGTTGTCTTTAAAAAAAAAGAAACTGCACAAACTTTGCCTACATGGCAGGTCAGGAAGAACGAAGCCGTTACTCTGAAAAAAAGACACAACTGACATTTGCCAGACAACACCTGGGTAAAGGTGTGCTTTGGACAGATGAGTCAAATCTGGAGGTGTTTGGTTACAATGCCAAATGCCATGTTGTGCCTTGTTTTAAGGTTCTTCTGTTGCCTTTGAACAGAAGAACCTTATACCAACCATAAAGTATAGAGGCAGGGGCATTATGGTTTGGGGCTGCTTTGCTGCCTCAGGGCTCGGCCAACTTGCCATCATTGAATCAACCATAAATCCCATATAGTACCAGCTACAACAGAATGTCTCAGAAAAAATAAATGGAGGGTTGTGGAATCCATATCTCATCCCTATTGAAATGCTGTGGGGAAACTTGAAGCAGGCCTAGAAAGCAAGGAATCACAGAAAACAAGACACTGAATCAGTACTGTGAAGAAGCGTGAGCAAATATTCCTTGCATTGGATGTAAGAGACTGAGACAATAACAAGAAATGACTACATTACGTTTTTTCAGCCAAAGGGGGCAACACCAGCTATTGAAGCCAGGGGCGTAGTTTTTTTTTGGCAATATGAAATTGCACTGTCCACAATGAAGACAATAAACCACCTCCACGTGTGGTGCCAAATGGTGGCAGATTTTTGTATTTCAATGTGTGTGCTATATTTCTCCCTTCAAGCAACTGATTTCTCAAATTAAAGGAATTGCTAGCTGCCTCTAATTGTCAGCTTCCTATAATTGGTGACAATCAATACCTAGAGTCACCTCTGCGGTCAGGCCCTGACTGTGGCCCCAAGGGGCATAGAGATGCTTAGAGGCCCCCAGCCAGGCCCTAACAATCAGGCCAACTAGGGACTCACACAACTTGTTTGGAGAAGTAAAACATTTGAGAGAGAGAGACGTCTTGCCTTACCATAGCTAACCACAAGCATATGAAGGTTATTAAAAATCTAACAATCTAACAATGCTACAGTCTCAACAGTTGCTAGAAATTACACCAAAGTGATACATATTGGTAATAATAGTTTCTAGTTGATAGCCAACACCAAACAGGTTAGTCTAACTAACTATGATTACACATTTGACAACAGACCAAAAATGGTCCGGCATGCAGATTGTCTGTCAATGAAGGCTGACAGCTTGCTGCCTACCTTCATCCCACAACTAGAAGTATAGCTAGATATTAGCTAACATTGAGTTCCGGAATGTTCTACTGCATGACAGAAAAGTTAATTAGTGAATCGTTTTATGGTTTGGCAAAACCATGTTTCTACAAAGGCATTTAATCTACATGGTCTCTACCTACCATCTGGGGGTTTGAATTTATTTGTTTCTCATTATAAAAAAAAAAAATCTCAAGTAGGTCCACTATACATTGTCATCTATCTTTTTTCAAACATGGTGAGTACAGATTAAGTAATTAAACTTGACGAAAAAAGATGGACAAGTTTGTTTATTCTTCGCACGATATACTCTATTGTTCTGCCTCTTTTGACGGTTCATTTTCAAAATTCTTATTTAGCAGGGAAGTAGTTGCCTGCCTGCCTTTTCCCATTCCTATATCCTTTATTTAGTTGTGTGTGTGTGTATGTGTGTCTTTTGTGACCTGCCATCAAATGATAACAGTGGAAAAGCATTCTTTCATATACTGTATTATATTTGCTTGGCCACCCTTGGGTGACACGTTTGAATGATAGGCAGGGTATTTTTCCTTCCTTTTCCCTCCTCTTCGTTATATTACATTATATTAGTATCTATTTCTGGCCCCACCTTGGGCCATACTGACCAGCCAGTGCATTCCTTACCTTGTGACGCTGTACCACCAGTGTCTCAGAAAGTCTGACTCCATTTGTGACAATTAAACCATTCTCCCAACTGCTTTGTACTGTGTGGCCTAGGGACATGCCTGTGGACCAGAATACATAATTAAATATATGGACACATGCAATTTTAGTTTAATGTTATAGCAGGAGTGTGTGTGTGTGTTGTCTGTGTGTGTTTTCTGTGTGCAGTCTGTGTGCTGTCTGTGTGTTGTTTGTGTGCTGTCTGTGTTTTGTTTGTATGCTGCCTGTGTGCTCTCTGTGTGCTGCCAGGTGCTGTCTGTGTGCTGTCTGTGTGTGCTGTCTGTGTGCTGTCTGTGTGTGCTGTCTGTGTGGTGTCTGTGTGCTGTCTGTGTGTTATCTGTGTGCTGTCTGTGTGTGCTGTCTGTGTGCTGTCGTGTGTTGTCTGTGTGTTGTCTGTGTGTTGTCTGTGCGCTGTCTGTGTGCTGTCGTGTGTTGTCTGTGTGTTGTCTGTGCGCTGTCTGTGTGTTATCTGTGTGATGTCTGTGTGCAAACTGTGTGCTGTTTGTATGCTATGTGTGTGCAGAAGGTGGAAAGGGCTTGGGGATAAATGTGAGGAAGCTATACCTCTCCAGAATGTTCTTTTTTTGGATCAAATGAAGCCCTGCTGAACTGTTTGGGTCTGTCTGAATTAGTGTTACAGCTGGAAGGGCATGGAGAGTGCAGCCACACACACATATACAGGACACACAGACACATAAGGACTGGGACCTGGCCTCAGGATACAGTGGTGGTCTGATGGACGGAGGCATTGCTTTTTCACATTTGACATTTCAGTAATTTAGGGCTTTAATCCCATGTGTTTTATAATCCATTCATTCATGTTGAGATAGGTAGGTTGGACAACAACTAATCTCAACCGTCTCACCATTGCATGACTTATTTAAGATTTTTTTTACAAAGAGTTGGAGCTTCAGAAGGTATTGGTATATGAAGAAAGGCAAGGACTAATGGTTTTTGTAGTATATTTAAGCAGTAAGGCAGGACAGGGTGCGATATATTCTATTGCCAGTAGACAATGTCTGAAAGGTTATTCATTATACTACATAAAAGTCTACTGCAATAATAAACTGGTTACCAACCGGATGGTTCAAATCCTGAAGGCTGGTGGGCTGACATCCATGGGGTATGAAATGGTGTTTGACTCGCAACAGGAATATCACACCACTAGCTTGGTCAACTGGCAACAGGTCAGTACATGATTGGGTATTAAAAGATCATTTGAGAGAGGATGGGTCTGTAAGAAGTGAGAAAGACTGCGCAGGCAAATAGTGCAACAATTTAAGAATAACGTTTCTCAACATAAAATTGCTAAGAGTTTTGGGATCTCATCATCTACAGTACATAATATAATTAAAAGACTCAGAGAATCCAGAGTAATCTCTGTACACAAGGGACAAGGTTGAAAACCAATATTGTATGGCTGTGATCTTCGGGTCCTGAGGCTGCACTGCATTAAAAACAGACATGATTTTATAGTGGACATCAATACAAGGGCTCATGAACACTTCTGAAAACCATTGTCTGTGAACACAATATGTCGCTGCATCCACAAATGTAAATTAAAACTCTACCATGAAAATAATTACCATATATCAACGAGGCCCTTCTCTGGGCCCAAGCTAATTTAAGAAAGACTGAAGTGAAGCGGAAAACTGTCCTGTGGTCTGACAAAACAACATTTTAAATTATTTTTGGGAATCATGGACCCTGCATCCTCCGGACAAAAGAGGAGAGAGATCATCCAGTTTGTTATCAGCACACAGTTCAATAGCCAGCAGGTGTGATGGTATGGGGGTGCATTAGTGCACATGGGATGGGTGATTTGCACATCTGTGAAGGCACCATTAATGTAGAACAATATATACATGCTGCCATCCAGATGATGTCTTTTTCAGGGAAGGCCTTGCTTATTTCAGCAATACAATGCAGAATTCTGCTCCTATCACCACAGCATGGCTCTGTAAGGAAAGAGTCCTGGTGCTAAACTGGCCTGCCTGCGGTTCATACCTGTCCGCTATTGAAAAAATGTGGCCCATTATGAGACGTTATATATGACCAAGTAGACCCTCAACTCTTGAGGAGCTGCAATCCTATATCAAGCAAGAATGGAAAAACATTTCACTATCAAAACTACAGCAATTGGTCTCTTCAGTTCACCAAATACTTACAGAGTATTGTTTAAAGAAGAGGTGATGCAATGCAGTGGTAAACATGCCTGTCGCCTGTTTTTTGGAATGTGTTGGTAGCTTCAAATTTTAAATGGGCATGTATTTTTCCAAAAACAATAACATTTCTCAGTTTCAACATTTGATATGTTGTCTTTATACTATGTTCAATTAAATACAAGGATAAATGATTTATACACCATTGCATTCTGTTTTTCTTAGCATTTTACGCAGCGTGCCATTGTTTTTGGAAACAGGGTTGTAGCATGAGTTAGGGCTATTCTTATGCATGATGCAACACATCCCTTAGCTGTGGTATATTAGCCATGCATTCCAAAACCTGAGATGCCTTAGTACCAATATAAACTAGTTACAAACACATTTAGGACAGTAAAAATTATTTTAAATTCTTATATGTTTTATTATGTATTTTATAATGTCTCTCAATTTCTCTCCCTCTCTCTATCATTCTCTCTCTAGCTGTCCCCCATTTATCTCTCTTCCCCACTCTCATTTTCGTCTGATTGCTCCCCTCTCCCTCTCTCTGTCTCATAATTGAACTACATGCCAGAGTGAGGTCTGGCCCCTCCATTGTTTTCTAATAGGTTATTGACAGCCTATCCAAACTAGCCCCAGGAAGGCCATTTTTTGCAGGAACTAGGACAAGGTCACTGGAACATACACTGGCTTCCAATGTCCCGACCTGCTCACTCTGATAAGTGTTCACCCTGTCATATACACACTGTTCCCCAGAGGACACCCTGTCATATACACACTGTTCCCCAGAGGACACCCTGTCATATACACACTGTTCCCCAGAGGACACCCTGTCATACACACACTGTTCCCCAGAGGACACCCTGTCATACACACACTGTTCCCCAGAGGACACCCTGTCATATACACACTGTTCCCCAGAGGACACCCTGTCATACACACACTGTTCCCCAGAGGACACCCTGTCATATACACACTGTTCCCCAGAGGACACCCTGTCATACACACACTGTTCCCCAGAGGACACCCTGTCATACACACACTGTTCCCCAGAGGACACCCTGTCATATACACACTGTTCCCCAGAGGACACCCTGTCATATACACACTGTTCCCCAGAGAACACCCGTTCATATACACACTGTTCCCCAGAGGACACCCTGTCATACACACACTGTTCCCCAGAGGACACCCTGTCATACACACACTGTTCCCCAGAGGACACCCTGTCATATACACACTGTTCCCCAGAGGACACCCTGTCATATATACACTGTTCCCCAGAGGACACCCTGTCATATATACACTGTTCCCCAGAGGACACCCTGTCATACACACACTGTTCCCCAGAGGACACCCTGTCATATATACACTGTTCCCCAGAGGACACCCGGTCATACACACACTGTTCCCCAGAGGACACCCTGTCATACACACTCTGTTCCCCAGAGGACACCCTGTCAAATACAAACTGTTCCTCAGAGGACACCCTGTCATACACACACTGTTCCCCAGAGGACACCCGGTCATATACACACTGTTCCCCAGAGGACACACTGTCAAATACAAACTGTTTCCCAGAGGACACCCTGTCAAATACAAACTGTTCCCCAGAGGACACCCTGTAAAATACAAACTGTTCCCCAGAGGACACCCTGTCAAATACAAACTGTTCCCCTGAGGACACCCTGTCATATATACACTGTTCCCCAGAGGACACCCTGTCATACACACACTGTTCCCCAGAGGACACCCTGTCATATACAAACTGTTTCCCAGAGGACACCCGGTCATATACACACTGTTCCCCAGAGGACACCCTGTCATACACACACTGTTCCCCAGAGGACACCCGGTCATACACACACTGTTCCCCAGAGGACACCCTGTCATACACACACTGTTCCCCAGAGGACACCCTGTCAAATACAAACTGTTCCTCAGAGGACACCCTGTCATACACACACTTTTCCCCAGAGGACACCCTGTCATACACACACTGTTCCCCAGAGGACACCCTGTCAAATACAAACTGTTCCCCAGAGGACACCCTGTCATACACACACTGTTCCCCAGAGGACACCCTGTCATACACACACTGTTCCCCAGAGGACACCCTGTCAAATACAAACTGTTCCTCAGAGGACACCCTGTCATACACACACTTTTCCCCAGAGGACACCCTGTCATACACACACTGTTCCCCAGAGGACACCCTGTCATATACTAACTGTTTCCCAGAGGACACCCTGTCAAATACAAACTGTTCCTCAGAGGACACCCTGTCATACACACACTTTTCCCCAGAGGACACCCTGTCATACACACACTGTTCCCCAGAGGACACCCTGTCAAATACAAACTGTTTCCCAGAGGACACCCTGTCAAATACAAACTGTTTCCCAGAGGACACCCTGTCAAATACAAACTGTTCCCCAGAGGACACCCTGTCAAATAAAAACTGTTCCCCAGAGGACACCCTGTCATATACAAACTTTTCCCCAGAGGACACCCTGTCATATACAAACTGTTCCCCAGAGGACACCCTGTCATATACAAACTGTTCCCCAGAGGACACCCTGTCATATATACACTGTTCCCCAGAGGACACCCTGTCATACACACACTGTTCCCCAGAGGACACCCGGTCATATACACACTGTTCCCCAGAGGACATACTGTCACACTGATTGTACAAGCACACACACACACACCACACACAGAAACTGGATCTCCCCTGCTGCTCCTCATGTTAATTGTGAAATTGGACAAGCTCACATTTGTAACCTGGGATTTATATTAAATCCCTCAAACATAAATAAAGCCTTTTGAAATCCCCATCCATCAACTGCAGACACTCTTGTTCAAACATCATACTTACTGTATAGGAGGATTTAGGAAGTACATTTGTCCCTCACAGCTAATGATTTTAGTTTTTATACGACTGAGCTTGGGCTTGTTTGTGTATGTGTGTGTGTGCGTGCATGCATGTGTGTATGCGTTGCGTGTGTGTCTATGGGTGTGTGCTCTCCTTCAGCCCAGCCAGCTGTTTGTTGTTCAACAGATCAATGAACTGGATGTCACTGTTTTTCCAGTGATCACAGCCCCCTGAAAAGAAAGGTTTGCTAAACAGTGAGACGTTTTGCCATCAGTCAAGCAGCCAACATCTGGGTGTTTGTGTGTGTGTTCATTGAGAATGACTGGAAATATGATATCCATTCATTTATCTATGTATTCCATTATGCTCACCAACAATTTTATGTAAATGTATGTGTCAAGTAGTTCTAGAGCCATATACTGCAGTGACCATGTTCACCAAAATGAATGCTTCATAAGGTCTTCACTATAAAATGCACAACCATCTCAAATATTTGAGGTCCTTAAAGGCATTTGAATTAAAAAACACATTTCCCACTCTTTCCTCAATCATAAATGCATATCACTCACACATTTACTTCCTGCTTGCATTTTGTCTCTGAACACATTTCTAAACTGCTAATCCCGCGCGGACTCAGGTCCAACATTCCACGGAGCCTGGTTCTCAAGGCTAGTATGTTTGTTGATGGCACTTTCTAGCGGTACCTTGTTTAATCTGGGTTTCAGCATGGTGCCTGTGCAGACAAGCTAGATGTGACATGCTTATTGCCTACCTCATTCCATCAGGGGGTGGAAAAACACGGGATGTAACATGGCTGAAGGGGCTGGCCAAAGAACAGATTTTTTTTTTGATGATGCTTTATGACTACATGTTAATGGAAAATAAGTTATACCATTCTAAAACTCTCTACATATCCTTTTAATACTTTAATAGCTATGAGTGGGTAATGGTATGTGCCTTTTAGTAATGTCTGTTAGGGGTTTTCATGATCACCCAGAAATACCCCCTGCACACCTTCCATTCAGTTTGTGATCTCCTGCATGCCTTCATTAGCTGATCTTACATGGACAGAGCTGTGATCTCAGGCAGGACTTTATTAGTTGATCTTACATGGACTGAGTTGTGATCTGACTGGCCTTCATTAGTTGATCTTACATGGACTGAGCTTTGATCTCCAACAAGGTTTCATTAGCTGATCTTACATGAACAGAGCTATGATCTCAACAGGCTTTCATTAACTGATGTTACTTGGACTGAGCTGTGATCTTAGATTGGTCTTCATTAGCTGATCTTACATGAACAAAGCTATGATCTCCAACAGGTTTTTATTAGCTGATGTTACTTAGACAGAGCTGTGACCTCCAACATACTTTCATTAGCTGATCTTACATGAACAGAGCTGTGATCTTAGATTTGCCTTCATTAGCTGATTTTACATGAACAGAGCTGTGATCTCCAACAGGCTTTAATTAGCTGATGTTACTTGGACAGAACTGTGATCTCCAACAGATTTTTATTAGCTAGTTACTTGTACATAGCTGTGATCTCCAACAGGCTTTCATTAGCTGATGTTACTTTGACAGAGATGTGATCTCCAACAGATTTTCATTAGCTGATGGTACTTGGACAGAGCTGTGACCTCCAACAGGCTTTCCTTAGCTGATCTTAGATGAACAGAGCTGTGATCTAAGATTGGCCTTCATTAGCTGATCTTACATGAACAGAGCTGTGATCTCCAACAGGCCTTCTTTAGTTGATCTTACATGAACTTAGCTGTGATCTCCAACAGGCTTTCATTAGCTGGTGTTACTTGGAAAGAGCTGTGATCTCCAACAGGCTTTCATTAGCTGGTGTTACTTGGACAGAGCTGTGATCTCCAACAGGCTTTCATTAACTGATGTTACTTGGACAGAGCTGTGATCTCCAACAGGCTTTCATTAACTGATGTTACTTGGACAGAGCTGTGATCTCCAACAGGCTTTCATTAACTGATGTTACTTGGACAGAGGTGTGATCTCAAACAGGCCTTCATTAGCTGATGTTACTTGGACAGAGCTTTGTTCTGGAGTACCCCTACAGCCTAATGGGTCTGGTGGGTAGATCTAATGCCTCCTGGTTCTCCTCTTCCATATCTATCGCTCATATGTCTGGTCTCACCACTATATAACAAAGATGCCCCTAGACATTGATCTAAGATCAGTTCTGTTTTTTCCCATCGCAGTGATAGGATATGAGTTGTGAGGGATGTGCTGATCCTAGATCTGTGCCTGAGGGCAACTTGTACTGGGAGTGTGGGAGCCCAGGTTAACAAGGGGCAGTGTTCTGCTAGTGGATGCTCATTATGGGACTTGACTTCAGGCACTGAACCCGGCTGAGGAACACCTGGACCTCCCCTACTGCTCACAGAACACAACTATTCGTACACCTGCCCGCAGCAGAGGCACACCATACACACACACACACACACACACCATACACACACACACCATATATACACACTCACACACACACACACACCATACACACACACACAAACCATATATACACACACACACATGCACACACCATGCACAAACACACACACACCATACACACACGCA
Organism: Esox lucius; assembly: GCF_011004845.1. Classification (NCBI taxonomy): domain Eukaryota; kingdom Metazoa; phylum Chordata; class Actinopteri; order Esociformes; family Esocidae; genus Esox; species Esox lucius. The sequence continues at coordinate 16,869,543 of NC_047588.1, read as the reverse complement.
TAATATCATTATTCTCAAAATCCCCATCTTAGGTATTCTAATGACTTGTAACCTGCTGCTAGGATGGTAGTGTTATTCTGCTTTGAGGCTGTTTCACCACATATCACTCCGGGGACATTGCGGTGCTGTGTGGACGGATAGAACTTGGGAAGAGCTGTGCTTATTTGATTATATAATGATCAGCGGTTTACCCACGAAGGCCACAATGTGAATCCGGTGACCCACCGTCATTTACCCTGTTGACAGGTGTTACAGTGCCTGTAGTCACTCTACACCCATGACATGTCAGTATCTGAGATTCATTATTTTATAAATTAGGATTTTTCACTTAATTGGCCTCCTGAGTTAAATTGTAGTTATTCATATGTTTTCAGGATAAATTCAGCACTTTCTGGTGGTTCTCTCTGTTGGGTAATGAAATGCAAAGCCAATGCTGAACAATCAGCACCAAAAGAAAATGTAAGAACACTTTGTGGAAAGATATCCAGGTGGTAGTTATTAAAGATGTCCAAGGCCTTTTATATCTGAAGACCATTATTAAGAAGTACAAGGTGTATGGCACCTCTAAGAACTCCCTTGATCTGTCCGTCCTTCCAAACTGGATAACTGAGAAAGGAGGAGACTGATCATAGAAGAATAACAAGAGGCCAATGACTTTGACGGAGCTACAAGCTTGTATGGCCAAGAGTACATATGACAACCATATCCAAAGCATCCAGAAAGCAATGACGAGATCCTGACAAAATTCTAATTGAACTTTTTTGCCTAAATGGAAATTGTTATGTTTGATATAAAACCAAAATGTGAGAGTTCAAGGGGGTGTATCATTTCTAAAGGCATTGTGTGTGAAGACAGAGGCAAACATGGAGACGAGACAGAGGCACAAAAACCCAACGTGTGTTGGAAAGTTCCCGGGCAGTCGAAACTTGAGACAGGAAATCTATATTATGTAAGCATGGCGGACAGCGAATATCCCCCTTCTATTTGTTATCAATTTTGTACGGGGTCCCGCACAGTCATTGACTATCATTTGCATACGGCTGTGAAGAGCTTCCATTTGAAATGCCAACTTCAAAGGGAAATAAATAAACTGCCAGAAAAAAAGCACTCGTTTAAAGATTTAAAGGCTGCAGAAATCAATTAAGCAAATAGAGTGCCAAGCTCTTTGGTTGTGCACAGCAGAAAATCAACAAACAAATGCAGGCGGTAGGAGATTTCACATTAAATTGTGGGCTTTATTTGAGATCGGAGGCAAATAGGAGTAAACTAGCCGTGTAAAGTAGCAATTCCCTTGTTTACCCAGGCCCCCGGGTAGTTGGTGAAACAAGCTCTTAATGGGCATGTTTGTGGACATGTGTGTGAGAGTGTGTTCAACTTTGAGATTTGGTCCTCAAGGGACAAAATAATTCACATCTCATCAGAGAAAAGACATGAGATAAGACATGCTTACAAAAGGAACAAAAGGAACCACCCATGGCAAAACTATGCCTACATTTTCCTTAAGAGATCGACATTAATACAAAAACAATGCTGTCTATCTGGTAGGCTATAGGCTTTCTGGTACTTTGTATTACTTTAGGCTATAGACTTTCTGACTTTAAATGTCTGTGTAGTAGGCTTAGTAGGCTATATGTTTTCTGATAAAAAAAACTTCCATGTTAAATAAAGTCAAGTAAATCAGCATAATTTGCATACAGTACTTAAAAAAAACAGAATACAATTCTATTGAGCAGCTTTCTGAGTTAGATATAGAAACTCAGTAAAAAGAACACAGAAAATCAAAATCCAGAGGTCCGCTGGAACAATCCACAAAGGCCCATCTAAAACAGAAGACTTTTCACCTCAGGGGACATCCATGCCCACACACTCAGCCCAGCCACTCACAGCTACATGAAGAGAAAGTACTTTGATATACAGCAGGCATACATAGGAGCCCATCTTATCACTGTTATTTCTGAATTTCATAGAGGGATTACATCATCTCACGGTCCAATTTTCCTGACAGAAATTACACTGAATTATTAAGCACTCCCAATGTGATGAACTATTAATGATATTAAACAACAAAACGCAACGCGGGCCTAAAATATGATGTGATGTGAGGTTGGGAATTACTCATACATTGGGCTATTCCAGGGTATGTGGGTCATGAGTGTCTGTACATTATATGACCACTCGTCACCCATTACAGCAGTCGGTGTATGGGCCTTGTAATGTTCCTGGGTCCTATGTCACCTCCCTTAGGGTCAGACTTGCTGCTGTCTGATTTATGAACCCAGACCTAATACTGACCCTGTTAATGAGAACCTTTTCACACACACACAGACACACACGCACCACTTTCCTTTCCCTCTTCTCTCCTTTACTTCTTTGATCCCACTCTCTGTGTATGAATTCTAGGACCATCAGTTAGAACTTGGTTTCACAAGATGACCTTTGACCTGGATTACACAGCCCTTAGCCTCACCTATCATGTTTCTGTCTCTATCTGTGGGAGAGGTGAAAGGTCCCTGGATGATGTACCGGTTGTCTTAGTGTCGTTGAAAGTTAATGACGAAGGTCTTATTGCTCAACACGTTCTTTCATCTAACTTTGAGATTCTTTTGTCTGTCTGGTTGCGAACACTGGCGTTTACTGCAATGGTTGGATACTTTAGCAGAAGGAAATAGTACGCAGACATCTTGTTGGATTTCAGTGGTCCTGATTTAATGTTAAACCGCGGTCAAATGTCTATTCACAGTCCCTGAGTTCTCTGCGGCACGATCACAACAAATCCCTTCTCTATTGGCACAAATGAAGACTGACAGAAAGACCTGCCTCCATCGCTCTTCTTCCACCGCTGTGGGTTGGAGAGGGAGAGGGGGAGGGGGCGAGGGAGGTGGGGAGGAGGGGATGGGATGAAGGAGGGAGGAGGGGATGGGATGGATGAGGGAAGCACTGGGGGAATTTATGGCTCCAATCAAAGCCCTTTCATCTGGTGTACTGTGCCTCTAATAATTGAAAAGCAACGTTGTCACCATTTGATGGCACTTTTGCATTAGACAAAGTTCCCCATCATCAATAATGCAGGGGCTTCATTACCAGGATCAGGGATTCTCTACTCTCTCTGAACTTGCCTTGATTTCTTCCCTTGGCTTTCTTCTTCTTCTCTGTTCACACATCTAGGCTCTGGATATGTTCCATTACTTCTCTTTTCAGTGAGGATGGCGTGTTGATGGGGAGACTACGGGAAGGTTAATGGGACCTCATTTCTCTATCGGTGGTAAACTGGCTGAAGCTTGTTAGAAGAGTGACTAAGACTGGTTGGACTAGAAGGGGAGGGAGGAAAATAGTCCACTGAGAGGATAAGAAGCCACCTTGATGGCTGTGGCGGTGTGGAGAGGGGCGGGGCGGGGGGGGGGTCATGTGACTGTTGACCTTTTGTACTGACCTACGGAAGGGGGATGGAGAGCACATGTTGGAAGTGTGTTAACGTACAGAGCAGAAGTGCAGACCCCCTCCTCCTTCTCTCCCCCCTAAAAGCACATTAGTGAGACCTCCCCCTTCATGGGTTTGATCTCTGTGTCTAACATGCTGAGGGTATGGGCCAGACAGGAAGACGGCCTGGAGGTCCTCGTCTGACATTACAGCAGAGACTCTGGCCTTTTCCTCTGGGCTGTATCAACACAACCAAAGTGGCAGAGTAATGGAGGCTATAGGTTGATGGATGATGGATTTGTCATCCTGAAAACCTACCAGTATAGGTACATGTTAGGGGGAAAAAATTAATTTAGAAACAGCATATAATGTTTTACTAGGGCTGAACATGAGTAATGAGACAATGATTCAATACTGAGTACTGTATTAGTTGGCACATTGAAGGTGTTCCAACTCCCCGCCAACACGGGGGGGGGGGGTGTATGTGTGTGCACAGATGTACACACACACACCCCAGGGACAGTAGCTAGAGTCTCTGTGTTACTTTAAACGGAGTTGTGCATGTGATTGTAATTGTGTGGTTGTTAGTGTGCGCCTGCTAATTCATATGCCATGCTAATCCAGTGTGTGCCATTCTAATTCATGTCGCACTTTTCCCTTGAGGTTCTTTCCCAGATGGAGTTCAATATATGTATATGAGTTCAACAGAGGTACTTGTGTATGTGTTCAGCAGAGGTTCGTGTGTATGAGTTGAACAGAGAGGTGCGTGTGTATGAGTTTAACAGAGAGGTATGTGTGTATGAGTTTAACAGAGAGGTATGTGTGTATGAGTTTAACAGAGAGTTATGTGTGTATGAGTTCAACAGAGAGGTACATGTGTATGAGTTTAACAAAGAGCCGCGTGTGTATGAGTTTAACAGAGAGTTATGTGTGTATGAATTCAGCAGAGAGGTATGTGTGTAAGAGCTCAATAGAGGTACTTACACACATACTGGGTCTTCACTTTTTCACCTCCTTCCTTAAACATTCACTTTTAATTACACAAGCAAAGTCAATGCTCAGGTTGAAGTTTTGGAGAGGAAAAGAGAAAAAGAAGACCCAGTGTGAAATTGCCACGGTGTGTTATCTTGGGCCACTTTAGTTGAACACACATATTTGCAGTGAGTAACAAGTCCAACTGTTTGAAGTGTTCCTCACAGCACAGTGAGTGTGTGTGTGTGTGCGCCTGTCTAGGATGGAGGGAGGTACGCTTTGATGTCTGGCAGTGGCCTGTTGCCTTTCTGCTTCGAGTACAGTAAAAACTCTGAGAGTACAGTAAAAACTCTCAGAGTACAGTAAAAACTCTGAGAGTACAGTTACAACACTGTACATTGCTAATAACGTTTCCTTGTAGCGTTTTGGTTACTTAAAATGTCCATTGTAATATTTTAGTTTTAGTTCTCCTTTTGTTCTTGTTTTGATTTAGTAAAAAAAACTATAACTTTTGATTAAGTTCTTGTTTTTCCCATGTACATAAAGCCCTTTACTTTAAACTGAGACAGACTCTGGACCTGTATTTGGATCTATACAGAAACAGAGAAAGAGAGAGAGAGAATATGTCTGGACTGGGTGAAGGCAATAAACCAGGGTTAGAACTGTTCGGGAGGGGGGTGTGGTCAGTTCCACATACAATTTGCAGTATTCATTTCTTCTGGAAAATAAGTTTATATGGTCCCCTTTCTGTCAGCATCCACATTTTTTACAGCCAAACGCTGTAATGGAAGAGGTTTACTAAGGACTAAAAGTTAATGTAACAAGCCAGCTTGACCACATTGCCCATTTATGCATATAGTAAATTAACAATATAATGTTTCCAACAGTTTGGTGTTGACTGTTAAGTTTTGTAGCTACCTAGCTAGCTGTGGTGGATGAAAGCATAATGAGTATATAATGTCATTGCCATTTAGTTTTGCCAGTGCACAGCTAATAGTGACATGGGGAACATAGAGTTACCTGTGTGGACCACCTGTTAACACACCTATCTTTAAATGCTACATCACAGCCTGTTAACACACCTAACTTTTAATGCTACACCACAGCCTGTTAACACAGCTAACATGTAATGTTACATTACAGCCTGTTAACACAGCTAACCTTTAATGTTACATTACAGCATGGTTAACACAGCTAACCTTTAATGTTTCATCACAGCCTGTTAACACAGATAACCTTTAATGTTACATCACAGCCTGTTAACACAGCTAACTTTTAATGTCATATCACAGCCTGTTAACACAGCTAACCTTTAATGTTACATCACAACTTGTTAATACAGCTAACCTTTAATGTTACATCACAGCCTGTTAACACAGCTAACCTTTAATGTTAAGTCACAGCCTGTTAACACAGCTAACTGTTAATGTTAAGTCACAGCCTTGTTGGGCTTTAGGTTGACTTACAATTCTAGGTAGCTAATGGCGGTAGTTGGTCTGATAGTTCTCAACGTCAGTAAGGCTAGTGTGCTAGCGTTCCTTTTTAAAAACATGAGGAATATTTTTTTCTAGTTTTCATCCTGTGGGTGAATGGTCTGTCCATACCACCTTTATTACAGGTGATTGATGAGATCCCCTTTATAGGAACATAATCAACCTAGCTGAATGTGCATCATCACTGTGACACTTTATTTACTAGGTCTGTCAATTCAAGAGAGCACCGTGCACCCGAACTGGTTCATTCAAGAGAGCATCGTGCACCCGAACTGGTTCATTCAAGAGAGCCGTGTGTCCAGACTGGTTCATTCAAGAGAGCTGTGTGTCCAGACATCAGAGTGACAGAATGTAAGAGTGTAGTTTGTTAAAATGCTACATTGCCTTTATGTTCACGATAATATGAATGCAAAGTTTTTTTCTGAAATCATTATTAGGTCAGTTGCCAAAAACAAATGTATCATGCATTTCGGACACCTTTTAAACTGGTAGTTTTTAGGCTTGGTATAAAAGGTATACACATTATTTTATTACAACAATAGCACTAACTTTATTCACAAAGATCTAAAGCACCTTCACTCAACATACCCATTTGCCCTGTGAAAGTGAACTTGATATCGAACATTTTTAAATGTGTATTTTTCATAGCTACCCTGATTAACCCAATCTAGTGCGCGTGAGTGTAGCGTGCTACTGTTCGACCTTGGCTGATCCTACCACCATGCTGTGGAGAACAGGGTTAGACCCCTGTGTCGAAGGGACCCCAGCCTGGCTATCAACCCACCAGGAGACATAGGGATTCCCTCTCTCTCTCCTCTCTTCCCAGGATCACATTGGACACGCTCCCAAGCCAGCTCTGGGGAAATCTGTTCCCTCGCTCTCTTAAATGAGTGAATGAAGTAGTCACCCCCCCACCCCCCCTCCCCCCACACACACCAGTCAAGGTCATAATACTTAAAAGAGATTTTTTTTTTCACATCTACTCTCTCCTGGGACAGTGGCTCCATCATGGACAGGATACTTAGAGAAGGGCAGAGTAACCGTACTTCCATATCTTTTGTGTGTGTGTGTGTGTGTGTGTGCATTGCTTTGGTGAGCACGTGGCTGTGAGTTTTTATCTGTTCGTGTGAGGGTGTGGGCAGGTCTCGGATGTACAATAGCCGAGGTCTATCAAAATGCATGCAGGCATGTTTTGATGTTGTGTTATGTGGATGGGTTTGTCTGGTTGTTTGTTTCTATGGTTGTTTATTCACTGGGCCCAGACCCTGCTCTCTCTTTTTGCCATCTCTGTCTCTCTCGCTCTCTCTCTCTCTCTCTGTCTCTCTGTCCCTCTCGCTCTCTCTGTCTCTCCGTCTCTCTCTCACTCTCTCTCAATATCCCTGAGTCCCACAGCGAACAGCTTTGGCTTGTTTGCCTGCCTTTCTGGCTCACATCTTGCATGTGTTACATTCAGCTCATGCACATTATATCAAGCTGTGCGTTTGTGTGTGTGTGTGTGTGTGTGCATTTATTCTGAACAGCACTCTTATATTAAGGTTTGTGCCATTCTGTGCCTGTGTTCAAGGCTGAATAGGTTAACATGTCTCTGTCTGTTTGGGTGTTTTTCTTTTTTGCATTTGTTTATATTGAGGTGTAAGTGTTCATTTATAGAATAGTTCTTGTCTATTTTCATTGTCTTGCTTAGATCTGAGGAACCTGGGCCGTCACATGAGCAATGCAGTGCACCTTTATTCTCCTGTACTTATCTGTTATAAACGAAACCTTGTTATGATGTTATTTTGCTCTTGCCCCGTTATGCCACAGATTCGACAAGTGTTAAAATGGCATCCACAACAGAAGGTTTGGACTACTAATCCCATGGCTTTTACCACCCAGATGCCCACTCAGGGTGGCGAGGCCAACAGCCAGGCCAGACGGGAGAGGATCCCTGCCAGCCTTCTCCCTCTGTCCACTGCCCACTCAGCCACCCTGCTCTTCTAGTTCCACAGTCCCTTGATGACTGACCGACATCCGTACAGCGCCACATGGGCCCTGTTCAAGCTCACAGTTTTAATGGAGCTTTATATACTCATGACCACCCAAATTACACTGTCACCCCAAAATACAGAGCCATTCCTAATTATTCAGACAGACACCATTTCTTCTTTAGGCTCTGTACTCTTAAAGTTTGGATATAAAAATCTAAGAATTATGTATGAGGTGAAAGTATTTGATTATGTACACATTGGCTTCATCATTTTGAGTTTTTATTGGTAATCCCCATTTATCAGAGCACCAAAGGTTTTGGGACAGATTAATGTAATGTCTAAACTAAGCACTTGGTTTTAGTATTTGGTCGCATATCCTTAATAACTGCCTAAACTCTGCAGACAATTGAACCCACAAGATCGTCTTCTTTGCCGATGCTCTGCCAGGCCTTGTTGACAGTTGTTGTTTGGTTTCAGGTCTTTTTGCCTTTATTCTCATCTTCAGTAAATGAAAGGCATGTTCAAATGGATTTTCATCATGACATTTATGTACTTTCCACTTTTGGCCATGAAAAACTCTAATTGCTTGGCAGTACCATTGTCTTGTTGTGTGATGACCGACTGTCCAATGAGATTTTAAGCAGTTGTTGTAGTTTAGTTTAAAAGATGCTAATGCACATTTAAGAATATATTCTGCTTCTTCTGTCAGAAGTTACCTAATCAATGATGACAAGTGAGCCAGTTTCGGTGGCAGCCATAGATGCCCAACATCCACTCTTATCATATTTGGCAGATCTAGTGGATTTTAGTTTGTAGTGCAGCAAACCATAACCTGGTTTGCTGCACTACAGTTTGCACTTTGCAGTCAATCAATCAATCAAATGTATTTATAAAGCCCTTTTTACATCAGCAGTTGTCACAAAGTGCTTTTACAAAACACACAGCCTGAAAACCCCAAGGAGCAAGCAAAAACAGTGTTGAAGCACAGTGGCTAGGAAAAACTCCCTAAGAGAGGCCTAAGTGGGGGCAGAAGATATGGAAAATGTTGAAAGTTTAGGTTTACAAGGATTTACAATGGCGAAGAGAACGAACCCTACTCCCCCGGCACAATAATATAGCAACCTTGGTGCTGAGACAGCGGGGTCCCATGACGCTGTGGCCCTGTTCGTGGGAGGCCCCAGACAGGGCCCACCAGGCCGGAAATCAATCCACCCACATTGCCAAACATCAAACAAAGGGACACCCACCAACTGCAAATGCAGTGCAGCATCTGTAGTACTGCTGGTGAAATCTTCTGCGGATGGTAGTGACTGACAGATGCATTCCTACCTCCCGGAGAATCTTCTTGATCTGTTGGACAGTTATTTGGAGTTTCTCTTCATTATGTTGAGCATTCTTTGTTCATCCACTGTAGAGGTCTTTGGCAAACCAGGCCATTTGCGACTGCTAAGCAGTGTCCTCCATTTTCATTGGTCTATGACACAGCTATTGTTGTGCCCATAGCTTATGTGTCTTCTAGTGTTCAGTAATGCGTTCAAGTTCAGAGAACAAATGCAAGACAAACATAATGAGAGGGAGTGGATGTTCTGTGGGTACGTCACTGTTTTTCGCTGCCTTTTTATGGAGACTTTTATGTGTTGTTTTGTCAGAGGTGCTCTTTCATGCTGCAGTAACAACAAAAAGTGTGAGCAAGACAATGCATCTCCATTTCAGAAGGGCACTGCGTCAGAGCTGTAGCTGTGTGGTGTCCAAAGAGCTGCCAGATCAAAAAAAACCCATCTCCACACTTCTAAAGAGCACTCCATATTCCCATCCCCACAGAGAGAGAGACGGAAAGAAGAGAGAGAAGAACGTGCCCTGGAGCACCCTGATGCCAGAGTTTGGCGGAAGTGGCAGCAGCCTCCGGAAGCTGACAGCTCCTCGTCTTTTTCCTTCACAGCGGGAGAGAGTAACAGAGAGGGAGACAGAGAGAGGGAGGCAGAGAGGAGGAGACAGAGAGGAGGAAACAGAGAGGGAGACAAAGAGGAGGAGACAGAGAGATGGAGACAGAGGAGGCAGTAAGAGGGAGACAGAAAGGAGAGAGATAGGACGACAGAGAGATGAGGACAGAGAGGAGACAGAGAGAAAGAAACAGAGAGAAGGAGACAGTGAGGAAAGTTTCTTTGTGTATGGCGCCACGGAATGCAGTCTGTGTAAAATTGCCAATGGTGGAGGTTGGAGCATGTCGAAATGGTATGGGATAGCTTCACATGGCGGTAGGGTAGACCAAAATGTCTCCTCAACTCTCTTCCTCATCTCCTCCATCTCTTTTCCACATCTCCCCTGGCGGTAATCAGGTTTTTGTTCAGGGGAGCCAGCTAGGAATTAGTCATGTTCCCAACCCCCCCTTCTTTCTACCCTCTCTTTCTTCTGGTCCACCTGTGTTGCCTGATCCTGTTTCAGCGCCTTACTGAGTGACTCGGTTGGAACCCGTGTGAATACACTCTCTCAGAATCACATACACACACCTTTCATGTTGTCATGATCACCTGCCGCAGAAACCTGTCCTTCATCATCACACCACTTCATTCACAGTTACAATCTTCATTGTATTCAGGTTTCTCCTCTTTTCACATCTTGCTGCTCTTTTTTGCTGAGCCCCAGTCTACAAGATAATAGTGCAATCCATTTTCATTTATTCCAAAATAAGCCTTGAGTTAAAAAAAGCCCTTTATTTGAGCTTTGGCTTACTTCATGATTAATTATACACTGAAATGAGAAACTCTTCTGTTTGACCTGAGCAAACATTTTGTCATCTTCATTAGACTGCACCCAGATGCTCCAGTGGCATACTCACTTTAGCACTCTCAGTTCTCCTCTTTTTCCAAAACACTATTTTTGTCTGTCTTGTTTTGTCTTTTGCTCTCTCATTCCCCCTTTCCTCTCCCCAATTTGCCCCCTATGTTGTCACTTGTTTCACTCCCTTTCTGTTTCTCTATCTGCATTTCCCTCCCCCACTTCCCATCTCCCATTCCCCTATCTTCCCATCTCCCCCGTCCCTGTCTCACCATTTCCCTGTCTTCCCTTCTCCCCATCTCACCCACTCCCCGTCTCACTCTTTCCCTGTCTCCCCCAGTCCCCGTCTCCCCATTTCCCTGTCTCCCCCACTCCCCGTCTCCCCATTTCCCTTTCCACCCTTCCCCCTGTCTCCCCATTTCCCTGTCTTTCCTTCCCCTGGTCTCCCCCTCTGCCCCACTCCCTGTCTCCCCACCCCCCCCACCCCCACACTCTCTGTCTCCTCTCTCCACAGTCCACTAGCCCACACTTGGCACATGAAATGAAGAGCATAATGGAAGAGAGATGGAATAATCTCCCAGTTTTTCTGTGACCGGTCCATTTCAGCACCCGCATTAGGGGTCACAAGGGGTTACCTACACTCACACACACACTAACACACGGACACACACGGACACACATTTAGAGTCGGGCTGAGTGCTTCTGAATGCACCCCTCGGCCCTGTCTGTGCTGAGTGAGGTGAATTAGCTTTTAGCGTTACATCCATCTCAATGGGAAATAAACCCTTTCTCTGCACCCAAGTGGTGAAGGATGGCTGCTGTGCTAGCCTGTTGGGATTGTTGTCAATAGGAGTTGGTATTGTTGGCATCACATGCTAACACTGCTTGGCAGAGTTTGGATGTGTTGAAACAAGGTTTTGGACTATAGTATCAGCCCTTATTGTTACTCTGTTCAGTCATCCCATTTCCTTTTGTAGTCTTCCTCATTTTCCTACAGTACTTGCAGAGCTTCTGCCAAATCCCTTCACTAGTGTGCCTGTTTCTATTTGCTTGAGTGGACAGAGCTTTTACCTCTGTCAGCTATTCTCTCTGTAGACTATGGAAGGTTACAATCACAAACAACTCCTGACACTGCACCTGTACTAGAGTACACGCACAGGCAAACACACAGTACCTCACCATCTATACACACATTACACACAGCCAAACTCATAGTACCTCACCTTCTATACACACATTAGACACAGCCAAACACACAGTACCTCACCTTCTATACTCACATTACACACAGCATGAAGCACCCAAAGGGCAGGTAGAGCCACTCCGTCTCCCACCTCTTTATTCCCTGTCGTCACGCAGACAGTCCCCCCAACCCCCATATACACACTTCTCATAGGACTGGTAATCCAATATGAAACGGGCCCTTTCCCCAGCGATGTCCTCAAATTGCTCCTGACAGGCGGACCATGGCTCTGTCACCCCCCACCCCCCCGGGGCCAGAGAGGAAGAGGGGAGGCGCGGGGGAGGGGTACAAGGTGCGTTAACATGCTTCACCAGAGACGAGTAGAGCCAGGTTGCCTGGCACCATCAGGTGACACTGTGTTGTGTCACATTTGGGCCCTTCTGAAGAATGGGCATCTTCCACTTGACCTGCTGTATCTGTACTGGCACTCTCACAGACAGGCTTGCCAAAAACACCCGTCCGGACTGGTTTAGATCACCTCTGTCAAGCCAGGCCGTCTGCACATACAGGTTTATGGTTGTGCAGGGAAAACAAGACACAAAATGCAGAGCTTTTGACCGAAAACTTGAGAGAATGTGAGAGAGAATGTGTTTACTGTGTATTTCGAGACTAATGTTGTGTAGAGAATGTCTTTGTTGTGCAGAAGAGCATGTGTACGTGGATTCTGTGAAATATAATCCAGAATCTATAATCAGTTATAGATTCAGTTAGACGTGTGTTGTCCAGCTCGCAGACCCAGAATAATCATGTATCTTTAGCACATAAAGCCTATAGCACATGTACTGTAGTCTATCTATAGCACATAAAGCCTATAGCACATGTAGTCTATCTATAGCACATAAAGCCTCTAGCACATGTAGTCTATCTATAGCACATAAAGCCTATAGCACATGTAGTCTATCTATAGCACATAAAGCCTATAGCACATGTAGTCTATCTATAGCACATAAAGCCTATAGCACATGTAGTCTATCTATAGCACATAAAGCCTATAGCACATGTAGTCTATCTATAGCACATAAAGCCTATAGCACATGTAGTCTATCTATAGCACATAAAGCCTCTAGCACATGTAGTCTATCTATAGCACATAAAGCCTATAGCACATGTAGTCTATCTATAGCACATAAAGCCTATAGCACATGTAGTCTATCTATAGCACATAAAGCCTATAGCACATGTACTGTAGTGTATCTATAGCACATAAAGCCTATAGCACATGTAGTCTATCTATTGCACATTAAGCCTATAACACATGTACACATGTAGAAGGCCTGTGCCTGAGTCAGAATGTTATACACATTGCCTTTGTTCAAGTTGCAAAAACAAACAGAGGCTGTTCTGTCATCAAGTCAGTCACTGGAAAAATCAAAGCTGGTTTTCCTGCTAAATGAGACGTGGAGAGGGACAATCCCCCACCCTTGCTTGTGGTGAAAGACGCCATTTTGGTAATCCAGGTGTTGATATTTGATAGTATATGTAAATGACCGCCAAGTTACACTATAAAGGTACATACGCTATATTTTCATTATTACGCTTTCTCCGTAAACTGTCGTTGTAGTTCTGTTTGAAAGGTTACATTACCAATGACTCTGTTGTCTGTGCAAGTGTGGCCTGAAAACCCTGTATACGTTTTTACGACTTGCCCTATTCTGCGGTGCTTTCACAGCAGTGGTGGCAGTAGCAAGGTAATGAGGATAAAAACGCAGCAACTTATGAAAAATGGACAAGCAATGCACGTTCGTGATTTTAAAGCCCTGACAGTAGCCAAAGGCCATTATGTTATGTACTTTACATGCGTTTCCAATACTTATGATCATTTACTTTCTTCTCATAGCGTATAATAAGTTCATATACGTGAAGCCATAAATACATGTTATAGGATATTGATATTATTTTCTGTACATTTTCTATAGTTTTCATGGTGCTTGAATTAATTGAAGTCACAAGAAAAATTAACTGTGGGGCATCAGTGAAGACTGTCTTATTCAAGCCGAGGGCTGTTACAGTATATTCAGAATACTTTTCTCCATTTCATTTCCACTTATATATCAGCCTTCTTTTTGAATTATAAAATGTATTGAGAAAACAGGTGTGTAGCATTCCTTTCACTGTGGTGTATGGAAGTTTTGATTGGAAACACCAATGACACTGCTAGCTGTGCAGGGCAGGTGGGGCTGGGTGACAACCTGGAGACAAACCTCACTGAACATGTGTTATCACCTTCTTTCTTCAGAAAACTCTGTTCAGGGAGGTATTTTTCCAGATTCCATCTTGCTGTTCTTTGAACCTGATGAGAGGCAAAAAAAAACATGATAGATTGGAAAGGTAGTTCAGATATTTTGGTCATGTCGGAACAAGACGTTGACTGGAGTGATTGTTCCAGTGTTTTCTGGTGTTTGGAAGGAATTTATAGACATTGAACGTAGCGTGATGTTCTGTTGTCTCTGTCTAGAATAAGAAGATTTTTATTTTAAATCAAGCTCTGGGTCTGCTTTGTAGGCTTTTCCCCCTGGCTTTTACTTAGATAATTATTGGGTATTAGAGCGACTCAGAGGGTGTTTGTCTGTTGATGTTGTAGGGTTTGCTCAATTGCTTGCAGCATCACCTTTATTTAACGGGGTGAAGTCCTCAGACAAATACTAAAAAAAGTCCTTTTAAATCAAGAGTGGAGCATGGGAACATGTACTTTATTTCCCAAGAGAAATGTACTTTGTTTCTCATTCAATTGAGGTAAGTTATAGTTAATGAATTTCAATTATGACATGCACATCCAACAGCTTCAAAAAATACAGGATCACTAGTCGCTGTTTGAGTGAAAACAGCAAGAGACCAGACATTGACAGACATACGACACTCGGGTCTGCTGACCTTAGGAAGGTATACCAAGAGAGACATACAGCTGTTCCTCAAAGGACTGACACAAACGTGATCAAATGATCAAATCCATTTGGAAAAGCTAACATTTTCCAATCATTCTCCTAAGGCACACCAACCTTCACACAGCAGGAAGGTCTGGCCAAAGAACACAAACACTCAGGATTAAAGGGAAAGCCCTGACCCTGATTACAATTAGCTGCACCTGGCAACCAAGAGAGCTGGTTTGTTACAGATGTGATAACTTAGTAAATGAGACGAAGGTGTAGGACATGCCACTTCTGAGTTTTGTGGTTGTTCCACCTAGCTCTCTTAAAATGTATGTATTGTAACTGTAAGTCACTCCGGATAAGAGTGAAAAAAATTATATAATGTCAAAATATGTTGACTTCTTCACACTGGGTCTTCTTTTTTTTTCTTCCTCTCCAAACAACACTTCAAGCTGAGAACTGAACTTTTGGTGGTGTGATTTCAATTGAGTGTTTAAGGTAGGAGGTGAGAAAAAGAAGAAAAAAAAATCAGCAAAGGTTGTGTGCGTGTTTGTGTGGACGTTGTGTGTTGTTATATGTGTGTGTGTACTTTTGTGTGTGGGGGTGATGGCCAGTACAGTTCTTCTTCCCCCTGGAGCTCAAGCTTATCTCTCCCAGTAAAAGCCTGTGGAACCCTGCGGAACATTCCACCAGCTCTGAACGTCCCGCCAGCTGGCATCGACGGCCACTACCACCCGGGGACAAACAAACACACCACACACATACAGCCAGAGCAAGAGACAGTCTACCAAACGCACGGAGAGCCGACAGCCTCATGCAACCTCCGCTCTGGCCCTCACGCATCTCAGGATGCACCCAGGGCATTCCAGAGGCTTCCCGAGAGAGAAGGAGGAAGAGACGAGGAGCGAGGGAAAAACAGGAAAACAGAGAGACACGGAGAGAATAACAGAACACATGCAGTGGCTTTTTATCAGATCTGGTCAAATGTAGGTTGCTGTGACACACGACCTTCAGTATGTTCCCCTGTGGCCTCCGGTCGGCGTGCTCAGTCTACGCACGCACCAGAGGAGGAGACCCCAATCTCTGGAGAGTCATTATGTCAGCAAGGGGACACTGAAATAATATCACAGGTAGAGGCACGTTCACAGACCAGACCAGATGGTTTTAGCCACCTACTACATGGGGCTGTAAATGCCTGTACATTTGATCAAAGCTATCCAACAGCAGCCTAGACTATAACCTTTGACCTTGGCTACTGGTGCAGCGCTGGGTGGGTGGGGTGGAGAGGAAGGGGTTTGATTAGGAAGCCCTGGTTTAATTATCACAGGAGGGGGTTGGGCTGCAGGGGTATATGGGCTGAAACCTAATCTGAAATATGTTTGTTATTAAAAGAAAGAAGAAAAGAGTAGTTGATGAGGAGAAAGAGAAGGGCACAGGGGTTGCAGGAGGTTCGGTGGGGGCTGGCTGAGGAGTTTTAACTGTGTTCAGCTGGTCTAATATGTTTGTTGGGTGGACAAAGGTGATCCTTTTTTCTGTCCAGTGATTCTAACTCCACCATGAGGCCCACTCTGTCTTCTGGAGCCCATCCAGTGACTGTCTAACTCCACTGTGAGGCCCACTCTGTCTTCTGGAGCCCATCCAGTGACTGTCTAACTCCACTGTGATGCCCACTCTGTCCTCTTGGGGCAGTCCAGTGACTGTCTAACTCCACTTTGAGGCCCACTCTGTCTTCTGGAGCCCATCCAGTGACTGTTTAACTCTACTGTGAGGCCCCCTCTGTCCTCTTGGGGCAGTCCCGTGACTGTCTAACTCCACTGTGAGGCCCTCTCTGTCCTCTTGGGACAGTCCAGTGACTGTCTAACTCCACTGTGAGGCCCACTCTGTCCTCTTGGGGCAGTCCAGTGACTGTCTAACTCCACTGTGAGGCCCACTCTGTCCTCTTGGGGCAGTCCAGTGACTGTCTAACTCCACTGTGAGGCCCACTCTGTCCTCTTGGGGCAGTCCAGTGACTGTCTAACTCCACTGTGAGGCCCACTCTGTCCTCTTGGGGCAGTCCAGTGACTGTCTAACTCCACTGTGAGGCCCACTCTGTCCTCTTGGGACAGTCCAGTGACTGTCTAACTCCACTGTGAGGCCCACTCTGTCCTCTTGGGACAGTCCAGTGACTGTCTAGCTCCATATATCAGTTTTACTTAATGAAACATCTTCTGAGGGCAGAAAGAAATATGATTGGTACAGGTGAACACCCAATCAAAATGGAGAAGAGGTGTTGTTAATTAACACTTTACAACAATACATGAATTCTGTTAGTATGCAAAAGAGTTTGCCTGTTATGTTATAATGAACATTACTTGATTACATGCTAAATGTGATGTAATGTAGCTGCTGTAACATTCAGTGGTGAATTTTTGGTCTATATAACATTCAGTTGCGCTTTTAATCCAGCTTGAAATGTTCATAAGTGCCGCCTCCTCTCCATTTTGATTGGGTGTTGGCCTGAACAAATCACATTTCTTTCAGCCCTCAGAAGATGTTTGAATAAGTAAAACTGGTATGTGTGTCCTCTTGGGGCAGTCCATTGACTGTCTAACTCCACCGTGATGCCCATTCTGTCTTCTTGGGACAGTCCAATTTAACTCTCTCCACTACTGGATGAAGAACCTAACACAACAACAAATATACCTAATTTACCCTCAAGCTATTTAAAATAAATACAAAATCAACATGGTTCATTTAACAGCCATTAAAAAAACACACCCACAACCTTTATGATTAACTGAATAGAGAATCTGAAGAAAACGAAGCGTGTGAATCCTCCAAACAAGGAGACGGCCATTGCCATTATGTAAAGCAGCACAAGTCATTAAAGGAGGAGGCTTGGTTATTGCATGTTTAATTGATTTCATACCGAAAATTAATGCAGGAAAAGCGGCTTACGCTCTCCTGCTGTCTGCTAGGGCTAAAAATTAAACACTGTCCCAAATCATTCCAGCTGCTGTTGTGTCGATCCCTCCATCCTGTCTCTCCTTCTCTCCTCCCTGCCTCCATCGCTCTCTCCTTCTCTCCTCCCTGCCTCCTTCCCTCTCTCCTTCTGTTCGTACAGTGCCAATTAAGCTTTGGCCCAAAATACCAGGCCTTGTAACAAGATTAACGGTGTGTGTTAAAGAAGGAGAGGAAATAATTAGTCTTATTACTGATAAAACTAATCAGGTTAACGGACATGCCTCATTATGGTCATGAGTCTCCTGCATTCGTCTTCCTCCTCTTCTCCTT
Organism: Esox lucius; assembly: GCF_011004845.1. Lineage (NCBI taxonomy): Eukaryota > Metazoa > Chordata > Actinopteri > Esociformes > Esocidae > Esox > Esox lucius. The sequence continues at coordinate 16,851,536 of NC_047588.1, read as the reverse complement.
CATCCCTCCTAAACCTCCCCAGCCCTGGTCTGTTGCTTTCAGTGTTGGTCTGTGGCTTTCATTCCCGCACTACGTGGCTGTTTGGGGCACCAGATGCTGCTGGTGAGGAAGATCAGTTGGCAGGCGGGCCACATGTCTAGAATATGTGCTAGCGTGTACGTTAATGTGTGTGTTAGTGTGTGTGTATTGTGTGAAAGTGTGAGAGAGCAGCGTACATGGCAGACCCCTTGCCACCTCTCCTCTGTTCTCATCTGTTGCCCTCATGTGAACCCGCCCATCACCGCTGTCAATCAAATCCTTTCAGAAACACAAACAAACACAAAAGCCTCTCCTCATTTGGCATTCCCTACACCCAAAACATGGCCTTCACTCTAAGACAAAGACCATTAGACTCTTTTACTGGCACCCCACGTCCCCAGCTGCTTTCATGCTGGCTGAATACACAATTGTTTATGTCTTTGGCACTCTGCTGTTTGGATAATTGGGTGTGAACATGGAGGTCTAGATCCCTTTCACTATCCACAGAGGAAGACACAAGTCTTGAAGAAGTTAAGCTTTCCCCTCCATTCTCCCACTGGGAACAGAACCAGTAGAAGACCGTCCAATAGTAGAAGCCAGTTGAGAGAGGTGGAGAGAATTACTTCTCACAAGAGAAGAGATCTCATTATCTAGTTTGACATTACTTTTTTGTAGTTTCCTGTGCTTCTCACAGAACAGCACTGTGATTTCTGTTCAAATCAATAATCTCTGGCAAGTACAGAGCAGCAATCTTCTTTAAACATGATAAAATATTACAATTAAGTGACTCCCGCATTGATCTCCCTCTCTTTTCCTGCAAAGTTAGAAATAGTAGCAAACAGATTGCAGAGCTATTGAAATGTGCAGTGAAATATATTCTAAAAAGATGATTTCTGTCCGGTCTGCCGTAAACTTTAATGTGAGGAGAACGGAATAATCTGTCAGCGGACATGGTATCAGAGGGAAAACATTCAAACCAGGAATCACATCGACAATAAACAAGAGAGCATAAAAATACATTTTTATTTTTTACGTGGTACAGGAAAAAGAGACAGAAAAGCCTGTTGGTGTGTGTCTGTGCACGCAGGTGTGTGTGCCTGTGTGTGTGTGTGTGTGTGTGTGAGGGAATGTACATACGTGTGTGTGTGGGTGTGTGAGGGAAAAGGAATGTACATACGTGTGTGTGTGGGTGTGTGAGGGAAAAGGAATGTACATACGTGTGTGTAAGTGTCTGCGGCAGGGCCTGTGTGCAGCAGACACGTGTATCTTTGCTACCAAGAATAAAAGGGATGAAATCAATCAGTCTTTTCCTGAGTTCATCTAATATTATTTTAACGGGATGAGGTTCTAAAGTCTGGCATCGGTTAAATCCAATGAAATGGTGGCCTGGTAATCCGGTTTTGGGCCCGGCGCAGAGCCAAGGGTGTCTCCTGGGACCGGCTGAAACCGTTGCTCCATGATGAGTGGGATCCTCCACCAAAACATTCACTCCAGATGGAGCAGTCGTCCCCTCCATCCTCTGGCCTCATTAGAAACTATTGATAGATACGTCAACATATGTGTCCATGTTCAAGTTTTAGGGACTTGAGACACAGAGGGGCTGTATTGACAGTGGGGTGACTGAGGAGGTACAAGGGTTTAAAAGGTCAAGGGAGATGAAAGGAGAGGTTAGAAATGAGGACGATGGTCTCCAGGTTGACAGCTAGAAACAGACATCCACTGTTTTCAGAGTAGGTCACAACAGGTGAGAAGCAACTGAATGTATACACTCACCTAAAGGATTATTAGGAACACCTGTTAAATTTCTCATTAATGCAATTATCTAATCAACCAATCACATGGCAGTTGCTTCAATGCATTTAGGGGTGTGGTCCTGATCTAGACAATCTCCTGAACTCCAAACTGAATGTCAGAATGGGAAAGAAAGGTGATTTAAGCAATTTTGAGGGTGGCATGGTTGTTGGTGCCAGACGGGCCGGTCTGAGTATTTCACAATCTGCTCAGTTACTGGGATTTTCACGCACAACCATTTCTAGGGTTTACAAAGAATGGTGTGAAAAGGGAAAAACATCCAGTATGCGGCAGTCCTGTGGGCGAAAATGCCTTGTTGATGCTAGAGGTCAGAGGAGAATGGGCCGACTGATTCAAGCTGATAGAAGAGCAACTTTGACTGAAATAACCACTCATTACAACCGAGGTATGCAGCAAAGCATTTGTGAAGCCAAAACATGCACAACCTTGAGGCGGATGGGCTACAACAGCAGAAGACCCCACCGGGTACCACTCATCTCCACTACAAATAGGGAAAAGAGGCTAAAATTTGCATGAGCTCACCAAAATTGGACAGTTGAAGACTGGAAGAATGTTGCCTGGTCTGATGAGTCTCAATTTCTGTTGAGACATTCAGATGGTAGAGTCAGAATTTGGCGTAAACAGAATGAGAACATGGATCCATCATGCCTTGTTACCACTGTGCAGGCTGGTGGTGGTGGTGTAATGGTGTGGGGGATGTTTTCTTGGCACACTTTAGGCCCCTTTTGGGCATCGTTTAAATGCCACGGCCTACCTGAGCATTATTTCTGACCATGTCCATCCCTTTATGACCACCATGTATCCATCCTCTGATGGTTACTTCCAGCAGGATAATGCACCATGTCACAAAGCTCGAATCATTTCAAATTGGTTTCTTGAACATGACAATGAGTTCACTGTACTGAAATGGCCCCCACAGTCACCAGATCTCAACCCAATAGAGCATCTTTGGGATGTGGTGGAACGGGAGCTTTGTGCCCTGGATGTGCATCCCACAAATCTCCATCAACTGCAAGATGCTATCCTATCAATATGGGCCAACATTTCTAAAGAATGCTTTCAGCACCTTGTTGAATCAATGCCACATAGAATTAAGGCAGTTTTGAAGGCGAAAGGGGGTCAAACACAGTATTAGTATGGTGTTCCTAATAATCCTTTAGGTGAGTGTATGTTAGTGCATATGTGGGGATGTGTTACTAGGTGGATGTGTTTATACGTTAGTGTTTATAGTGTATACGTCAGTGTGTATATGAGAGGGTGTGTTGCTAGGTGGACGTTAGTGTTTGTATGTGTTATTGTGTGTATCTGTGTGTTAGTGGACATGTTTGTGTGTATCTGTGTGTGTGTTAGTGTGTATTGATGTGCTTTGTTGAGGTCAGAGAACGATTGTCTCCCAGCATACCCTGAGGGAGGGCGATAGAGATGGGTGAGGGCAGGGTGATAGAGATGGGGTGAGGGCAGGGTGATAGAGATGGGGTGAGGGCAGGGTGATAGAGATGGGGTGAGGGCGGGGTGATAGAGATGGGGTGAGGGCGGGGTGATAGAGATGGGGTGAGGGCAGGGTGATAGAGATGGGGTGAGGGCAGGGTGATAGAGATGGGGTGAGGGCAGGGTGATAGAGATGGGGTGAGGGCAGGGTGATAGAGATGGGGTGAGGGCAGGCTGTCCCATACAATATATACAGTATGTTCTCTACAAAATTGTTTTTGGTCGTCTTGCATGAACCGCACATTTGAGATCTCCCCAGAGTGGTCAGGAGACTGTGATGGTCACTCCAGAACCTTCACCTTTTTCTGCTTTATCCACTGGAGGGTCAACTTTGCCAACTTGGTGCAGCTTTCATGCAGAAGAATGCTAATTGTCTGCCAGTATTTTTTGATAACATGCTGCATTCATCTTGCCATCAGTTTTCACAAAATTCCCTGTGCCTTTAGAGCTCACACCCCCCCAAAACATCAGTGAGCCACAACCATGCCACTCTCGCCCCCCAAATTACCTTGTGCCAGAAGCTGTGAGGCGTGTCAAGGTGTTGTTGAGCTTATTGTAACCAGGCTTTTTTGTGGCATTGGCGTAGTAAAGGCTTCTTTTGGCAACTCGACCATGCAGCTTTTTTTTGTTTCGTCATATTGTGCTCCTTGAAACAACCACATCGTCTTTTTCTAGAGCAGCCTGTATTTCTCCTGAGGTTACCTGTAGGTTTTTCTTTGTATTCCGAACATTGTTCTGGGCAGTTTCGGCTGGAATCTTTCTTGGTCTACCTGACCTTGGCTTGTTATCAAGAGATCCCAGAATTTTCCACTTCTTAATGAGTGATTGAACAGTACTGACTAGCATTTGCAAGGCTTTGGATATCTTTTTATATCCCTTTCCATCTTTATAAAGTTCCATTACCTTGTTACACAGGTCTTTTGACGCTTATTTTCTGCTCCCCATGGCTCAGTATCCAAGCGAACTTATGAGCACAACTGTATACAGCATGTTCTCTACAGTATTCCTTACAATATATAGAGTATATTCTCTACAGTATTCCTTACAATATATAGAGTATATTCTCTACAGTATCCCTTACAATATATAGAGTATATTCGCTACAGTATCCCTCACAATATATAGAGTATATTCTCTACAGTATCCCTTATAATATATAGAGTATATTCTCTACAGTATCACTTGGAAAATATACAGTATTTTCTCTACAGAATCCATTAAAAATATACACTATATTCCACTGTATGTAGCATATTTTTTACAGTATCCTTGAAAATATACAGAATGTTCTCTACAGTATCCCTTACATATGTACAGAATATTCTCTACAATATCCCTTAGAATTGTGCGGTATAAGTATATTTATACATGTTCATTAGATACATAGTACACACACAAAACACATACCCACGAGAGAGAAAGGGAGAATTTGGCCTGCAGTTTAATTAAACAAATGAAAAGCCTTGTATCTGAGGCGGTGGGATCAATCCTACCTGAATGGCAGCAGCGCTGACTAATTGTTTCATTAACAGGGTTAATGGCCAGATCAAAGAGGTTTTGGCGTAATTAGGGGAACAGGACTGCAGACTGATAGCAGCATTAAGCCCAAACAAAACACTACTGGAGTCATCACTAGTTCTCCCTAGACACCCCTGAACTATGCTGGCCGAATACTGAAGAAAATACTGACTGTGTTGTATTCCAGAATGTTAGCCCCACTTCCCTTCATGGGAACAGATTGACGAAAATATGATTTTGTAATGCTCGGTTCAAATTAATTTCAAATTAGTTTGTAATGCTGTTTCATTTCAGGAGTTTGTGGTTGTCTTCAGGGCTCCTCTTCCCCCTAACAACACAGGGATGGGACTGTATCTGACTCCAGAGGCCGGGTAATGCCTTGCCCATCTGGATTGACTGGCACAGTATCTAATCCAGCATGTGTCTCTGTGGAACCATGGATAACCTCTTTTAAGGAGCTCTCTCACATCTTCAAATGGCAGAATAGGCTTCTTATCGATCACCTTCTGTCCAGGCAGAGAATGGTTCTTTTCCTTCCTCTCCTTTCCTTTTTCCTTGTGGCTATCTCTCTGTTTCCCTGTCTTGCCCTCCTTTGCTCTCGCAATTCATCGCCCAGCTCCGGAATTATACCTCTTTGCTTTGATAAGAGGAAACAATGTTGAGCAAAGGAGGAAATAGATGTATTAACATCAGTGATATCAGCTTGTGGTGAGGAACAGCTGACAAGGCAGTAGTTCCAACTGGCAGGCAGACGTGCAGACTGCAGACCAATCGTTGAAGGAGTTTGTGTATTAGAATGGGGGGGGGGGGCTGATGCAAGGCTAGCCTGGCCTGGTGAAATCTAGACCTGATGGACACTAGGAGTGGGGAGAAAAGCGTCTCCCTACAGAAAAGCGTCCCCCCGGCTCTGATGCACCTCATAGGGGGAGGAACGGGGAAGTGGAGGATTCATGCTGTGTTCAAGGGTCTCCGCTGTACATTCACTGTCTTTATTCCATTTACTGTATCCATTCACTGCATTCACAGTCTTCAGTGTCTACACCACATACTTTAGGCCTATTCACACTAACAAAAGTTGTTTGGATGACATTTACATCATGTATTATGAAACGTTTCTACTTACATTTGCGCCGTGCACATATCACACTTACAACGCCCGGTGATAGGTGGAAAACGTGTTCGCACCATCAATCAATCAAACCAATCAAATGTATTTATAAAGCCCTTTTTACAACAGCAGTTGTCACAAAGTGCTTTACAGAGACACCCGGCCTTAAACCCCAAGGAGCAAACAACAGTAGTGTTGGATTTCACCACACCCTACCCTGTCAAAATATGTGTTGCTTTGGGCAGCAAGGCAAGGTAGTTAACTAAACTTTAATTAGTTTAGTTATTTTCATGAACTGAGATGTTTATTACAATAGAACAACAAGTAACTATAGTCACATGGATTACTAAATCAATCCTAAGAATAGGATTTCCATCTATTTTCCCCTCTGTTCTCTCTCGTCTTTCCATCTATTTCTCCTCTGTTCTCTCGTCTTTCCATCTATTTTCCCCTCTGTTCTCTCGTATTTCCATCTATTTCCCCCTCTGTTCTCTCTCGTCTTTCCATCTATTTCCCCCTCTGTTCTCTCTCGTCTTTCCATCTATTTTCCCTTCTGTTCTCTCTCGTCTTTCCATCTATTTTCTCCTCTGTTCTCTCTCGTCTTTCCATGAATTTTCTGCTCTGTTCTCTCTTCTTTCCATCTGTTTTCCCCTCTGTTCTCTCTAGTCTTTCCATCTATTTTCCCCTCTGTTCTCTCATCTTTCCATCTATTTCCCCTATGTCCTCTCTCATCTTTCCATCTATTTTCCCCTCTGTTCTCTCTCGTCTTTCCATCTATTTTCCCCGCTGTTCTCGCTCGTCTTTCCATCTATTTTCTCCTCTGTTCTCTCTCGTCTTTCCATTTATTTCTCCTCTGTTCTCTCTCGTCTTTCCATCTATTTTCCCCTCTGTTCTCGCTCGTCTTTCCATCTATTTTCTCCTCGGTTGTCTCTCATCTTTCCATCTATTTCTCCTCTGTTCTCTCTCGTCTTTCCATCTATTTTCCCCTCTGTTTTCTCTCATCTTTCCATATATTTTCCCTCTGCTCCCTCCAGTCTTTGCATCTATTTCCCCCTCTGTTCTCTCTCGTCTTTCCATCTCATCTTATCTTGTCTCTCCTCCACTGGTCTTTTCTCCCCTCCTCTCATCCTTTTCTTTGGTTGGTGACTCAGGCTTGTGTCCTGATGTTCTACTATTGTTGTGTTGGTGCTGCTATGCCAGTCTTCCCACAGGCAAACATGCATCCCTAATCCTCCCTCTGTAGGACCCAGATAAATGACACAACCCTCTCTCTATTCCCTCTCTGTCTCCTTTCGTCTCTTTCTCACTCAACTGTATTGCATCCCTCTCTATTCCTATCTGACTTTGTCTCTCTCACACTGCTTAAGTAAGTGTCAAAATAAGTGCTTGTCGGTAGGTATTTGGCAACAAGCTGTAGGCCATTTAAATGTATTTTTAAAACGGTATGCTGACATGTGTTACCCTGTTGGATACCAGTGAGCAGGTATGCAGTGTTGATGTCTTTTAATTTAAATCTTAAAAAAAAAAAAATCCTCTCTCAGGTTTTAATACATTGGAGATGTGTGACGTGCAACCAAATATGTTTACGCTTGGCATTGTGGGTAACTGTGTGTCTGGCCTCTCTCTGCAGAAGGACCCTCTGAAACCCACTGCTGACAAGTTCAAGACGCTGCATTTTTCTCCATTTTATGACAAACCATAAATGGAGGGACAGGAGAGTTTTTGAGGAATAATTGGTGGTTAGGAAAGTAGGTGAAGTGTGGAGCGGGTTGTGGTGATGGGGGGGGCATTTTTATCATTAGAACGTTTTTTTGTTAGGACACCGCTGCTGACCTTAGTGGAGGATGTTGAATATTTATACGCAAATTATAAAACTTAGGAGAGACGTAATAGGCTGGGCCAGGGAACCCGGAGACCTCTTCAAGAGCACTCTCTTTTTCGCAATAATTCTCTATCTCTCGCACATCCTATTTCTGCATGTGTGTGTGTCTGTGTGAGAGGCTCCATTGTGAGTGGAGGGAATTCATTACGGCTGTCTGAAAGTGGGAACAGTGCATGAAAATACTTGATTAAAGAAGAGGTAGACTGAGTGTGTTCTGATGTGACTAAACGCCAGCCACGTTGCGGAGGGCGTGGCGCTGTGGAAGACCCAGACACACAAACACTGCGCGGGGCGTCTGCATGTCAGTTATTTACGGAACAAAGAGCGCCTCTCGCTTTGGGTGTGCTGTGCAAGTCGCACACTTGGGGACAAAAAGCTCTCGTAAGCAAAAATGGAGAGCGAGACAGTTGGAGAGAGAAAGCTAAATACCAAGGGGGGGGGGGGGGGGGGGGGCAGAGAGTGGTGGAAAACAGTGAAACTCGCTCTTTAATGCAGACGAATGGTCGCACGGCCCAGATACGGTCCCAGTATTAATCAAACCCACACAGAAGAAAACGCTTGCGGGCGGGCACTTTGAAATAAAGACAGAGAGAGAGAAAAAAAGGAGAGACACAGAGAGAGAGACACAGAGAGACACACAGAGAGAGAGACAGTGAGACAGAGAGAATGAGACAGAGAGAGAGACACAGTGAGAGAGACTGAGAGACAGAGAGAGAGAGACAAAAAGAGAGAGTGGCCACACAGTCACTGTGCAAACGCAGAGCTTGTTAAATAATGAATTGGGCCCAGACCAAATCTGTTGCCTATTATGGCTCCTGTCTAATCAGACGCTGTTTGTCGCTGCTGTGTAATAACAGGCATGTTAGGTATCAGAAGTGTGTCCACTGCACTGTTTTCTCTTGGCACATCTGAGTCCATATTAGGCTGCAAAGACATGCTCTTATTAATTCTTGACATTAGTGAAAATGTAATTAAAACTGACCCTAGCCATCTCTAGGAAAAAATACCTTTAAATAACACTACTTCTTTCCTTTCTCTCTCTCTCTCTCTCTCTCTCTCTCTCTCTCACAAAAACACTGTTTCCTTCTGTCTCTTTCTGCCTTTCATCTTTCTCCTTCTCTTTCTTCTCTGCCACTCTGTTTATTTTCTTGCAGTCAAATCTTTTTTTTGCTTCACTCTCCACTTCGATTCAGACCATCTTCTCCAGCATCTCTCGCCATTGTCTCCAATCTCTTGCTCTGTTTCTGCACCTCTATCTCATCTATGTCTTTCTTGCCTCTCTCCATCTCTCTGTCTCCATCTCTCTTTCTCATCTCTTTCTCCATCTCTCTCTCCCTTTCTCTCGACATCACCTCTTCCCGTGATGAGGCGGAGTAGCACTAACACTCTCATCCTGCTTTCTCATTGAATTGCAAATAGTCCCAATGCTGTGAAGTGTGTTCCCACCTGTCCACTGTTTCCCAGCATGTAGGGGAGAAGACACACTTAGAATGTCTTTGTTGGTCTACAGGGTTTTGTCAAAGCAAGGCTCCTTGATTCAACGGCTACCATTTCTTCATGGTGATGGAGGAACCGTGTCATGATTTTATGCCTCAACATCTTGATAGAGTCACCTTGACTGATTACAAAACAACTACAAAAACAGTGAATGTGACCAACCTACAAATGTCTTGGCTTTCTTTTTTTGTATGTTTTTCATGTCTCATAACTCCAGCCAGTGAGTTGGAATTGCTTCTGATCTGCTGTTTTAATGATCTGTTCTCTTACTTATCTGGTCTCTTAATGATCTGGTCTCTTAGTGATCTGGTGTCTAACTGGTCTGGTGTCTTATTGATCTGGTGTCTTATTGATGTGGCGTCTAACTGATCTGGTGTCTAACTGATCTCCTGTCTAACTGATCTGCTGTCTACCTGATCTGGTGTCTTACTTGGATCAGGCTGCTGATGGAGCCGCTCTGTGCTCAGATGGGGACAGTCATGGTGCCGTTCTGCACTTAACTAACACAGTGTGTGGTGTTTAGTCACGATTGGTCCTTGGCATCCACCCTTTATTACGTGTGTGGTGTTTAGTCACAATTGGTCCTTGGCATCCACCCTTTATTACATGTTTGGTGTTGAGTCAGAATCGTCTATTACGGCAGTCCATGTGGTGTGTAAAATATATTAAATACCTCAATCTGACTTAGTAAAAACACCAACAATAACCCTTACCATAAACTCACTCTGTAATGCCAAACCTTCACCTTATTCTAACCCTTATATCAGTACTGTCAGTATGGTCATCAACGTATGATACATTGAGGATTTTTGCAGCAAAACAACTGAGATGACCAAAGGAATGCTGCTTTTGTGGTCAACAGCACATTTATTTTTGATGTGTTCTTGGTGTAATTGTTTTTCACTGGAAGCTCCACTTTTGGCCAAGAGATTTTTGGCAAATAATATCCTGGTAGTTTGAATACAAGATTGCCCCCAGGGATCAGTGGACGATAAGCAACCTGTGGGTCTATCTATACAGTATGTAGAGTATAGAGATGGAGAATCTATATATGCAACAATAATATGGAAATTAAAGGTCAACAAATTGTATATAGTATAAACCAGTGGTTCTCGAGACCTCAGGACCCAGTGGTACTGTTGGTTTCATACTAGCCCAGTCATCTGGGATGAAGAGCTAGGATACCTGGTGAATGTAATTTACTACAAGTTAGAATAGAAAACTAGCATTACTCCTGATCTCCATGCCTGGAGTTGGGAATCTCTTCTTCATAGTGAGGACAGGGATGAAAAGAGGTAGAAGTAAAAAAAGCAGAAATAAAGCCAAGTAGAGAAAAAGAAAAAAAGAAAATAGAATGAAAGTGAGGACAATAATAAGAGATGAAAAAATATAGACCAACAGAATCAGAGTTTAAGAGTTTGAGGAGGAATGACAAGAATAAAAAATGACAAGATGTCAGAATGATGACTGGTAAAAGCTATAGAACAGCAAGCGAAACATCTAGTCATTCCAAAACAAGTACTAACTTGACCTTTCTGTAGACCTTTAAGTATTTTCTCTAATATTGTTTTCTCAAGCGGAGTGTTACGAAGCAACAGGATGTGGATAAAGACCCTGACATCTTCAAACTGAGTCCAACTTAAACAAAAAACAAAGTTTGTAAGCCAACTTACAACAATGAGGCATCAACCCGTCTTGCCTAAGCGATGTTTAGGTAAAACCCTGCTCTTCTATGATGAGGAAGCCAAAGTAAGGACTTTAGAAGATTCAAGCAGATTGGTTGAATATCTGCTCTATTGTTGTGTTCCTCTCCATAAATAGGGTCCAGTGGGGTGTTGAAAAGCTCTTTGGTGGGCTTAGCCCTTTCTCTAAAGAGCTTCTGGTGGCATTTTAGGCAAACAATAGAGCAAATCTGCCCCTTTGATCACTAGGCCTTGTCACTGCTGCTTAGGGACGTGTGTGTGTTTGTGTATGTGGGTGTATGTGTGTGATGTATGAACTAGAAAGATAATCCAGAAATTATCGACACTTACCAGACCAAACAGTTATCCCAGGACTTTTGCTGATATCGTTTATCATGATGAGTAGCCTATTCTAGAGAAATGTGTAGTTTGAAATTAAGCTAGTTTGCTAATATTGATTTCTGTTAATAGGATAGCTGATGGCGGCCACAATAAAAATACAAGTGATAATAATAAAAATAAAAACGAATTAAACTTTTATAGTACTTTTTATACAAGCGCTTCAAAAGCAAAAAAGCAAATAAACAATCTATCTTGACAGGTCAGCCAACTGAGGCCAAGTCTTTGAATGCTGCATCCTCTGAAGATGGAGAGGGTCAGGTCATGGCTGGAGGGGAGAGAGGTGGTCAGAGGATGGTAGATGATTGTGATGGAGTCTGATGATGATCTGCTTAGAAGGAAACAGCCTGTTCTTAAAGCCGCTGGACTTTTCTCTTCTTCCCTTCTGTGTTACACCCATTTGGGTGATCCTCAGCTGCTCTGGGTGCCAGAAATCTCATCAAACAAGTTCAGAATAGTACCCAGTTGTCCTCAATACAAGTCTGCCTCCTCAGCACTGCTACATCTCCTCTTCCTCTCATGCTTCAGGCAGTTCCTCAAAATAATGTGCTCAAAAGATCAGGAATTGGCAGCCAAATGAAAGAAGAAGCAACAATTGTGTCCAGATAGTCAGCTAGTGCTCTATAACTGGCCAGGCCAAACCATGACAACCTGTCAATCTGGAAGTGTGTGGCTCAGAAACATCAGATAAATGAATCAAAAGTTTGTTCTCATTAAGTACCAAAAACATATAGCACCCATTAATGTAATAAACCATCCGCTATAATATATATGTGTGTGCGCTTTGAGGGACGTGTTTGTGTGTAGTGCATTGGTGTGAGTTGTCAGCAGCTCTGCTCTATGTGTGTTAGTGTGCAGGATACATGTTCACACAGCCTCAGTCCTAGTGAAATGGTAATCGGGTCATTATGTGTATAGTTTGTAGGTCAGGTCTGGTCTTTGGTCTCCCATATTGTACCACCACTGAACACCCTTGTGTTGTCCATCAGGGCCGCATGCTTGAATAGATGGTCATTCACAAGCCCCTGTGTGTGTCTGTGGGAGCCCCTGTTTGTGTGGGCTGGCTCAGCAGGCTACATTGGTCTTAGGGATCTGATCCCAAAACTCCCATATGGAATCACTTGTGCGGAGAAACTGTCTTTCACCTGAATGGCAAATAGTTGGAGCCTTGCCTTTGCTGCGTCTCAGAACCCTGGAGTACACACACATATATACACACCCAAACACACCCAAACACACCCAAACACACGAAACGCACATAGACTTGCACCTAGAGACAGATTCACATTTATACACAACTCAGTAGTTTTCCCTTCTTTGTTGTTTATTCTTTGTTGTTCAGTAATTATGATGGCTGCCGATAACAGATCAGTTAACACACACACTTTCTGAGCGAGAGTCACACAAACACCCTCACTGCTTAACACAAATACACACTAAGAGTGAGACACAAACAAAGGTCAAAACAGCAGTACTAACTCTGTAAATAATGTTGTGCTCTGAATGTGGTCTAGCAGATGTTCTGGTCAGTCATATTGGTTTAGGAGATGTTCAGGCTCAGGAATGTTGTTTTAAATGTTCAAGATTGGGCATATTGATATAGGAGATGTTCAAGGTCATGTAGATTGGTCGTGCAGATGTTCAGATTCATATAGAAGATTTTTAGGTTCAGAGAGAATGTTTTAGGAGATGTTCAGTGTTACTGATATTTATTTAGCAGATGTTCAGGATCTATGAAGTGGATTTAGGAGATGGTGATATGTTCAGGGATGGTGATATTGGTTTAGAGGATGTTCAAGGTCAATAGTATTGGTCTAGCTGATCTTCAGGGTCAGTAGTATTGGTCTAGCTGATGTTCAAGGTCAGTAGTATTGGTCTAGCTGATGTTCAGGGTCAGTGGTATTGGTCTAGCTGATGTTCAAGGTCAGTGGTATTGGTCTAGCTGATGTTCAGGGTCAGTGGTATTGGTCTAGCTGATGTTCAGGGCCAGTGGTATTGATCTAGCTGATGTTCAGGGCCAGTAGTATTGGTCTAGCTGATGTTCAGGGCCAGTAGTATTGGTCTAGCTGATGTTCAGGGCCAGTGATATTGGTCTAGCTGATGTTCATGGTCAGTGGTATTGGTCTAGCTGATGTTCAGGGTCAGTGGTATTGGTCTAGCTGATGTTCAAGGTCAGTAGTATTGGTCTAGCTGATGTTCAGGGCCAGTGGTATTGGTCTAGCTGATGTTCAGGGCCAGTGGTATTGATCTAGCTGATGTTCAGGGCCAGTGGTATTGGTCTAACAGATGTTCAGTATTAGAGAGATTTCCTCCTATCTCCCTTCCTGCTTCACCAGAACTCTTTTCCCCTCTACATGTTCTCCCTGAACACTACCCCCCCACACCCACCCCCCTCAGATATGTTTGGGACAGACACCTCAGCTGCTCTGTAGTATGTCTCCTTAGGTGAAATGAGTTTGGAAATGACCCTTTCACTGCCCACAAACTCATATGTTCTCTCTGTCTCTCTCTCACACACACACACACACACTAGACTGGTCTGTGATCAGATATTCACACATAATGACCTTGACACTGACATAGTGGCATCACTCAACATGCCTATACTAAATTGTACTTATGTTGTTCACTTGTAGTTTGATGGTGGTTATATGGAAGCCGACACAATCTTTCGACAACTGAACACACAGACACACAGACCTCGCCTTTACTCCCTAATTACACTTACACGATTGTCAGTTTTTACAGAGAAATATCTTGACATAACACATCAATAACAAATGAGTTGCTACATTAAAATTTCACCATTTTATTTTTTAATGCCTGACAAAAATACACAGATATTCATAATTTAACTGACAGTTTCCATGTTTTAGATCACAATGTATTTTCTTTCACAGCCTCTGAGAGTCTGTGTTGAACCATTCTGACATGAAAACTCCAAACATCCAAAATATGTTGTTTTTTCTCAATTCAAGGGTCTGTTTTAGATGTAAACCTCTGTTGAATTATTGAGCTATTGTGGTGAGGGTAGAGAGAAAAGACAGAATGAGTGTTAGATGAGGGAAACCCTTCTGAGAGTCGTATCCTTTATCTCTCTGTCTTGCCCATTCCCTACCTGTTTCCCTTTTGTCTCTTTTCTCTTTTTACTCCCTCTATCCTCTATTGCTTTTGTCCCTTTTCTCCTTTCTCTAGCTCTCTTTTTTTCCCTTTATCCTCTATAATTCTTTCCCTCCCTCTTTTCTGTCTCCCTCTCTCTCTCTCCCTCCCTTTCTCTCTCTCTCCCTCCCTCCCTTTCTCTCTGTCTCCCTCCCTTTTTCTCTCTCTCTCCCTCCCTTTCTCTCTCTCTCCCTCCCTTTCTCGCTCTCTTCCTCCCTTTCTCTCTCTCTCTCCCTCCCTTTCTCTCTCTCTCCCTCCCTTTCTCTCTCTCTCTGAGCTCTGAGGTGACTTTGAAAGACTTGAGAACATAGACATTTTATAAAATGCAGTTTGGAATATTGAGCCTTGCATGGCTTTATCCACTCTTTCATGTTCTCTCCTTTCTTCTCTCGTTTTATCTTTTGCCGTAACTCTTGCAGAAGTAGTCTCTCATACTTCTCTCATGGCAGTTGAGATTACAGCAATTGTACCTCAGACTCACATCTACTCCCTCAAGAAGAGAATTCATGAACTGTTCAGTAGGTCTGACAACATTGAGTTAACCAAGGACATGTATTGTCTAGTTATCATTGCCCTTCACCCTGTAGGGACTTCAATGTATAGACCTACTGTATGAGGGTCTCTTAGGGAGCATTTGGCTGTAGAAAGTAGAAATAGTAGCAGTAGTAGTAGTTTATGTGTGTGTGTATATATGCTTGCACGTAAGCCACAAGTTGTTATATCATACCTCAGTCAGGCTTCGGCCTTTGACTCCATTTCCCATATTGCCCTTCTCCAATCCTGCCTGACAGACCTTCTCACACAGCATGGAGATTAGAGACCAGATAAATAAATCCAACAGTTTTCTCCACTCTACCATCAAAGACCGAGAGCTTCTCTTTTCACTCCGGCTCTGGCTCCCTGCAGCCTCTTCACTCCTCTGGAGCGATTGATTCCATTCCTACGAGTCCTTTGGAAAACCCTTGGATCCAGCTTATCCACCAGGATTGTGCCTTCTATCAGGGTCGAAGTCAGCCGCATATCGACCTGGGAGAGTTCAGACGATCCCAGTGTCCTCGGTGGGAGTCAGTAATCTGTACTCCAAAGTGAGGATGAGAGGTGCTTGCTTTGGAGGCTGTTAAGGGAATGTTCTGAACCAAATCCCACCTCCACACTGTACCTGTCCCCACTGGCTGCTGAATGGAGGACAGGAGGACACACTGTACACAGGACACGGGGGTTGATGTAAACGGTACCTGTAGAGGCTTCTGGTTTGATGGCTCTGGCGTCCAGTGTCACACGCTGCCCTCCATGACGTCTGGTGAGGAGTCGTAGCTGTGGCTGCCTTAGTGACCCAGCGATGCCAGTTGGAGAGAGGCAACATTCCCACTAAGTCATCCATCAGCTTACTCCAACAAAGCCAATGCAGAGAAGCCACTCTGAGAGACATCCACAGTGCGTCTCTGCAACCCCCCCCCCCCCCCCCCCCCCCCCCCACAGTGTCGACACCGTACAAACACCTTTTAGAAAGAGGAGTGTGTTCTGAAGGGGTCTGGGTGAACACGGTGTAACCTCTGTCCCTTCGCCTCTTCTCCAGGCCCCCATGACATCAGACCACATGATGGCTGTAATTGAGTTTCCATGTTGTGTCGACTATGAGGATTCACTCACTCCCTCCACAGGGGGCGTCCAGGGGTCCACAAGTGGTGAAAGATGACATCTGTGGTCAGGCAGAGAATCGGGCAGCCTACGTGCTCTCATCCCAGGGAGACTGGCATGGCTTGGTGGTGGAAATGAGTGAGGATCTAATGTGTTGACTCAGTGCCGGGAGAGTTCAAGAGGAATAGGAAGCGTGTGGGGTCATCTGACAGAACTCTGTCATTCACAAGACATACTCCTGTCTTCCTCTATTCCCCCACTGTATTTGTTGCTGTCTGTCTATCTTGTATGTCTGTGCATGTGTCTGGTGGGGAGGGGTCCACACACAACTACACACACACATACACAACCTACACAAATACACGTACACACACACACACACACACACTCAGTGTTTTCATTTGGAAGGAGTGCCTTTCATTGCGCATTGGCACAACGGGAACATTAGACCAGACTCTGTGTTTGTCTGTTTCTGTGTCCGTCTGTCTGTGTGTGTCTGTCTCTTGGTCTGTCTGTCTGTCTCCTTGTCTGTCTGTGTCTGTCTGTCTCTGTGTCTGTCTGTCTCTATATCTGTCTGTCTCTGTGTCTGTCTGTCTCTGTCTGTCTGTGTCTGTCTGTGTCTGTCTGTCTGTGTCTGTCTGTCTGTGTCTGTCTGTGTCTGTCTGTGTCTGTCTGTGTCAAGTCTGTGTCTGTCTCTATATCTGTCTGTCTGTCTGTCTGTGTCAAGTCTGTGTCTGTCTCTATATATGTCTGTCTGTTGGTCTGTCTGTCTGTTGGTCTGTCTGTCTGTCTGTTTTTCCCTCTCTCTTTTCATCCCTCTCTCTCTACTATCTTCCCACCCATCTAGTTTGAAAAATGGTGCTTAATTAACTGTGCGCCTGCAGGACATTGTGTGTGTGGGGTGTGTGTGTGTGTGTGCGTGTGGTGTGTGTGTACGTGTGGTGTGTGTGTGGCGTGTGTGTGTGTGTATGTGTGTGTGGTGTGTGTATGTGTGGTGTGTATGTGTGTGTGTGGTGTGTGTGTATGTGTGTGTGTGGTGTGTGTATGTGTGTGTGTGGTGTGTGTGTGTGGTTTGTGTATGTGTGTGTGTGGTGTACATGTGTGCACACAGGGAGGAAAGTGGGCCAGTCTATAAGATCATTAATTAGGATGCATCACGCCTCAGTTCACTGGCTCCCAGTGAGCAGATGGGGAGCAGGGTTTCCAGCTCCAACAACAGAGGTGGTTTGTCCTCCTCCTCCTCCTTCTCCTCTGTGTATCTCTGTAGCTACCAATTGACCACAAAACTCCACCTCCGATTTAGTGACACTCCAGTTGAACCGACTATTGACTCAACAGATGATCCTCTAACTAGTCATATTTTAAGTGTAATTTCTCCCACAATAAAGCATGTTGAGTATCAAATGATTTCTTTCACAATTCAAAGATCGCTTTTTAGTTCTCCTTTTCCTCCCCAAATCTCTTTTCATCATCATCCCCACCTCATCCCCACCTCATCCTGTCCTCTGGAGGAATGCAGCACATGGTTTTAGATGAGACAAAAGCTCTTGATTAGAAAACGTAATTATAGCCCCCAAAATGCATGTCATCAGAAAAACTGTGAAATCTACATCATTGAGTAGTTAATCGTGCGTGAAAGGGAGGCTCTTTTTAGATTCCAAAAAAACGCTCTGACTCTCTCTCTCTTACACACACAAACACACACACACACATACACACACTCTGACTCTCATACATACACACAGTGTCAACTTTCGGCAAGGGCAGCAAGGACAAGTTGTTATGTGAGATGCTTGTGTGTGTGTTTAGATGTGTGTGTGCATTCAGAGGTCTGTGTGTGTGTGTGTGTGTTCAGATGCCACAGAGACTCGACCCGCTGTCACCAAGACCGGGCTCATGGGAACACCTGCGCTCCGTAAGTCACCAAGGCAACACATCCCACGTTGCCAGTCGCACCCCCCCATGTGACCTCCCCAGGGGTGTTATATGAATGAAAGGATGCATTTATGTGTGTGTGTTTTGGCTTAACAAATCCAATTAGGGAGAGACATCCTCACAAGGATAGGAAAATGTGAAAAACGTCCCTAATTCTGACCTTTCCTCGACGTCCAGTGTAGGGGTAGGTTTTTAGTGTCAAATTTACAATGAGGGCTTGTATTGGAATTTAGGTTACTGGTTTAGGCATTGCAGGTTAAGGCTTTGGTCCCTATAAGGATAGGATTACACATCTGTGTGCTTGTGTGTGTGTGTTTATGTGTGTGTGTGCACGTGTGCGTGTGTGTGTGCGTGTGTGTGATCCTAACCCCACGGTGTGACCCTCTGTTGACCCTCAGTAGTGGTCTCAGGTAATGTAACATCGATCCTTCTGATCTCTCTAGTTCCACGACAGCTGTTCCAGTGGCGTCATGTCTGTCCTGTCTGTGGGGGTCAGTAACCTGGGCTTCTGAATATCAGGTGGCTTGCCCTTCACTCTACTTGTGCTAATGGTATCGTTTGTGGCCTTGTGTAGCTCACTTGTCTCAGTTGGTTGTGTGTGGCACTTTTGTGGGTTCAATCCCCACATGGGGGCCAGTGTGAAAAGTATTAAACAATGTATGCACTCACTGTTATTTGCTGTGGCTAAGAGTGTCTGCTAAATGATGTAGGAACAGTTGAGCTCCAAGTCTATGCCCTGTGTCACTACTTCATGGAGATCGGAAAGAACCCCCCCCCTCCTTCATGACAGCCTTTAATTGAAGGCCTGATACATTTTGGGAGGCTGTTTTTAGACACAACACTGTCATGACACAAATTGGGCCCCACTCGCATGCGTGTGGATGTCAGGCACATAAAGACCACTTGAATGCAATCCTATAGTGGCTCTGTCAACACCGGTCTCTCAATAGACTGCTCCTGAATGCATGATTCACTGTATATCAAACCAAGGGGAAGACTAAACTAAAAAAGAAGTGCTCAGGAAACAAACACAATTTTCTCCTTTTATTCCTGTTTTTGCATAATAATCCGTGACATCGTCTATATTGATATGCAAATGAGGAGGCAGCTTTGGGTGGATTCAGATGAGCCACACTGCGCTATTTATATGTGGGCAGTGTTTCGCAGCTTGGGCGATTTCGCCCAGTTACTATCGGAGCTTACGAGGATTAGAAACAGTGTGGAGCGGCCTCGTCTGGTTCTGACCGATTTGACCACTTGATCCACTTAGAACCCTGATGAGGTGGATCTGTTGGATGTATTTTGTATCTGCTAGTTTGGTAAAGAAAATAGAGCCAGTGGCATGGCTGAATGGCCAAGACACTAGAGAGACACAACAGAGAATCTACCAAATTCATCTCTCAGATGTAATAATAATTTCATGTAGAGGCTGTGATCATTTTACTGGTTTTTACCAATATTTCATATAGTGGCTGTGATTATTCTACTGGTTTTGACACCAGTAGTTTATGTAGAGGCTGTGTTCGTTCTACTGGTTTTGACACCAGTAGTTTATGTAGAGGCTGTGTTCGTTCTACTGGTTTTGACACCAGTAGTTTATGTAAAGGCTGTGACCATTCTACTGGTTTTGACACCAGTAGTTTATGTAGAGGCTGTGTTCGTTCTACTGGTTTTGACACCAGTAGTTTATGTAGAGGCTGTGATCATTCCAATGGTTTTGACACCAGTAGTTCATGTTGTGGTTACATGGCATGTTTACTAGTGTGTACTGAGTTGCTTGGCTCAGGGCCCACAGTATGGCTGTCATTATCATCATTATGATGAGTCATTCATAGACAGCCAACCGGTGTATAAAAACACCAGCACCATACAGCCAAAACTTCCCTGAATTAAAATAGAAATACAAGAATCTAGGCGCCTTGTACTGACAGACCAGTCTTTCTCTCTCCCTCCACTTCTCTTTCTCCACTTCTCGTCCTCCTTCTCTGTTCATCCCCCTTCTCCTTGTCTAATCTGTCTCCCTCTCTCTCTTAGTCCTGGCTGACAGGCTTCCAAAAGGACCAAGTATAAAAAGGCAGGAAGGAGGTAGAGACATTTCCTCTTCCCTGTCTTCTTCTATGCATCCCTCAGATGTGAAGGTTCCTCTTATTTGCTGTTGTTTTCCTATCACACCAGACGTGGCAAACAAGAAGACACACAAGAATGCAGACAAAACAAACCCAAAACTAGACAACAGGCAGGCACAACACTCAGCGGCAGATATGTCTGTTTGACTGGAGTCAAGTCCCCTTCTTGGTTGTGCTGTGTCTTTTCTGATCTTCTGAAGGTCTTTTGAGTGCGTTTGTTTGCTTTCCCCCTCCCTACCCTCCTCTACCTCACTCTTTCTCTCTCTCGATCTCTCTCTCCATCTCTCTCCATCTCTCTCTGTCTCTTCCTCAGTGTGCCATCACAAAGTGTGTTTTATGAAAAACATGCTCAGGTGAAACGCAATAGAAAGACAGGCTGATGGGTTTCTAAAGAGAAAGTCATTATTTTCTCTGACTGTTGAGAGGCCTTGGGCGAAGTGACAGAGTCTCATACAGCAAATGGCTGCTGGCAAGTAAACAGCCAGGAGGGATCAGGAAGCCTATCAGCCGTGTTGCATGTTACCATTTGTCTCTACCCAGAGTCTCCCAGGTGCTGAGGGGTTGCACTGAGAATTGGATTTCAAGAGGCGAATAAGATGGAGATCAGATGAGTCACGGATTGCAAACATGTTGAGAAGGAGAGACGGATGGTTTGAAAAAGTCCAAGCCCAGAGATGGCACAGGCATAGTCTTTTGCTGGAGAATTCCACCCAAAATTATCACCATCAGAGAAGGAGTGAGGGCGTCGCCTGCGTTTCATACTGACGACCTGACAACCATGTCCCCATGTCTGCATCAGCCGTTACCGCTGACTGTTGACCTTGACCCTGGGTCACCTCCGTCTTGTGTGTTTAGGTGATGAGTGGTACCGGTGCCGGCTGACCCTGACCGTGCCCACCTTGGCAGACCTGCAGTGGGACATGTTTCCACAGCCTTACCTGGGCGCAGTGGGACCGGACGCTACAGCTGGCTCTGTGGTCTACCGCCTTACTGCCCGCCAACGAGACGGAACCATAGGAAATGCCCACTTCCTGTTACTGGACGGTGAGTCACACAACGCCTGGACCCCCATTTTTTTAAATGAAGTGTGTGTTAGAGTGTTTGTACTGTTCATTTGTTTTTGGATCCTCATTCGCTTCCGCCAACGCAGCAGCTATTCTTCCTGGAGTCCACGCAACACATGGACAAAAACTCATTGAGCGGGTATGATAGGTGGAGTAGGTTAAACGGGAACAGGTACGTGTGTCCGTGCGTGTGTGTGTATGTGTGTGTCCCTTCACAACCCTTGTTGCGCCACGAGAGGTGATGTTATTTATGAGTTAATCCTTCTAGTTTTGCAGTTGACTAAGTAATTGAGTACTTTGGTCCCCATAGGGATAGTAGAAACAACCTGTGGATGGGTGTGTGTCCATGTTGTCGGAGTAAACAAACATCTTGCAAAAATCTATAAATTCTGTCAGTGCATGAGACAGAACAGCAAATTAGCATGAGCATCCCTCTACCGCTAAGTGCTAACACGGCTAACACGCAGACGTACAGAAAAAGACCTGGCTCTGACAGCAGTAATTATCACCAACATCTGGCACAGTCTGCCGCCTCTCTGTATATTGATTTTGTTTTTGTTTATTTGCTTTTTTTATGGTGTTGTGTTGAATTTCAATTACGGTCGGGGAAGGGGGGGGGGGGGGGACTGTGAAGAGAGACGGGGAAGAGAGAGTGGGAAGAGAGAGGGGGGAGAGAGAGGGGGGAGAGAGGAGGAAGAGGGAGGGGGAAGCGGGGAAGAGGGGTACACGTGTTAGCAGAACACAGTCTAATTACTCCCTGGGGCTTTCAAGGCTCCTAGATTTAGAATCCAGAATGTTTTGGGAGAGGATGGATGTGAAGTTAGATAGGTTGGACTCCCTACAAGGCTTTATTTCAGTAAGGAAATACAGATGAAATGGCCCAACATACCTGTGACAGGGGAAATGTGATTCAATTGATTTCTTAAATTAACATGGCTTCAGATTTATAAAATATGTGTAGTTTTATTTTGGGATTTAATTTTAAACTGGCAGAAATCCCCCACCAGAAGAGCTTACTGATGAAGTAAATAAAGGTTTTCAGTTTCAATGATGCTCAGGTGTTGATTTGACAGGAATGTTGCAAGAATCCATAAACAGATCCAGATGTGTTTTTGAAGTGAGTGACAGGTTGATGCCGCTGTAATTAGTTAAATATTCTGGTAGAGTGCCCTCTTCATATCTGTCGCCTCGCTTCCTCCCTCACCCCTCTATCGCTTCCTCCCTCACCCCTCTATCGCTTCCTCCCTCACCCCTCTATATCTTCCTCCCTCACCCCTCTATCTCTTCCTCCCTTACCCCTCTATCGCTTCCTCCCTCACCCCTCTATCTCTTCCTCCCTCACCCCTCTATCTCTTCCTCCCTCACCCCTCTATCGCTTCCTCCCTCACCCCTCTATCGCTTCCTCCCTCACCCTTCTATCTCTTCCTCCCTCACCCCTCTATATCTTCCTCCCTCACCCCTCTATCTCTTCCTCCCTCACCCCTCTATCGCTTCCTCCCTCACCCCTCTATCTCTTCCTCCCTCACCCCTCTATCGCTTCCTCCCTCACCCCTCTATCGCTTCCTCCCTCACCCCTCTATATCTTCCTCCCTCACCCCTCTATCTCTTCCTCCCTTACCCGTCTATCGCTTCCTCCCTCACCCCTCTATCTCTTCCTCCCTCACCCCTCTATCGCTTCCTCCCTCACCCCTCTATCTTTTCCTCCCTCACCCCTCTATCTCTTCCTCCCTCACCCCTCTATCTCTTCCTCCCTCCTCTTTCTCTTCTTCTCTCCCTCCTCTTTATCTTCTGCCCTCCTCTTCTCTATCTCTTTCTCGTACCCTCTGTCTTCTCTCTCTTTCGCCTCGATTTCTTTCTCTGTCTCTTCCCTTCCTCCTCCTGCCCAGGGGGACATGAATTAAGATGACCCTGTATTCCTGCTCTCCTCAGAGAAAGATCAGAGGCTGGATGTTAACCCAATAAAGCACACACACAAAGTCTCAGCTGGCAAAAGCATTCTCTGCTCCCATCTATATACACAAACAAACACACACACACACACACACACACACACACCAGCTCCCCTAAACCAAGAAATCAGCACTTAATGTATATCCTGCCCAGCTGTCTGCTACATGACATCTACCACACTGGTCCTTAAGATACTGGTCCGGGCAGGGTGTGTTCAGGTGGGAAAACACAAAATAATTTTGATTTGGGCATCATCGTACCTTCCAGAAAACCTTTCAGTCACTTAAAAGAACCATGTGTGTTGTACAGTGGGGAGAACAAGTATTTGATACACTGCCGATTTTGCAGGTTTTCCTACTTACAAAGCATGTAGAGGTCTGTCATTTTTATCATAGGTACACTTCAACTGTGAGAAACGGAATCTAAAAAACAAATCCAGAAAATCACATTGTATGATTTTTAAATAATGAATTAGCATTTTATTGCATGACATAAGTATTTGATCACCTACCAACCAGTAAGAATTCCGGCTCTCACAGACCTGTTAGTTTTTCTTTAAGAAGCCCTCCTGTTCTCCACTCATTACCTGTATTAACTACACCTGTTTGAACTCATTACCTGTATAAAAGACACCTGTCCACACACTCAATCAAACAGACTCCAAACTCTCCACAATGGTCAAGACCAGAGAGCTGTGTAAGGATATCAGGGATACAATTGTAGACCTGCACAAGGCTGGGATGGGCTACAGGACAATAGGCAAGCAGCTTGGCGAGAAGGCAACAACTGTTGCCGCAATTATTAGAAAATGGAAGTAGTTCAAGATGACGGTCAATCTCCATCGGTCTGGTGCTCCATGCAAGATCTCACCTCGTGGGGCATCAATGATCATGAGGAAGGTGAGGGATCAGCCCAGAACTACATGGCAGGACCTGGTCAATGACCTGAAGAACGCTGGGATCACAGTCTCAAAGAAAACCATTAGTAACACACTACACCGTCATGGATTAAAATCCTTCAGTGCACACAAGGTCCCGCTGCTCCAGCCAGCGCATGTCCAGACCCGTCTGAAGTTTGCCAATGACCATCTGGATGATCCAGAGGAGGAATGGGAGAAGATCATGTGGTCTGATGAGACAAAAATAGAGCTTTTTGGTCTTAACTCCACTCGCCGTGTTTGGAGGAAGAAGAAGGATGAGTACAACCCCAAGAACACCATCCCAACCGTGAAGCATGGAGGTGGAAACATCATTCTTTGGGGATGCTTTTCTGCAAAGGGGACAGGACGACTGCACCGCATTGAGGGGAGGATGGATGGGGCCATGTATTGCGAGATCTTGGCCACAACCTCCTTCCCTCAGTAAGAGCATTGAAGATGGGTCCTAGCTGGGTCTTCCAGCATCACAACGACCTGAAACACACAACCAGGGCAACTAAGGAGTGGCTCCGTAAGAAGCATCTAAAGGTCCTGGAGTGGCCAAGCCAGTCTCCAGACCTGAACCCAATAGAAAATCTTTGGAGGGAGCTGAAAGTCCGTATTGCCCAGCGACAGCCCCGAAACCTGAAGGATCTTGAGATGGTCTGTACGGAGGAGTGGGCCTAAATCCCTGCTGCAGTGTGTGCATACCTGGGCAAGAACTACAGGAAACATATGATCTCTGTAATTGCAAACAAAGGTTTCTGTACCAAATATTAAGATCTGCTTCTCTGATGTATCAAATACTTATGTCATGCAATAAAATGTTAATTAATCACTTAAAAATTGTGATTTTCTTCACTCACAGTTGAAGAGTACCTATGATAAAAATTACAGACTTATACATGCTTTGTAAGTGGTAAAACCTGCAGAATCGGCAGTGTATCAAATACTTGTTCTCCCCACTGTACATGTTGTTTATTTCTCCTGTCACTTGGTAGAACCATGTGTGTCTTAGTGTTTATACATGTTGTTTATTTCTCCTGTCACTTGGTAGAACCATGTGTGTCTTAGTGTTTATACATGTTGTTTATTTCTCCTGTCACTTGGTAGAACCATGTGTGTCTTAGTGTTTATACATGTTGTTTATTTCTCCTGTCACTTGGTAGAACCATGTGTGTCTGTGTGTTTATACATGTTGTTTATTTCTCCTGTCACTTGGTAGAACCATGTGTGTCTTAGTGTTTATACATGTTATTTATTTCTCCTGTCACTTGGTAGAACCATGTGTGTCTTAGTGTTTATACATGTTATTTATTTCTCCTGTCACTTGGTAGAACCATGTGTGTCTTAGTGTTTATACATGTTGTTTATTTCTCCTGTCACTTGGTAGAACAATGTGTGTCTTAGTGTTTATACATGTTGTTTATTTCTCCTGTCACTTGGTAGAACCATGTGTGTCTTAGTGTTTATACATGTTATTTATTTCTCCTGTCACTTGGTAGAACCATGTGTGTCTTAGTGTTTATACATGTTATTTATTTCTCCTGTCACTTGGTAGAACCATGTGAGTCTGTGTGTTTATACATGTTGTTTATTTCTCCTGTCACTTGGTAGAACCATGTGTGTCTTAGTGTTTATACATGTTGTTTATTTCTCCTGTCACTTGGTAGAACCATGTGTGTCTAAGTGTTTATACATGTTGTTTATTTATCTCGTCACTTGGTAGAACCATGTGTGTCTGTGTTTATACATTTTGTTTATTTCACCTGTCACCAGGTGGTGAGGAGTCGTTTGAGGTGGACCGCAGTTCAGGGGAGGTCAGGACAACAGGGCGACCCCTGACCCCAAGCAGGGAGTACATGCTGAGGGTGCAGGCGGTGGACGCGCAGGGCAGGAAGGGTCCCCCTGCAACTGTAGCTATCCTGGCAGGGTTCCGCCCCCCGCAGTTCACCAACACCTCCTATACCCTGAGTGTCCCAGAAAACACGGCGGTTGGGCAAGCGTGAGTACCCCCAGAGTCTGGACAGATGGAAAAATCCCAAATGACACACTAAGCCTGTGTTACGCGCCACCTCAACCAGATTTGATCAGAGCAAGAGAGGGCAGAACATAGGGAGCACGCTGTGATTAAAATCCATGACAAAGATGAATGAAATAAGGCCAGGAACACATGTATGTTTGGAACAGGAAGGGAAGGGGTGTATTAGACTGTGATTTCCACAGTGGGGGAGGTGGAAAGACAGCATGACTGAACCAATTAATGTGCCTGTGTTCTGCCCATACGTGTATTTTTTTGCCAGTGTTTTGTGTTTGTTTTAGTGTGTGTGTTTGT
Source organism: Esox lucius (assembly GCF_011004845.1). Taxonomy (NCBI): domain Eukaryota; kingdom Metazoa; phylum Chordata; class Actinopteri; order Esociformes; family Esocidae; genus Esox; species Esox lucius. Next base: position 16,825,009 of record NC_047588.1, on the reverse strand, counting down.
GTGTGTTTGTGTCGCCTGCCTCTGCTGCTCATTAGAGGGGAAACCAAAGGACTGTGAGAACGTGGCTGATTCCTCTGCATTACATGTCATGTGTTGCATGAAGAGATGTGCCCCCAGGAACAACAGAGGAGACTGGGGAGAGGGGGAGGAGACAGGGGTGGGGGTGTGTGTTGCTGGAATGAGGGGTTGAGGGTTGGGGGGGGGGTTTGTGGAGGTGGGGGTAAAGGGGACGCAGATGCATCATTTTTGTCCCGAGGCTGTGAATTTGAAAGTGTGGCAAATTCAAATATTTATTAAAAGAAACTTCTGGATAAACATGAAGGGCAAAGTGTGTGTGTGAACCTGCCCCCTTAGGGCTCTGTTGACTGGCGCTCAGCACAATGTATTCATCTCCTGCCCACCCTCTGTGGGTGTATGTGTTCGCATGCATGCCTGAGTATGTGTGTGTGTCAATGTGCGTTTCAGTGTGTGTGTCAGTGGGTTTCAGTGGGTTTGCAATGTATGCACAATTTGTGCATGCGGAAAATGATTAAGTAGGGATGAAGCATGTTTGTGATCATTTCTTAATCTACTAAACCACTAAATAAAGATGCTTAGGACCAAATGAGTGATGATATCAGAATTAGTTCCCTCCTGCTGGAGTGAGAGCAAGAATACTGCCTTATTTCATTTAACATTCAGTCAGTGGTTTAGAAAAATAATGTCTCCACATCCTAACATCCTGTTTTAGGATGTCACACCTCTTCTAATGTTTCCTTTTGACATCACATTCTATCTAACGTCTTCCTATGGCATCACATCCTGTCTAATGTGTCTCTCACTGACATAACCTACTGTCCAAGGTGTCTTCTAATGACATCACACCCGGCTCTAATCGTGTGTCCTGGTGACATAACATCCTGACCAGTGTCTCTCCTAACGTCATCACATCCTGCCCTGCAGGGTGGCAATGGTGCAGGCCATTTCCTTCCAGAAGAAGAGTCTGTCTTACATGCTGCTGGTGAACCCTGGCAACCTGTTTAGTGTCAACCAGGAGACTGGAGCCCTCAGCCTCACGCGGCCCGTCGACTTTGAGAGTGGCCACACACTCCACACACTGCAGGTCAGGGCGTCTGAGCCAGACACAGGCCTCAGCGGTGTAACAGAGGTACGCACTGGCTCATACACACACAGCACACAGACACACACATAAACACATTAGATCTAGGTTCAAATACTTATGGGTATATCAAATTATCAGTTATTTCTGTGTTTTTCTGAATAATTCTCGCTTTTATATGAGTATTTGAAAAGTCTACCAAATTGTATTTGATTTTTTTTTTATGTTTAATTACTAATGCCACTGTCCTGCTCCTCAGTCATGTCCCACTGTCCTGCTCCTCAGTCATGTCCCACTATACTGCTCCTCAGTTGTGTCCCACTGTCCTGCTCCTCAGTTGTGTCCCACTGTCCTGCTCCTCAGTCATGTCCCACTATACTGCTCCTCAGTTGTGTCCCACTGTCCTGCTCCTCAGTTGTGTCCCACTGTCCTGCTCCTCAGTCGTGTCCCACTATACTGCTCCTCAGTCATGTCCCACTATACTGCTCCACAGTCATGTCCCACTATACTGCTCCTCAGTCATGTCCCACTATACTGCTCCTCAGTCGTGTCCCCCTGTCCTGCTCCTCAGTCATGTCCCACTGTCCTGCTCCTCAATCATGTCCCACTACACTGCTCCTCAGTCATGTCCCACTACCCTGCTCCTCAGTCGTGTCCCACTGACCTGCTCCTCAGTCGTGTCCCCCTGTCCTGCTCCTCAATCATGTCCCACTGTCCTGCTCCTCAGTCGTGTCCCACTGACCTGCTCCTCAGTCATGTCCCACTGACCTGCTCCTCAGTCATGTCCCACTGACCTGCTCCTCAGTCAGTAGTGAGCAGTGGGCGTGGTGAGGCTGTTCAGGTGATTGGCTGTGGTCTGAGTATCAGATTTGGAAATTAAAATAAATGCTGTCTAGCTTCAGTTGGTATGGATACAGTTAAAGCTTAATGGAGATGTTGGGCAGAAAGTCAGAGACACAAAATACAATGTTAGTATATTTTGCTGTCCTATTATGTAATGATAATCACACAATTCTCAGGCTTTTTTTTACAGATGACAATTAACTTTATGAAGGTAACGCTCTGATTATAAGTAATGTTTTACCTGCTCAAGAACAGGTGTGTCCTAACCCCTTGTTTGGCTAAACATTCCCACAAGGACAGTTGAGGTACTGCTGTTGTGAAGCTGGCGTATTCCAATCCCCTGATTACAGGGCGTCCATCTTTGTTTGGCAGATGCTCTCAGCCACTGATTGAGTTCAGTAGATAGGCTTGGCAACCACACAGGACGTGTGGCCAACGGATGACGGACACAAAGGGACACTTTGGCACCACACAGACACGCGCATGCGCACACACACACACACACACACACACACACATACATACATACATACAAACAAACGCAGTAATACTACAAGGGAATAAGAGACACACAGATATACCACATATGTAACAAAGCACACAGACACAAAGATCCAGACAGAGAGAAAACACATATTTTAGGTTTTATTATTCTTATTATGGTAATTATAGTCATTTCAAAATTGTATTTTCCCTAACTCCTAACCTAACCCTAAACCTATCCCCAAAAAGCTGACATTATTCCTGTCCCCTAACTCTTATTCTAACCCGCATTTGGACCTCTCTCCTCCACCTAACCTGAAGGCTTAAAATAACTCTGTTCCATGTCACACCACCTGTGGGCAAGACCTTAATCAACTTGATTTTTGGAGATCTTTTTGTCTACTCATTCAGTTTGATCCATATACACTGAACAGAATTATAAATGCAACACTTTTGTTTTTGCCCCCATTTATCAAGATCTAAGACTTTCTCTATGTACACAAAAGGCCTATTTCTCTCAAATTTTGTTCACAAATCTGTCTAAATCTGTGTTAGTGAGCACTTCTCCTTTGCCCGAGATAATCCATCCAACTCACAGGTGTGGCATATTAATATGCTGATTAGACAGCATGATTATTGTACAGGTGTGCCTTAGGCTGGCCACAATAAAAGGCCACTCTAAAATGTGCAGTTCCATCACACAGCACAATGCGACAGATGTCACAAGTTTTGAGGGAGCGTACAATTGTCATGCTGACTTCAGGAATGTCCAGCAGAGCTGTTGCCCGTGAACTGAATGTTCATTCCTCATGGCACTTTATTGTTGTGCCATTCATCTACGACCATCACCTCATGTTATGCAGCATGATAATGCACGGTGCCATGTTGCAAGGATCTGTATAGAATTCTTGGAAGCTGAAAACATCCCAGTTCTTGCATGGCCAGCATACTCTCCAGACATGTCACCCCTTGAGCATGTTTGGGATGCTCTGGATCGGCGTATACGACAGCGTTTTCCAGGTCCTGACAATATCCAGAAACTTCGCACAGCCATTGAAGAGGAGTGGACCAACATTCCACAGGCCACAATCAACAACCTGATCAACTCTATGCGAAGGAGATGTGTTGCACTGCATGAGGCAAATGGTGGTCACACCATATACAGACTGGTTTTCAGGCCCCCTGGACCCCACCAATACTGTGAAACTGCAAATTTTAGAGTGGCCTTTTATTGTGGCCAGCCTAAGGAACACCTGTGCAATAATCATGCTGTCTAATCAGCATCTTGATATGCCACACCTGTGAGATGGATGGATTATCTCGGCAAAGGAGAAGTGCTTACTAAAAGATTTAGACAGATTTGTGAACACTATTTGAGAGAAATTGGCCTTTTGTGTACATAGAGAAAGTGTTAGACCTTTGAGTTCAGCTCATGATAAATGGGGGCAAAAAGTGTTGCATTTATAATTTTGTTCAGTGTAGATCTCTCCTTGTCTATTCAATCAGTCTGATCCCTGTAGATCTCTTTTTGTCTATTCAATCAGATTGATACTTGTAGATCTCTCTTTGTCTATCCAATCAGTTTGATCCCTGTAGATCACTCTTTGTCTATTCAGTTGGGTTGATCCTTGTAGATCTCTCTGTCTATTCAATCAGTTTGATCCTTATAGATCTCTCTTTGTCTATCCGATCAGTTTGATCCCTGTAGATTACTCTTTGTCTTTTCAGTCAGGTTGATCTGTTCCTCTCTTCCTCCACTATCATTAATGTAGAAGAAGCCCATGAAATAGGGTTATGAAGTAGAACAGACATCACATAGCTTTCCTGGATAGAGATTAGGATGGAAAGACGCATCTCTCTCTCCCCCCCTCTCTCTCTTTCTCTCCCTCTCACTCTCCTCATCTCTGTACACTCCCAGCTTCCCCGCCTAATCTTTCTTAAGCACTTCTACCACTTATTATCACTTATACTCTCACTCTGTCTGACACACACAGATACACACACGCATTCACACACACACAGATACACACACACACGCATTCACACACACGCACACCATGGCAGCAGAAGTGGATTAGGCTGTTATTGGTCTTGAACACATTAACTGACAGGATGTTTCTCTAACAGAGGTTGGGATGTCCAGGGAGTGCTGGTGATTAGATATGAGTGAGTGGGGATCCGGTCTACTGGGTGTGGAGGCGTGAAGAGAAGGGAGGGCTTAACAGCGTTACCTTCAAGTTAGAACATAGAAATAGAGTTGATGCAATTTATCAGAGATGGTTTTGAAGTTTCTCAAATGTTGGTCTCTATTTGACTTGTCTCTTCATTTCACATGTAAAATGGGCGAGAGTGCCTGTTCTCCCCGTGTTGCTGTGGAGTGGGAGTGTTGACTGTATGGTGTTGAGTGTGTTAGGCCAGTCATGGTCCCATCTTTGGGCCCACGCTGTCTTCTCCAGCCCCCTCTCTGCCATGGCTGTTCTGAGTTCTCCCTCCCTCTCTCCCCTGGGGGGCAGCAGTCTCCCCTCTGGCATGGATGCTCACCAGAGATAACGTTCCCATGTGGGAGACTGGATGTGGTGTTGGGGGGGATTCAGCATGACTAACTACTCTTGGAACCTCCTGACTACCCCCCCCCCATGTCAGTTTGAATCAAAGGCGCCTTATTGGCAATGTAAGCACAGTGTATTTTACATGGCCAAAGCAAGTGGAAAGGATGAAACACAGAATTAACAAAGTGAAATACACAATAAGAAAATGTAAGTTAAAAAGATAGAGGCATTTCAAATGTTATTTTAACAACATACAGATGTTACCCTGTGTAAACAATACATGAACAACGTGTAAATGGTTAGTGTGAATGGCAAGGGGAAACATGTGTAACATTTTCAATGTTGTTTGTGCTCTACTGGTTGCCGTTTACCCTTTTGTGGTGGGAGTTTATTACTATTTGATACTAAATTATTTGTGGGTCTGTATTATCTATCAAACATATCTGCATTTAATGTGGTCATACATTTGGCAGGAGGTTAAGAAGTGCAACTCCGTTTCCACTTAATTTTGTGGGGAGTATACACATAGTCTATCCGGAGCCAGGTCTGCCTTTGGCGGCCTCTCTCGTTAGCAAGGCTATGCTCACTGATTCTGTTCAAGGTCCAGGTTTTTATTTTATTTTGGGTCTATCATGGTGGTCATGTATTTCCCATGGAGCACTCTCTGTTTAGAACATAGAAGCATTATTTGTTCAGTTTTTTGGTTGATTCTTTCCAGTGTGTCGAATAGTTGTCTTTTTGTTTTCTCATTATTTGGTTGGTTCTGACTAGGTTGCTCTCTTTGGGATCTGTGGGGTCGGTTTGGGTTTGTGAACAGAGCCCAGAGACCAGCTGTTTAGGTTAGTCTCTCTGTAGATGAGGGCTTTGTTAAGGAATGTTTGAGAATCACTTTCTTTTCGGTTGTTGGAATTTAAAGCCTGTTTTCTTGATTTTATTAATTAGTGTGTATAGTGCTAATTCTGTATGCATGCAGAAAAGGGATTTTGAGTTCAACTCTGAGGATTCTTTTGCAGAATCTCGATTGTGTGTTTGTGGTATTGTGTGAATTCTTGGTTGGTGAGTGGACCCCAAACCTCAATACCATAGGGGGTGTTTGGACGGTTTGTGGTAAAAAGTAAATTAATGGGTTCTACAACTGATTTGGGGCTCAAGCTGCATCCCTATCTTTCCTCCCAGCCCTGAGGGAAGAAATCTCTCTTTTTCCCTCTCAAGAAGCTATGCTCTCTATTTAACTCTCTCTCTACCTGTATCTTGCAAACAATATGTATCTTTTGGACATTCTCACTCACTCTCATTCTTAATAAATACTTCTTCCTATCGTATTCTCTTCCCACTTACTGATATCTCCTTTTCTAATATGTGAGTGTTATATTTAAAAACTGCATGCTATAAAAAGAATGTGCAAACAGATGAAGTGAATGTGTGTGAGTGCACACATACGTGTTGGATGACATGTTTTGCCCGGCTGGGGATTAGCTCACTTAGTTGCGGCTGCAGCTGTGCCTGACTACCGCTGGGTCCTCGCCCTCCCACTCTCTCATTTATATCAACCCAGCCAGCATGCCCAAAATACTCATAGACAAGCACACACATTCACACACACTCGTTCACATACAACCCAAAGACATTCGCATATGTTGTGAAAGTCATCTTAAAGCATCACGCAACGATCATACTTCCACAAACAATCCTGTCTTTCCTATAGGTCGTGGTTCACGTCACAGATGAGAATGACTGCACCCCAGAATTCCTCCACTCCATCTACAGCAGGGATAACATTCCTGAAGCCACTGCCCCTGGAACGTCACTTCTGCAAGGTGAGGCATCAGTGGTCCTTCTACTATGTGGACGCTCTGTGTGGGACGGACAGACAGACCGGAGGACTTCTACAAAAGGCTCCCTATAATTGAATGGTCTCTCTACAATGGAATGGTCTACTGTTATAACCCTGTCTGTCCCAGACCTGATCCTATCACTGTAATTGAAACGGTTTCACGTCCACAATGGATGACTATGTGCCATGGGAGGTTAGTGTGCAGTGGTCTGACTTGCTGCTTGGCAGTTCAACTGCGTCATGGGGTAAAATCCTGGTTGCTGCATAGAACCAGTTGATGATGCTGAGGGTCCAGCACAGTGTGGCCCAAGTTGGCATAGCGGGAAGGGTGTGTGTAGTGGGATGGGACTGCCTGGACATGTCACGCTCTAAAAGCCCTGTGGTAACGCTCGGCGTCTTCAAAAATCAGCTGTGGATAAATAGTCTGGGAACCTGTTACCTCAGTGCTCACGTACTAGCTATTGGTTTCTGGGCTGAACGAGCAGTGGTCTAGGAATCAGACGGACGAGATGCACTTGGAGGGAATATGGCTCTGTCCTCGACCATTCTGTAACAGCTGCGGTGTCGCTACAACCAGGCAAGGCTGTTCATAGGAATTGGACATTACAACATTTTATTGGGAAACAATTTGGCCTGAAAAAGAAACAAATAACAATTTAGGGTTAGGGAAATTCATTAATGGGTTCGCACAAGGGTAGTAAAACCTCATGTGTGTGTTTATGTGAGTTTGTGGGTACATGTTAGCCAGTCAGTGTCACTGGCCCATCCACATATTCCTGTTTCATTTAGCTAGTCAGTGTCACTGGCCCATCCACATATTCCTGTTTCATTTAGCTAGTCAATGTCACTGGCCCATCCACATATTCCTGTTTCATTTAGCTAGTCAGTGTCACTGGCCCATCCACATATTCCTGTTTCATTTAGCTAGTCAATGTCACTGGCCCATCCACATATTCCTGTTTCATTTAGCTAGTCAGTGTCACTGGCCCATCCACATATTCCTGTTTCATTTAGCTAGTCAGTGTCACTGGCCCATCCCCATATTCCTGTTTCTTTTAGCTAGTGCTACAATTCCAATACTCCTGCCCATGCATTAGATATGCTAATAGGTAGCCTGAAGATATATTATATGAGTCTGAGTTTATTTAATGAACCTTCTGTTTCAATCCTGGCCTTAAGCAACTGATCTCCTGTCTATCCACACATTAGCAACACACACACGCAACAAAGCATATGTACACACGCAGATAGACGAGACATACACACAAACACACAGATGATAATGTTTGCAAGGGGTGCTGTAATGTGAATAGAGGGAGAAAGAGTGGGAAGGAGATTATGATGTATATGACAGCTAATTTGTGTTATTCTGTATAGACTGGTATAAACATTTGCACATGTAGGTATGAGTGTACATTAACACTAGTATCTTGTGTCTAAATTACTGAATGTTCCCCAGATGTCACTCACTATCCTTGACATCTAATTCATTAAGACCGGTCTCTGGCTCTTTGCCTAATGACGGCAAAGCCTTGTTGAAGGTTGATTGTCTGTCATTGGCCAGTCAACAGCAGTCATAGCATATTGCCTGTATTCTACCATTAGCCACTACCTAATACATTATTAACCAGTATTCTCACATTGAGTACATACACCACTGGTCTACACAACAACCAATGTTCTCACCTCACATACATACACCACTGGTCAACACCACAACCAATGCTCTCAACTACATACACCACTGGTCAACACCACAACCAATGTTCTCAACTACATACACCACTGGTCAACACCACAACCAATGTTCTCAACTACATACACCACTGGTCAACACCACAACCAATGTTCTCAACTACATACACCACAACCAATGTTCTCAACTACATACACCACTGGTCTACACAACAACCAATGTTCTCACCTCACATACATACACCACTGGTCAACACCACAACCAATGCTCTCAACTACATACACCACTGGTCAACACCACAACCAATGTTCTCAACTACATACACCACTGGTCAACACCACAACCAATGTTCTCAACTACATACACCACTGGTCAACACCACAACCAATGTTCTCAACTACATACACCACTGGTCAACACCACAACCAATGTTCTCAACTACATACACCACTGGTCAACACCACAACCAATGTTCTCACCTACATACACCACTGGTCAACACCACAACCAATGTTCTCAACTACTTACACCACTGGTCAATACCACAACCAATGCTCTCAAATACTTACACCACTGGTCTAAAAGACACAGTCCAATAACAATGATTTCAAATGAATGCACACTGATGATAAAAATCATGACTCTTCCTCCTCTTCCTTCATAGTTCTGGCGAGGGACTGTGACACGGGCCTGAACTCAGAGCTCTCCTACTTCATTCAGAGTCCTGACTTTGACATCACTTCCAAAGGTGTGGTCAGTCCCAGCCAACGGCTGGACTATGAGCGGCCGAATCACATGTATGAGTTTGTAGTGGTCGCTGTGGACAACGGAACACCACCCCGCACTGGAACCGCCTCCATCCGGTTCAGAATGGCCAATACCAATGACCAGGCTCCGGTGTTCTCACAGACAGTGTATGTTTGTTTCTTCCTTTCTCCCTTCTCTCATGTCTCATCTCGCGCCACTACCAAGTTTGTTACTTATGTTTAGCATGGATGTTACAATTGGGGTTAAAGTCATTATTATGGTTAGGGATTAGGGTTAGTAATTACATTTAGGGTTACATTAAGGGTTAGTGAGAATAGGATTTGGAATGTTAGAAGGCTAGTTAAATGTACACACAACACACACACGTCCTTCTGTACACACCACACACACGTCCTTCTGTACACACCACACACACGTCCTTCTGTACACACCACACACACGTCCTTCTGTACACATCACACACACGTCCTTCTGTACACATCACACACACGTCCTTCTGTACACAACACACACACACGTCCTTCTGTACACAACACACACACACGTCCTTCTGTACACAACACACACACGTCCTTCTGTACACAACACACACACACGTCCTTCTGTACACACAACACACACACACGTCCTTCTGTACACACAACACACACACACACGTCCTTCTGTACACAACACACACACACATCCTTCTGTACACAACACACACACATCCTCTGTACACAACACACACACATCCTCTGTACACAACACACACACATCCTCTGTACACAACACACACACATCCTCTGTAGGTCTGAGGTGGCAGTGAGGCTGTGAGCAGAGCGGCTGATATGGAGCCCTGCAGAGATGAAGCAGCTTGCCAACCAGTGCCAACAGAGGCAAATTGAGAGGGACAGTTGGACAGCAGCTCTTGGACTTTAACCCTACCTGCAGAGGGCGGGCCAATTCATTACACATAAAGTTTGCATGTGTGTGTTTGTGTGTGGTGGTGTGTGTGCCTTTATGTGTAAGAAATGAGTATGTGTGCATTCCCCTTTGCTGGGGCAGGGCTAGTCCTCTGCGCCAGAGGAACCCATCTAGAGGGCGGGGGGAACAGATGGTTCAGTTTGAGCGGCGTATAGAGTTTCAGCCGACTCTCTCTCATCCCTACTGCTCCCTCATATCTCCCGGCACAACCACATATTTCAGAATATAAATTATTATTAATAAGAAATTATGATTTTAACTAATTCATTAAGTAGTCTTTACATTACAGTACAAAAGTAAAAATATAATACTCTCTCTCTTTTGTCATTCTTTATTTCTCGGCCTGCAGCTATAAGACATTCCTGTCGGAGGATGCAGGTCCTGACACTCTGGTGGCCATCGTTCATGCCAAGGACCCTGATGGAGATGGGGTCTCCTACGCCATTACGGGGGGCAACGAGGACAGCAACTTTGAGCTGGACAACCAGAAGGGTTGGTAGACTGCTGTGTTAACAAGTGTTTTCGCATTAAAGGCATTTGGATAGATTTCACAACAGCTGCCAAGTTAGCACCTTTTGCCTCGATGGTGGTGATGTAACATTACAAGAGACCTTATGAAATGACCAGCTGGGAACAAGCAATACAGACCAGTTAAATTAAAGGTGCACTTTAGTTTTTTACGTCACCTATCGGCAGTTAGTTCAATATCAGTTATAGAACTCCATTAGGATCTCACACTATAATTACTAACTACGAACATACGGAATGTTAGGAAGCAGTGTCACCTCCAGCCGTCGATGCTGGAGCAATGAACACAGACTTTAGTTATAGATGGGGTCGAAGTTGATGGGCCCTTGCCATAACTATAGAACACAGAATAAACAAAGTTAACAGCTAAACCGATCAAAACGTCATCTGCGCTATCGACTGCTTTAGATGCACTGCCATATTTCAGAGACTCGTTGTTGGCTAGCTAGTACATAATCATGCTAGCTAGCGGTAGTTGGAACAATATGTGCACTTTGACTAGTTTGCACAAGGCTAAATCTAGCTAAAAGGCAATATAATAGCTTCTTCCGAGGAATAATCACTTATGCATTAGGGTTGGTCAAACAACCCACAATGCTTGTTTTTTTAAAAAATCTTTTTCAGAGAACACCAGGTTGTAACATTATTTTCCAGCAGGAAATGGAATCAAGGAGTGCCTACTCGGAAACAACTTGGCTAGCTAATGTTAGCTTACTGTCTCAACCAAAGAGAAACCTTCCTAAAACGTATCTGCGCTTGTACAAATAAAATAAACAAGAACATAGAATGATCTTCGTCATCATCAGTCTAGTAACTTACAAATAACTTTCTTTGACTACTTAGCCAAATAGCTAAATAAGGTGATGTAACCTACTTGTCAAGTAGAAAGGTAGCCAACTCTGCATCACTGTTCATACAAACCTCAACTATCGCCATCTAATAAATGCAAAATGTATCCTCGTTTTACTCAACGCTTTGTCTTGTGCTTGCGTTGCTCTCATATTTTCATTTCTAAAAAAGTTCAGTGTAAGCTACATGAACCCTAACAAAGCTTGTCATATTGGCCTTTACCTCACACACCTTCAAGGAAGTACACGACTACGAACGTCCCGGTCTTCTACGTTTAACTTACAAACATTACAGTGGGGATCGTGTCAGTCCTGACACTGCCAGAGACTGCTCCTGGAAACATCGCTCTCTTTTTATTGCTTTTGAGTTTCTGTGGTGAGGGTGGGCGGAATATTTGTGAAAAAACTATGCTTTTTAAGGCTTTTAGATTGCTGTGCTATCGCAAAATGTATTAATTTAGTTTCTTGTATTCACTTAAACGTAGGCTACATTCAGGATAATGTAATATTTACGTTACATTCAATTAACTTTAAAGGCAGCTGGTAGGCTAATTAATGTTATATTACAACTGGTGGTACTTAATAGTGATCATGACAAATATAAAACGCACTAACAGGTTGCAAACATTCAGTCTACTGAACGGATCCTTTCTGTTTGGCGCTAAACTAATTCTAAAATGATTCAAGTCTTTCGTGGCTTGTACTGAGACACAGATATTAGAATACTATACAGTTGTAGCTAGAGTAACCAAGTGGGCGGGGTTTAGCGAAGGTTCCGACTCTATTTTAAGGCGATTCTGGCAGACTGATTGAGAGCCTCATAATACGAGGACTGATGACTCCTTATCTTCAGTCAACACATTTAAAACTCCCTCGAATACATCGGCAAAAGTTCACTTGCCTGTCGGTACTAGTGGTTCTAAAATTAGACTCGCCCGAAATGTAAACTATACGCCTGAGGCGAGCGGGCGAGCTTAATTTACAACTAAGTATGTAAGAGTTATTATTGGATATTTGAAATGGAAAATGCAGCATAGGGCACCTTTAAGTTGTTTTTATTGATTCACATGCAGGCTAAAACTCAGATCAGCAATGATAAGCCCAGAGGCATGATTTATATCTTAGCAAGAGCTATAGGAGCTGGAGCTTCTGTAACATTCAAATAAATTGGTGAAACTCTCAATATGACATCAGTACAAAGGTCTTCTATAGGTAAGAACTGGGAAAGGTAAAACATACAGCTCCGGAAAAAGAGACCACTGCACGTTATTCTTTCCTTTCCAAAAAAGTTGAAAAGGAAAGTTTTGAGTGAGGAACAGAAGTGTTCAATTTGCAGTGGTCTCTTAATTTAAAACCATCTGCTTCTCACTCAAAACCTTCCTTTTTGACTTTTTTGGACAGGAAAGGAAAAGGTGCAGTGGTCTCTTAATTTTTTTCTCAGCTGTATGTTGGAGTATTGTTTGTGCTGTAGAGCATTCATAAACACACAGAAACACACAGAAACCTCCTGGGTTCGGGCAGGTATGGATTTAGAGCATCTGACCAGTAACTGAAAGGGTGATTGATCAAATCCACGAGCCTGTTAAAACATGGGTAAAATAATGAATGATTACTGGACATAAAAATGCATATTCACAAATGTAAAATTTTTTCATTAGAACCCAGAACCACACACACACAAGAATACACAGAAACTTGAACATGTTCATTCAGAAGGGGAGAAAACCTATTCAGACACATACACACGTACACAGACACACTCACACACTCCTGTTATTCAGATGAGCTTGTTTTGCTGTTGTAACTTCAATTGGGGATAAAGCTCAATGCTAGGCCTTGGGGAACCTGCATCTTTAACAAGAAACACACTTGTTAGGGTGTGTGTGTGTCAAACTCTCCCAGCACAAACCCTTTTATTTAGTTTGTTTCTTTCTAGAAAAACTGTTGAACACACATAGTCCCATCTCACTAGCTTAAGCCTTCCCCAACTCCATGTAAAGAAATGTTTTGACTTAGCCTCCTTTGGTCTGAATTTGTGTGTGGAAGTGTGAAAGTGCATGCACGCGTCTGTGTTTTTAGGGGTTTGTGTGTGTGTGTGTGTGTGTGTGTATACTTTAAGTCTCTCAGTCTGTCTTTGTGCACTGGGTTTCACACTTTCCCTATAGTCAAGTCTCTCCATGTCTGCGTCGGTTATCGTTTGTTTACAAGAGCCCTCTCTCGCCTCCGAGGTGGAAACACTGGCTAATGCTTAAGCCCCCTGCCTTCCTTATCGCCAGCCCCGCACCGCCCCGCACCGCAGCGCAGCTGCACCACACAGCCTATTACGGCCACACACTCACCCACACACACAAACACACATATACACACAAACAAACAAACACACATAAAACCCACTCACACAAAACAGACAAACACATGCAAAAACATACACATACAGATGGCCTTTGGCTTTTTCTACTGTTAACAGGGAGAAGTTGACAGTCTAAATACTTAAGCTGCATTTTTATGTGTATTTCTCTGCCTTTTCCATTCCTTGTTGTGCTTTGTTTTTTCTGTTTTATTTCTAAGGAAGTTGCATTCAGTATTACTACAGACCACAATATGACTACAGACCACAGTATTACTACAGACCTCAGTATGACTACAGACCACAGTATGACTTTAGACCACAGTATTACCACAGACTTCAGTATGACTACAGACCATGTTATGACTACAGACCACAGTATTACTACAGACCTCAGTATGACTACAGACCACAGTATTACTACAGATCTCAGTATGACTAAAGACCACAGTATTACTACAGACCATTGTATGACTACAATAATAATGGCTGCCATTGTTTTTGTCTCCAGGCATCATCAAACTACGGCGGAGCCCCCCTCCTGTCTTACGTGGCCCCCAATACATCCTGAACATCACGGCCACTGATGACAACGCAGCAGGGGGGCCATATCCCCTCAGTAACTCCGCCCAGGTCATAGTGGGCATCAATGATATCAACAACAACAAGCCTGTGTTTGAAGAGGTAGGGGGGTACTGGGAACAATACTGGTGGCGTGTGTACATGTTTTATTATAGTATAGGGCAAATGTGAGGTAACAGTTAGAATGAGGGTTAGGTTTTAAGGGTATGTATAGGGTCAGACTTAGGAGTTAGGGTAACATTAGTATTTTGTGGTTAGGTTTAGGGTAGGGCTTATGAGAATTTGAATGGGTCCACTCGAGAACAGTGGCAGGTAAAATTCGTGTTTAAAGAAACTGTGCTTGAGAAATAAAGACAGGAATGAGCCCTATTAAGTTTCAGGGCAGGTGGAAACAATAGGCAGAGGGGAAAGAATGAGAAAGGCAGATTTTCTGTGCATGTGCATGTCACAGAAGCTTCATGCAGTTCAGACAGAATTGTCTTCACACTTGCAAACCTCCGGGGGTTCTACACTGAAAATGTGGCTCACGCTTCCTCTGAAAATGGGGTCTCGAGCTATCGATACAAAACAAAATAATCTAGCGTCTCGAGTCTTCCATGAGAAGTTTCGGGAAATGTAGCATAATGTAAACACTCCCAGAGAGATGGTCTAAGGGAAAGAAACAAGCACTGAGTGACTGAGGGAGGAGAGGTGGAGTTTTGCAGCACTGTAGAAGAGAGAGACAGAGGGAGAAACAGAGAGAGAAAGGAAAGATGACAGAGGGGTTGCCAGCTCGAAGTAGAGACAGCTGGTGTTTTCCTCTGGGGCAGAACTCCACTCCACTGCAGCCCGAAACACTCCTGGGTCAGATCAGAACCCGCTCTAAGCACATCTCAGATCAGTTCGGATCAGCATGGCTTGGCGCCCAAAGATGAATGCATTCAGAAAGGACTTGACCAAATGGTCAGTGGGTGCTGACACGGCTCGCTCTCCACGTCTTGTATGTTAACTCTTCTTCTCATGACAGTTATTGAGGGCTGCCTGTGACAGTCCAACTGGGCTGATTGACCAATGTCTCCCATCGGTAACTGATAAGTGCAGCATCAGAGCCATAACTGCTGTGTGAACTCTGCCCCCTTAGTGCCATAACTACAGCGCCAACACCGCTGTACTGGAGAACCAGCCCCCCGGGACGTTTGTCCTGCGCGTACACGCTCTCGATGCCGACATGGGGGTCAACGGAGAGGTCAGATACGGAATCATGCACCGAGACGGAACGTCATCCGGCTTTGTCATCGACTCTGACACAGGTTGGAACAGTGTGGCCTTTTACTGCGTCACCACATGTTCCGTCCTCACCGTCATGGAACGTGGTCTGTATTTAGAGGACATCTGACGGTAACATACCTGTCGGGTCTGTCGATCTGTCTCCAGGTGTGATCAGCACCACGTTGAGTTTCGACCGGGAGCGCCAGAGGGAGTACACCCTGTCTATCACGGCAACAGACCTGGCCCAGGAACCCCTCATCGGCATTTGCCAGATCACCATCCTTATTGCCGACCAGAACGACAATGACCCCAAGTTTGAGAACAGCCGCTACCAGTGTAAGGGTCACCTCCGTCACACTCAGAACTCCCCATCCACCACCTCCTATCCACCACCTCCTTCTGCTGTCTTCAGATGCTCTCCTTATCTAATGTGTTTGCCTGGTCTTGCCTGGTCAATGGACATGAAGTCGTCTTAGTAAGGTATTAAGGCCTATTGGAATGAATGATAGTTATCAGTGCAACATTTTAATTTGAATACAGTGTAAATAATATGTAGATAAACGTTTCTATTCACATTTGCAACGGGAACATATCGGGCCAACAGGTCTTGTCGATAGACCCAACACATATGCACACAGGATATCTACCTCACTATACGTGTATCTCGAGACCAGACAAAGATCATCATTTCTGCAATAGATTAGGTCCACACACTCTAATTTGAAAAGAAAAATTGACAGGCATGCAAGGGTTTCTACAAACTACCATCGCTATGGTCCCAACTGATGGAACAGGGTTGTAGAACAATCTTTAAGGCCATTTGATCCACTGGCTAACATAGGCTAAATTAATCGAACTCCAAAACAATACATTTGTTAATAGTTGTTGTGCATCCAATGACATCTAAAATTGAATTAACATCTAAAATACAATCTTTCACAAAATTTGCCAGCTAGCTAACATCAGGGGATAGGGTAACCAGTGTAGCGCCCATAAAATGTTACATGTTTTACCTAAGGCTTGGTAACTTGTTACTTGTTACTGTTGCTGAGTTGGTAACTTGTTACTGTTGCTGAGTTGGTAACTTGTTACTGTTGCTGAGTTGGTAACTAGTTACTGTTGCTGAGTTGGTAACTAGTTACTGTTGCTGAGTTGGTAACTTGTTACTGTTGCTGAGTTGGTAACTTGTTACTGTTGCTGAGTTGGTAACTTGTTGCTGAGTTGGTAACTAGTTACTGTTGCTGAGTTGGTAACTAGTTACTGTTGCTGAGTTGGTAACTAGTTCACTCCTGTCAGCTTTTGTGCACAGCTGATCATAAATTGCAGAGTAACATGTTGATCTACAGACATATCTTTTAAGTTAATCACATTTTTAATACCTTTTGGTCAGAAGAAGTAGAGTTAGCCAGCTAATTGCTAGTTGGTTTACTGATGTGACTTGGTGTCTGTTTATAAATGGGTCTGGAAGTTTGAACCCAGACCTTGTACACCACTGCAAATATGACTACAATTCCAATGTATTCACGCAGCAGTGATCCTTGCATTTTATTTATTTTACTGAAGGTCAGTACATTTTACTTTTATTGGAGGTGATACAAATATTTTAACAGCTTAAATACTTAAATTGCAATACAAAAAAATCCCATAAAAACACAAAAGATAAAAACACATACAGCATTTTCGCCTTCAAATTAAATTGAAAGATTTAAGGGCATTAGTAGATGAGAGCATTATCTTTGTCTGTCCATAGTATTAAACATGGCAAAGTTCTTATTAGAATCAAACATGAAAAGTCTCTCAGAAGAAATCTTATCATGAAATTAAACAAAGCAAAGCCTCTCTATCACAACAACACTGTTATAGTACGACTAGGCCCTAGTTAGGTGTTGTCTAGGTTGCTACATATGTGCTCCTAATCGTCAGTACCAAATATGGTTGTTTAGTGTTGAGTGGTTGAGAACCACAGTGTTCTTGCTAAGGCTCACCCAGAAATGTTTTCTAGCTTCCCTTCTCCATCCTCCTCAGTACTTCCCCAACAAATGCTTACCAAGTCCTTCCCATGGTATTCTACTGGGCATTGAAAAATGAATCCATTCTAAAACACAACATTGGAAATGTGTTCAGCCCTTTGTTCCTACTACTTTTGCACATTTCTTGTGTCGGGAAACCAGGGAAATTTCAGCTCATGTGCGGAATCCCTCCTGTATCTTCTTTGGCCTGGTGTAGCTTGGTAGAGGTCAGAGGTTAAGGCTAAACTGGGCTCCAAAATCTCAAGGTCCTAATGTTCTCTTTTCCCAACACAGATACACTGGCTTGTGGCATCTATTAGTTTTTTACTGTCTGAAAATGTTTCAAGGTAAAGCAATGTTCTGAAAGGTAAGACTTAGCAGACCCCCCCCCTCCCACCCCCCCCCCCCACCCACCAACAACTCATATGCTGATATATATTTTAAATCAGAGGTAATCCTGAAAAGCTTTTAAGACTAATGAAAACGTCGCTGCCTGCCTGCTCTCTGAAGTCCTTGTTTGTTTACCATGTGTGCAAATATGTTTTGATAAGCCCCATGTCAGAATTTCCTTTTAATCAGATTAGAACAACACTGTTGGAGTGGCTTATTAATTATTTAACAGGGAGATTGAAATGTTTCTAGGACACATTCATTTCAGGTTGCTGTGACTGTAATGCAGGATTTCAGGCAAATGCCACCGTCTCTGTTGCTGTTGATGCGATTGTTTGTCATTGATGGGAATGTGGATGTTTTAACCCTTCGTGTGGCAGACTTCCTGCGCGAGGACACACCGGTGGGAACTAGCTTCCTGCGAGCGGCGGCACACGATGATGACCAGGGAAGTAACGCGGCTATCACCTACTCTCTGTCCCGCCAGCAGCCAGCCTACCTGCACATCAACCCCAGCACTGGCTGGGTGTACGTCAACCAGCCCATCTCCCAGGTGGGACCAACCACAGCCTACTACAACCCAATAGAATATACTACAACAATACAGAATGTGCTACAATATACTACAACCCAATAGTATATACTACAACAATACAGAATGTGCTACAATATACTACAACCCAATAGTATATACTACAACAATACAGAATGTGCTACAATATACTACAACCCAATATAATATACTACAGCATTATTGAATATATTACAATATACTACAACACAATAGAATATACTACAATATTATTGGATATACTACAACACAATAGAATAAACTACCACATTCTACAATATACTAAAGTATAATAATTGATTCTACAGTATACTTCAACACTCTATAATATACTCCAATATACCACAGTGTACTACAACACACCCTCAAGGGGTGTGCATGTGTATTCTTGTGTGTGTGTGTGTGTGTTTATTTCGCTCCCTCCTCCCCACAACCCCATTTCCTCTTGCTGCAGGCTGCCTGTTGAGGTGGGGGAATCCTGAGCCCTCTGGTCTAGTACAGGTGTTTTCACAGCCTCTTTATGCTCTCCCCTGAGTGTGTGTGTACAGACCCCCCCCCCCCCCCCCGTGCTCCCTCCCAGTGTGTGTGTGTGTGTGTACGCCACACACCAATCCTTCCTACTGGTTTTGATATCATCCACTGAGACAGCAACACACCACCTGTCGTCTTCCTTCCCTGTGCTGATGCATATTAAACATGGAGTAACATCAGTGGTCCTGTCGCTCTATACATTTATATATAGCTTTGTGTACCTTACACACGGCCTGTAGATCCGTTGTATTCACACATGCATTTATATTTGTGTGCGTGTGTCTTTGTGTGTGCATGTGCGTGCACATTTGTTTCCGACATTTGTTTGTCTCCCTCCAGGCAGATTCGAGTAGACACTGCACAGTGACATTTTATTTATAGGGTTTAGGCTTTGTCGGCTAAGCTCTCTTTCTATTATTTAGCTTTTTTCCTCAACTCTCTCGTGCTCTCTCTTGTTTCCAGATGTTTATGTTCATTGTATTCTCGTGCTGTACTCTTGTTTTTGGTGTGGTTTGTCGTTACAGTGACTTTGCTAGCATGTTTGTTTATATTCACAGCATTTTATAGAGCATGTAGGACAACAACTTTTGAATGGATGCCATTGTTTAAAAGTTAATGTCTTCTGGAAGATTTATTTACAATATCTCTGCTCAATTTGACCATAGACTAAATTTCAACTGTAATATCAGTGGGTTAGGACTATGTTGTCATTGTAGACCTGATGAATGATCTCATACAGTGGGGAGAACAAGTAATTGATACACTGGTGATTTTGCAGGTTTTCCCACTTACAAAGCATGTAGAAGTCTGTAATTTTTATCATAGGTACTCTTCAACTGTGAGTGACAGAATCTAAAACAAAAATCCAGAAAAAACCCCCATATAGTATTCATTTTAATTGCATGAAATAAGCATTTGATACATCAGAAAAGCAGAACATAATATTTGGTACAGAAATCTTTGTTTTCAATTACAGAGATCATACGTTTCCTGTAGTTCTTGACCAGGTTTGCACACACTGCAGCAGGGATTTTGGCCCAGTCCTCCATAAAGACCTTCTCCAGATCCTTCAGGTTTCTGGGCTGTCGCTGGGCAATACAGACTTTCAGCTCCCTCCAAAGATTTTCTATTGGGTTCAGGTCTGGAGACTGGCTATGCCGCTCCAGGACCTTTAGATGCTTCTTACGGAGCTACTCCTTAGTTGCCCTGGCTGTGTGTTTCGGGTCGTTGTCATGCTGGAAGACCCAGTCACAACCCATCTTCAATGCTTTTACTGAGGGAAGGAGGTTGTTGGCCAAGATCTTGCGATACATGGCCCCATCCATCCTCCCCTCAATACGGTGCAGTCGTCCTGTCCCCTTTGCAGAAAAGCATCTCCAAAGAATGTTGTTTCCACCTCCATGCTTCACGGTTGGGATGATGTTCTTGGGGTTGTACTCATCCTTCTTCTTCCTCCAAACACGGCGAGTGGAGTTTAGACCAAAAAGCTCTATTTTTGTCTCATCAGACCACATGATCTTCTCCCATTCCTCCTCTGGATCATCCAGATGGTCATTGGCAAACTTCAGACGGGCCTGGACATGCGCTGGCTTGAGCAGGGGGACCTTGCATGCGCTGCAGGATTTTAATCCATGACGGTGTAGTGTGTTACTAATGGTTTTCTTTGAGACTGTGGTCCCAGCTCTCTTCAGGTCATTGACCAGGTCCTGCCGTGTAGTTCTGGGCTGATCCCTCACCTTCCTCATGATCATTGATGCCCCATGAGATGAGATCTTGCATGGACCCCCGAGGGTGATTGACCGTCATCTTGAACTTCTTCCATTTTCTAATAATTGCGGAAACAATTGTTGCCTTCTCACCAAGCTGCTTGCCTATTGTCCTGTAGCCCATCCCAGCCTTGTGCAGGTCTACAATTTTATCCCTGATATCCTTACACAGCTCTCTGGTCTTGGCCATTGTGGAGAGGTTGGAGTCTGTTTGATTGAGTGTGTGGACAGGTGTCTTTTATACAGGTAACGAGTTCAAACAGGTGCAGTTAATACAGGTAATGAGTGGAGAACAGGAGGGCTTCTTAAAGAAAAATTAACAGGTCTGTGAGAGCCCGAATTCTTACTGATTGGTAGGTGATCAAATACTTATGTCATGCAATAAAATGCTAATTAATTATTTAAAAATCATACAATGTGATTTTCTGGAACCTACGAAATCAGCAGTGTATCAAATACTTGTTCTCCCCACTGTATTCTGAGAATCTCCCCCACACTCTCTCCGGTCTGCACACTATGTTACAGCACTCCATTTAGCCACTGCTAAGAAGCAGAATGGGATAGGGGGAGAGTAAAGAGCAGGGGGCTTTGAGGTTGGGTTCCAGGTGACCCATACCAACCAGTGAAATATTCATGCCTGATTCACATCCAACACCTTTTAGCTCTTAGGTGTGGTCTATATGTTGAGTTGATGAAGACCGGGTTTGACAGGTCCAGTGAGACCGGGGATGAGGGACCTGTTGGTTTCCATGCAGTCCCCAGCTCTCCCACGACTTCATCCTTCTTTACTGTGTATATGTGAGTGTGTGAGTGTGTGTCTGTGTGTGCGTGCGTGCCTCTATATTAATGTGTGTGTGTCAGAGAATATTGCTCTGCAGAGACCAAGCACATGTCAGGTAGAGTTATCCACCCTGTCAGCAGAGAGCGACCACTACTGGCTCTCTCATTCCCTCACCCTGTCTGCTTTTTCCACTTCCACAATACGTTTATTTCAACTTGATGTTCCCCAACCTGGTATGTCTATGGGCAAAGAGAACTTCTAATCCATGGTTCCCTTTTTTTAAACAGCCATTACAATTTCAGCTGACCTCAGCCACCGCTGAAGTTTGTAATGCCTGAAGTATGGATTACAGTTTCTCTTACAATATATTGTAGCCTGCGGAAACATCAGGAAGTTAAAAGCATCTATCTCTTCATTCCCCTGCTGTTATTGTCCATATCTCTAAGTATCTTTATCACTCTATGTGCAGTGAAATGTGTTTGCATATTAGGTTTCATATTTAAGATTAGTTTTGTCTTCATTAGGTATGTGTGTGTTTGCTTGTGTATGTGTTGTAGAAGTGCCCCCCCCCACCCCCAAGTCCAACAACCTCCCAAAGTCAAATCAAGAGGTAGCAGGACTAAATCCATTTCTTTCTTGTCGCACAATGGACTCAAAGTTAATGTCTCCTATGAATAATAGTAACTATTCCTCTGTTTTAAATGTCACCCCTTCCTCTCTTCCCTCTCTTCTCTTCAGCAATAACAAAGCTTTCATGCTCCCCTTGCAACAAATCATTTATCTGAATACTGTAATTTGGAATGACTCTTCTCTTATTGCTCTCTCCTTCTTTCTGCATCTCTCTCTGTCTTTCTAATGGGATGTAAGGACATCAGGCACTCTCACGTAAACATTAAGAGAGTTCTAGTTACAAACCTGCTTTTTGGACTGTGACCAGCTGACGCTGAATGGTTTCTTTTATATTTCCGTTCACATTCCTTCGCCCCTATTCTCTAGGTAAATGTGATATTAAGACATCGGGAGCTTTTCTGAGAGCGGGTTTAGCCAAGCGTTTTGGTCTGCACAACACTCTTCACATGTCTAACCTCCATGCCACTTCGTCCCTGGGCTCTCAGACTTCACGGATCAACCAGCGGATCGTGGCCACGGACGGGGGCAACAGGAGCAGCTCGGTTGAGCTCACCGTCATCATCACTAACGTGCACAACCAGCCTCCGCAGTGGGAGCGGGCCGAGTACTGGATCACCGTGCCGGAGAACACCGTCCGCGACGCCAAGATAGTGGTGAGTGGACCTTCTACCGGAACCTGTCCGTTTGAAGGCGCCGTACTACTCCAGGACGTGTTACTCACACTCATTTATAAGGTCAGCCAAAGCTACATAGGGTTCAGGATCGGAGTAGTCGTGGTGGGCACGGTTCACTATCGGGAGAATATTCCAAAAGTCATCTTTCCGACTGACCAATGTAACCGGGAATGCATTTAAAATGGTGTTCCCCGTCCCACCACCGGCTTGCCGAGGTAGCGGTGATTAGGCTACTGTGTTAGTGGCTCCAGAATGCCTGGCTTCAGCTCTCTCTAGTTGTCGACTCCTTTTGGACAGGAAAGTGGGCCTTTTGAGACTACATGTTGTTTGTGCATCCTGCCTATTCATCAGGAAAGGGAGCCTTGAGGAGCGTTAGTAGAGAACGCATCTCACTTTCCCCAACCATCAGCATGTTTTACGGGGGTGTTTCCGAACATTTCTGCCGAGTACACAGCCCTGCTGTAGTTCACCTGACGTGCCTGAAACGTCCCACTTTAGGCCCGTTGCCTCCCTTCCAGGGCCCGTCTCCTTTCATCTCACCCCTACTGCCATTGGTGCCTGTCTCACATTTTAAACTAGGCTGCAAAATGTTCAACGTGACTGCATTTATTTTATTTCCCTGACAGTGATTCTTTTCATTCGCTTGCTTTGCTTAGCTTGTCATTTATGATAACCTGTTTTTAAATATGCTCCCGGGCCCTTTTTTGATGACACCAAATGTTAATTGATCCCTTTATGGCAGGAGATGCAATGAGCCAACCGGTGTCTGTATCAGTCGTTGACGTAAAACACAAAGGGACCGAGGAGGGAGACAGAGATAGAATGATACACCCCTTAAGACGCTACAATGGTCTCTTATTGCCTCGGACAGCACAACAGAGGGAGACGCTTAATTACTGCATTCATCTCCTGACAGCTCAGCTCGCGTCTCCACAGCTTCAATGGGAGGGAGAGGGAGAGCGTATAGAAAGAGTGAGATTATAAATGAATGCCACTCTAATCCATGCAACGCTATTTACATATTTAAACACAGACGTCTGCCTTAAAGCGCTTGTGCTGTGGAATTGGGAAGGATGGAAAGGCTACGTCCCCTTCTCTCTCCCTTTCTCCTGGTTTCTGTATATGGGAAGTGTTAGTCGATTGCCAGACTGCCAGGTGACCTTTTACTTCAGGTTTCCCTCTCCTTCTTACTCTCCTCATCTCTCTGTCCCTCCATGTCTCTGAAACAGATGTAGGTCAATGGCCAAAAAACCTTCTCCACCTGCCTTCCTATTCATCTTTTTTTGTTCATCACACCAAGGAGGTGGTGAAATCGCAGCTAGGTGAATTATTGTGTTACATTAAGCGGCACTAATCTGATCTATTATTTACACTGTTGCCAGGGATGAGAGAAGCAGGGAGACATTTCTGTATAAATGTCTGTATAAATGTCTGTATAAATAATGTGCTTCTCTTGTGGAGAGCCGGAAGGATAGCGCTGTTGTCCCATCACTTCCATCAACACGCTTTTCTACTATGTTTTTTTCGGGGCTTGCGGGGATCGATTTTGTGTCAATCTCAGAAGGTTTTTGAAGTGGAGTGATGGAAGAGTACTAGCCGACTGCCATGTTGTTTACATACCCTGGGCTTAGTTTGGATGGGAGGGGGCAGCATGTAAAAGATAGATTTGACAATTCTTTGATGTGCTAAACATACAAACTAGTAAGGGTCCACTGCAATTCACAAGGAATAAGCACCAGGGGAAATGTTGACGACTGAACACAAACAACACTTTCTCAACACCAGAACGTGCTCTAGGCCAGTCATTTGGCTTGACAGCAATAGAGTCAATTCTACGCTAGGCGATGTCTCTGATCAGCGTAGCTCCCAAGACACTATTGATGTGTAATGAGATGATTTCTAATTTGCAGTAAATCCTCACCACCTCAGCTTTAACCTTGGTGCATTGTGCCATTAAGAAGACTTCTCTGAACTGGAAGCTTCTTGTTATTTGTTGCTCAGTTTTAAGCACTTTCTTATGAAAATGCAAAATTTGATTAATGTGAATGTTGGAGGAATATTAACAGGTTTTGGTCATGACTTTGAGCCCTTCATTATGTTTTTCATGGACTCATTATGATCTGCTTCAGTAATAGTAATGAAAACGCTATTGATGACCCCATTAACCCACCAAACGGGCTACGTGACCGCGGATGTACCAAAGAGGTCCATCCATATGGGGCTCAGTCTGTGGTCTTGGACTGGATTTCTTAGCTAATGCTAGCAAATACACACCACTTCCCAGTTTCTGAGCCCAGTATGATAGTGTAGTGCTTTCCTGCTCTCAGCTCACTCTTTCATAGATTTCTCTCTGCTTCTTTCTCTACATCCTTCCCGTTTTCAATCTCCTTCCCTCTCTCTCTTTCGTCCACTTCTTTCTTTAAAGCTCCATAAGTTGCTTAAATGATCCACTATAGTCTCTATAGTGTGATTGGCTCATTGGGTTTACTAATGGTGGTAGCCTCTTATTGGCTGGACATGTAATACTGTATTTCTTCTACAAAAGGTTGGTCAAAACATGCATTGTGATAGGTTGGAAAGCACCTTTAATCTGTCTAAAAAGGTAATGGGTAGGTCTATGATAGAGACCTATGATAGAGACCCATCTCTCTCTAAATGAACAGTATATATACTGTATATACATATAGCATCTCCAGAACTATATTCCAGGGGCTGCAGTTTTGGAGATGCTCTGACCCAGTCGTCTAGCCATCACACTTTGATTAGGTGATTACCTGAACCAAATCTAATTTAACAAGGAAATATATAAAAACCACTGCTGTGGTCATCACTATCCTCTTGCAATAGGACCAGCTGGATGGAAAAAACAGTGCAAGTAGTACCTCAAAGTTAATTTGAATAAAATACAAAAATACTATTCTGCATGACAAAAGAGTTGACAAGAAAAGCTTTGAATGAAGAGAAGAAGGTTTCAATTCTGGCTTTACTGGCAGAGGGATACAGTGAATGTCAGGGTCATAAGAACAAGGTCAAGCAACAGGCATTGGGGACAACAAAGCTACAGACTAGCAGTGGGCGAAAACAACTGTCCACTTACCGAGATGACGTCATCTCATTTGAATGTCACTTCAAATGTAGGAGGACATCAAGTGACCTACAAAAAAAATGGGAAGCAGCAGCTGGGGAGAAGTGCACGGCGAGGACGGTTCGAAACAGGCTCCTAGGGGCAGGGCTGAAGTCGTGCAAAGCTAGAAAAAGACCTTCATCAATGAGAAGCAAAGAAGAGCCAGGCTGATGTTTGCAAACGTGTAAATGTATTGCACCATAGAGGAATGGAGTAAGGTCAAATTTTCAGCTTAGCCCAACACCTGGTCATCTAATGCCTAGACTGAGACCTGGAGAGGCCTACAAGCCACAGTGTCTCGCACCCACTGTGAAATTTGATGGAGGATCGGTGAAGATCTGGGGATGCTTCTGCAAGGCTGGAATTGGGCAGGTTTGACTTTGGACACATGAATCAAGCCAAGAACAAGGTTATCCTGGAAGAACACCTGCTTCCTTCTGCTCTGACAATGTTCCCCAACTCTGAGAATTGTTTTTTCCAGCAGGACAATGTTCCATGCCACACAGCCAGGTCGATCAATGTGTGGATGGAGGACCACCAGATCAAGACCCTGTCATGGCCAGCCCAATCTCCAGACCTGAACCTCATTGAAAACATCTGGAATTTGATCAAGAGGAAGATGTATTGCCACAAGCCATCAAACAAAGCCGAGCTACTTGAATATTTGTGCCAGGAGTGGCATAAAGACACCCAACAGCAATGTGACAGACTGGTGGAGAGCATGCCAAGACCCATGAAAGCTGTGATAAAAAATCAGGCTTATCCCACCAAATATTGATTTCTGAACTCTTCCTAAATTAAAACATTAGTATTTTTTTTGTTTTCTTTGCATTATTTGAGGTCTGAAAACAATGCATCTCTTTTTGGTTATTTTCAGTTGTTATTTTCTACAAATAAATACTCTAAATGACAATATTTTTATTTAAAATGTGTGAGTAATGTTGTCAGTAGTTTATAAAATAAAACTAAACTGTTCATATTACTCAAACACATACCTATGAATATTAAAACCAGAGAAACTGATAATTTTGCAGTGGTCTCTTAATTCTTTCTGTATATAATTTGAGCTGTTGTGTTTTTTTGTTTAGTTTTTTTTGCCAATATTTTGCCAATTTGAATTCCCACCAAGCATACAGTTAGGTCCAGAAATATTTGGACACTGACACAATTTTCATAATTTTGGCTCTGTATGCCACCATAATGGATGGATATGCAATGAAACAACCAAGTATCAATTGAAGTGCAGACTTTCAGCTTTAATTCAAGGGGTTGAACAAAATTATTGTATGAAACATTAAGGAATTGCAACTATTTTCATACAAAGTCTCCTCATCTCAGGGGCTCAAATGCAATTGGACAAATTAACACTGATAAATACAATGTTTCACCAATAATTCAGATTGGAAAGATATTTAGGGTGTTTCAGAGTGCCTCTTATTTAAACACTTAAATAAGAATATCATCACACGTACCTTCAGAAAGGGTCTCATTTTAGGTGCACTTGTTGTCTGTGAAGAAACATTCTGTAGGAACATTGTAGGAATGTAATTTGTTCACTCAAGGTTGTCTATTAATGGACACAACTTTTACCACTTCCAACTGGTAGTGGAGGGTAGTAATTAGACAGATATACCTTATTCCCTTTCTCTTCATGTTTCTTCTGTTCCCTCTCTTCTACATTCTCCCCCTCTCTTTCCTTCACTCTATAATGTCTGTACTAATATAACTTGAACAACAAAGCACTTCACAACAATTATATATCATTTTTTCCCCTGTCTCTCTTTATCACTCTCTCGCTCTCTCACTCCACTCTAAGTACAGTATTTACTCCCTTGTGTGGAGTAACTGTAGCAACTGACTGTTAAAATCTATTCTGTGCTTTGGGAGCCTTCACAGTAATTCATCCTTAGAACTCTAAATACAAATTAGGCTTGTTAAACAATATAATGCATTCATTAGCTTCACTGAGCTGTCTTGTTGGGGTGTTGAGTGTCTCCATTCATCTACCCCCCATCTATTTCTCCCTCCTCCATCTATCTGTCTTTTTATCTACATCTCACCATCTCACTAATTAAAATTTTAAATATCAGGCCTCTCATTGTGGAATTATCTCAAGCAATGTTAATTAGCGAATTTCCAAACGCTCTAATTGCAACCTTGAGGAAGTAATTAAGGGGCCTTGTATTTCAGCATGCCAGCAAGCTAATAGGGTATCATCCTCACCATGCTCTTGTTCCTGGGCTCGCCATCATAGACCATGGAGCAGAGGAGGGGTTGTCCGCTGTGTGATGGGGTCTTTAGAAGGTGGGATACAAGAGGTTGAACAAGTTTTGTATTTTCTATGCAGATAATCTAAATTAATTATTGAAGCAAAAACTCATTCCGGCATGAATATTTTATCACAACAAGGCTTTTGAACCAAAAGAGGGATGTATAAAAGAAAAATATGTTTTCAGAAAATTCTATGTTTTTGGAATGTTGGGTTTCAGCCGGAGCCCCTGTACTTTGGGTTTTCTGGTTTGCTAACTCAGAGCACCCTCCTCCACTGAGTCACATTGTCTTCCGCCTGACTTTATCTGTCTGTCTCTGGCTCTTACTGAGCAAATAGAACAAAGGACACACAGTACAAAGTGAGTCATGGACACAAGCTCAAAGTACAAAGGGGGACACAGTACAATAGTTCTACTTGAAAAATAATGTTCTCCTTCCCGCTGCGTTTCTTGTAATGTAAAATTGTATTACATAAAGGTGACACAAGGGTTAACTAGGTGACATAATGGGTTACTGGGTGATATAATGTGTAACAGGGTGACATAATGGGTTACTGGGAGATATCATGTGTAACAGGGTGACATAATGGGTTACTGGGGGATACAGTGTGTGACAGGGTGACATAATGGGTTACTGGGTGATATAGTGTGTAACAGGGTGACATAATGGGTTACTGGGGTATACAGTGTGTGACAGGGTGACATAATGGGTTACTGGGGGATATAGTGTGTGACAGGGTGACATAATGGGTTACAGGGGGATATAGTGTGTGACAGGGTGACATAATGGGTTACTGGGGAATATAGTGTGTGACAGGGTGACATAATGGGTTACTGGGGGATATAGTGTGTGACAGGGTGACATAATGGGTTACTGGGGGATATAGTGTGTGACAGGGTGACATAATGGGTTACTGGGGGATATAGTGTGTAACATGTTGACATAATGAGTTTTGGTTTGTCAAGCAACACCACAACTTGCTTGAGATCTCAGTGACTCTGAATGAGTAGATGATTGTTAGGACACGTTTGGTACTCATGACTTTTTGTATTGTTTTACATATTGGCTCACAGTGCAGTCTGGCGTGGCCAGTTAATCACTTCAACAGTTCAAATCTATCTGGTGTCATTTTGATTTTCCAATTTCCCACTGTTGGTTGGAGTCCAAGAACGGTGCCTGGTTCCACCCCAGTCAGTCAATGAAAGGATGAAATGCCTGTGTCTGCCAGACCTGGAGTCAAAGGCTGCCGTTCCATTGTGGCTCTCTCTGCTGGAAACAGAAATGGACTAGTTGCAAAATATAGATAGCCATGCGACTACTGGAAGTATGAAAAATCTTAGTATCTCCAGTGTGTGTGTGTGTGTGTGTGTGTGTGTGTGTGTGTGTGTGTATATCTGTGTAGGGCCTCTGCTGGATCGAAGCTAACATTTGTCAATAGTTAATGTAATCCTTCCCTGTCCTTGTGACTTGGGGGAAGGAAAACAACAGTTTGGACCTTAAAATTTCTTCACACACACACACATACAGACACACACACACACTCACACATAGACAAACAGACATAGATATACACATACAGACACACGCACGCACTCACACATAGACAAACAGACATAGATATACACATACAGACACACGCACGCACTCACACATAGACAAACAGACATAGATATACACATACAGACACATGCACGCACTCACACATAGACAAAAAGACATAGATATACACATACAGACACATGCACGCACACACATCGTCATTGTGGCAGAACAAGAACAGCTTTCTGTGGTTAAGAGAACATGGGTCTTAAAAGCTATATGACTTGTTCTTCCTGCTTTTATAGGTCAGACAATTGTGCTGTAGGTCACTGCGAAGGACACACATGCATTCACCTGTACAGTCTCAAACACACATTCACAGTCAGACAGACACACTCAATTCTGAATACTAGTATGCTTGCCCTTGGTAAAAGAGATTTCCTTGCATCACTTCTCTCAAATTCAGAGTAATGGCAAGCTAACCTAACTCAACCGTCCAAACATGTCCATAGATGGTTTATACAATAAGTCTGAAATGTTTGGACATTGGCTAGAACTATGAATTCTTGAAGCTTTTTTTTTTTTTACTTGAAATGGTGTCGTTATTAAATAGTGTCTACTATGTAATAAATGTTTACAATTAGGTCTTTCTTTTGTTTAGTCATTTATTTAAATGTGGCCATGGTTCTTCAGGGACCCTGCAGTTAAAAGAGCAGGACACACCGTCATGGTGGATGGTTTTTCACATTAATATCTTCACAATATTTGATTCACCCTGATATTTCTTTGAGTATTTTCAAAGCCCAGACTTTTTATTTGACATGAGAAGCCGGTCAAACAGTGGAATCCTGGGAGAAATTCTGCATGTTTTCCCTCTAGGAGCAGGATGACATCATTGCAACCATCCAATATACACTCTGGAAAAAATTAAGAGACCAATGCACCTTTTTCTTTCCTTTCCAAAGATGTTTTTTAGTGAGGAACAGAGGGGTTAAAATTAAGAGACCAATGCAAATTGAATTCTGTTCCTCACTCAAAACTTTTTTGGAATGGAAAGAAAAAGTTGCAGTGGTCTCTTCATTTCATCCGGAGCTTTATTTGTTCTAGAAAGGAAAAGAAATCCCCTCACACTACTCTCACCTTCATACCGGTATTATTAGGAAAGGAGAATTTATTTGAGACCCTATTGATGGCCTCTCAATGTAGCCAGGTATGCACAACAGCGATGTATTTCACACTCATGCAAGTTGAGAACCGAGAGCAGGAGCGTGGGAAACCTGTGAAGAACTAGAAAGTCTGGAGCTGATTTTCCATTGGAAAGAGAATCCATACAATGTCATCAGTTCAAAAGGGCCATTGATGGATAAGTCCTGGAGTCTAATATATATATATATATGTCAAGTCAGCAGCAATGGGACTAACATCTCCTGATTTAGATGGGCCCACTTACTAATAATGCTCATTATTTTTAGTGAGCTTTGGCCAAAGCCAGACATAGTGGCTAGACAAAATTGGCTCTTGTTTAGTAATTCTCCTTGAAGATCAGACCCTCTGGGACATCAGATCAGACCCCTTCTTGTATTTGACATAAATACACAGGCACTCAAATAAACATGCACAGACAAAAGGACACGTTCACTCAGCTCAGATACACACATTTACTCTGTTCAAAAACATACACACACACACTCACTCTCTTCAGACATCCATGTGAATACTTCCATATGAATCCACCTTACATTGCCATCACATAGGATGCCTTACCCTGCTCCCTCTCCTCCAGACAATCAAGGCCACATCTCCTCTGGGTGACCCTAGAGTGACCTATAACCTTGAGGAGGGTCAGGTCCCGGAGACCAACATGCCTGTCCGCTTCTACATCAAGCCCAACCGAGCTGACGGCTCTGCGTCCATACTGGTGGCTGAGAACCTGGACTATGAGACCACGCGCTTCTTCACGCTGAGAGTCCGAGTACAGAACGTAGCCGCTGTCCCTCTGGCCTCCTTCACTACTGTCCACGTAAATGTTACAGGTAGGGTGGATTCCAACTGTCTGTGTGCTCTGCACTGTTACAGTCCTGTGGGACTGTGGGACATGCAACCTCCGACAGTGACCAGGTATTCACAGGGTTGGCATTCACTCCTTTTTATCTTGGGTCATGGCTGTGCTGCAGGGAGCACATGTGTTGTAAGGAAAAGAGATTAAACGGTAGGTTGGCTTGAGGAATAGTGAGTGGTGCAGGGCTTTCCAACAGCCCACAGTCCTCCAGCTCCAGCTTAGTTAATGAAGCAGGGAAACGGAGAGGAGCATGATTGAACGGTAGTGACATCTACAAGGCTGCTGAAGGAACGCCTTGTAGATCTCGACAGAAAACAGACGCAAGTCATACCAAGTAAGCCAGTGGAGACTAGGGATGTGAGGGAAAATATCCACCTCGAAGACCGAACGGAGAGGGTGTTTGTTTTGATTTTGTAAATATTTTTAAGCTAGGAAAGAACCCTCCCCCTCTGAGTCCATCTGTCCATCTCTTTTCTGCAGATGTAAACGACAATGTTCCCTTCTTCCTGTCCTCCACCTACGAGGCCACAGTCCCGGAGGGGGCAGAGGTGGGGACGTCTGTGGCCCAGGTCTCCGCTACGGATCTTGACTCAGGTCTCCATGGACGGGTGAGGCCCTCCACCCCGCTGACCCTGCTGGGAATTAACTGTGTTTGGGATTCCTCATAGGTCGGGAGGAGATTCTTTTGACACGATGTTGGGGATCAGTTCATTCTGATGTGCGTGTCCGTTTTCGTCACCTCTCTGTCTCCAGATTAACTACGTGATCCTGAAGGATGAGAGCGGAGACTCTCAGTACTTTAGTATTAACTCCTACACGGGGGTCATCCACACCCGGGCTTCCTTTGACCGTGAGCAGAAAGGTTCCTACCTGATAGAGGTCCAGTCTCAGGACAGCTCAGAGTCAGCCAGACCCGGACAGCAGGGTCAGCCCAACACAGGTGGGTAACACACGCTTGGACTCTCCTGTAAAACACACACACGTTTACAGTCCACACATCACCAGACGGTGAATCTCTGAGAATCCAACTCTCTTCGTGTAGCGCTGTTCCCTCACCTAGCCACTGTCCATTAACAGCCCATTACCTAACCAGTGAACAAAAGTGGTTTTCCAACCAGACAGTACAACAGGAACACACACCCATCGGCTGGCTTTATCCACTGTTACGAGAGCATCCAGATGAGCTTAATTCATTAAGCTATCATTAGCGATGCGCTAATGGAACAAGCTAATTGCTAATCTGGGTTTTGGGTCAATAATGACCCGTACACAGAGGTAAAACAGAGAGGACAGTGGCGCTACAATCACCACACCAGCACACCATTAATGCTTCTGTTGATCTGCCGCCGACTATTAATGCACACCATTCTACCTTCTGGCCCCAGTTGGTGCTACCGTGCTCTGTTTTGTCAGATAGATGACTCATGCTTCAGTTAGCTCTTGCCAGGTGCAATACTAGTAATGCACTGTCTGTTTCATGTCTTTGGGCCACATAATTCCTTGCCAGAATACTGTACATAAGTACAAGTAAATGATTGTTTGTCAGTCTTGAGTAAAAGAGCCTTCTCATTGGTCCATGCAGACACTGCCTACGTGCGAATTTTGGTGACGGACGTCAACGACAATGCTCCAGCGTTTGCCCAATCGGTGTACGAAGTGAGTGTGGAGGAAGACAAGGAAGTGGGCTTCGTCCTCATCACCGTTACAGCCAATGATGAAGACGAAGGTCAGTCACAGAGGACAGTGTCTTTTTGTGGGGCAAGGTCAATTGGTCCACCTGGGTTTGGATTTTTGAAATAATCCAAACCCAGTTGAAATAAATCGCACTCACAATAATATGCTGGTTTGTGGATTCACTGGGCTTAGTCTGCTGCAACGTTGTTTACAATTATTTGTGCAGCACTGTTTATAATTTTAGTGTTTTACTCTATTAAGATTGATTTAGTCTTTGCATAGGCTTTGGCAGAAGTCCACAGACAGCCAGACATAACAATTGAGAATTGAAGAACAATGCCAATCCACTGCGTCCAACAGTCATAACGTCTCTGTTTGACTTCTGGACTCTCAGAGGTACAGGATGTGGGCTCTGATAGTTCAGTATTCATCCTGGTATAGCTTTCCCCACTTGTCTGTTCAACTCTGTCTCTTGACTGTGATGGAATCATTCACCCTGTCACTCCCCTCTGTGCTCATGAATTCCTTTCAATATCAAGTTGAATTTTGTGCTGAAGCTTTGACAGGCTCCACAGAGATTGAGAAAAGTATAAGGTGTATATTTAGGTAAAAAAAAAAAACACTCTCTATCTCTCTATGACTCTTAATCTCTCGCTCTCTCTTTGTTCCTATCATTTTTTGTCTGAGCTTGTTAGCAAATCTCTGGTGAATGTGGGAGGTATGGATGTGGCCCCACGAGATAGTCATTTGATGGTTGTCTCTTTGTTTTTGTTTGTCCCTTGTCTCTCCTTCGCTGAAAATTAATAAATAAGAAAAACAATGTGCTTTCTTAACGACAGTGGTAAATCCTTTGTGGGAGTAAAGGTTGAACTTTGTATCACAATAGCTGAATTGACATCTGATCTGAGGGGCTGCTACATTACATATAGGGAGTTAGTGAATTACTGAAATGACAATTGAAGCCACCATTTTGGATACATGGTTTGTTTTTGTTTGTCCGTTCCAATATTTGATTTACCCACTGTCTTAGCTCTGCTATTTATCCCTCTTCAGACACCCCTAGCTAGATCCCTTAGCGGATTTAGAAAAACATACGGCCCAAAAAGACACTGAAGCAGAATTAAGAAGTGCTAAGATAGCAAACTAACCACAAACAGCAACTATAATTCCTTCCCAAATGCTTAGGCTTATCCCGCCACCGCTCTGTAGACATTACCCGAATCCACTGTCTCAACAATGGTTACATCTGGTAATTAGGGACACCATCTCTCTCTGCTGAGCGACATGAGTGAGTGGCGGCCATTTTGTCTCCCCCTGGCACCCCACGCAGGTGTCCAAGCAGAGAGATGATCTGTATTAGCTGGGAGATTAACGGTAAAACATGACACGATCCCTTACTAAGCGCTAGCCTTGCTGAGCAGGCAGGTCTTCAGGGGGGGGTTTGAGCTTAGCCGCTCCTGGCCATGCTTGTGTGGAGTAAGCAGGAAGTTAATGTCTGCGTGTGATGTCTCTCATCTCGTTGTGTCTCAACTAGATTCTCATATTGTTTATTTGCTAATTTTCGTCTTTTCCTTGGAAGATAGCATTCCAGTTTGCTTTGTTTGGTTGATTCTTTCCAGTGTGTCAAATGGTTATTTTTATGTTTCATGATTAGGTTGTGTCTAATTATGGTGTTGTTTGGTGGCTCTGTGGTGTTGGTGTTTGTGAACAGAGCCCCAAAACCTACTAGCCTAGGTGGCTGTTCTCTAGGTTAATCTCTCTGGTTCTGTTACGAAAAGCTTAAGAAATTGCTTCACTTGTGAAATTGAACAGCTTTTCCAGATTTGTATTATTTCTGGGTAGTAATTGTCCAAATACTATTCTGCATGTATTATTATATGTTTTGAGAATACTTTAACAAAAAAACAAATTGGATGGTTGTCTGATTTTGTAAATTCTTGATTGGTGGACCCTAGATCCCACAACCATAGAAACCAGTGTGTTTAGTAAAAGACTATTTACAGACTATTTAGTATACCTGAGTATTTTTGACCAAATCGTAACTGGGATGTCGAGTTTGATGTCATTTTTATGGCTTAGAAAGCCTTTCTTGATTTGCTCTTTAGCCTTATTAAATACACCGTTGATGTTAAGGGTGCTGGAACTGTTTTGTTTATCTGCTCTGGGGCACTAGTGGCTAGGTAGGTAGATGTTATGTTCTTAGTCCTGGCATCTGCTCCTTTTTAAGAAAATCATTACTTTTGTCTTTCTGAGATTTGCCATGAAGTCTAAAATCTGACAAATTTGATGCCACTTTTTGTCTTCTTTGGTTGGAAACATCTGCAAAACTCTCAATCTCTGTTTTGACTCTCTTTGTATCTTTACCTCAGCTTCCTTTTTATTTTTCCTTTAGCTCTACTACTATCAACCTCTACTCTCTCTGTATCTATCTCTCTATCTCTGCTCTATCTATTCATTTATCTACCTCTCGCACCAACTCAGATCCCATTCCCTCCCCCTGTGTACTCAACTCTCCTCATATTGTCCCATGTCTTTGTGGTCAGTCATACATAGTGTTGAAAGTCAAAGTCCGTCCCATGTCGGTGCTGGAGGTGACACTGTTCCTATATATCAGTGGCTGCTTTCATGCACCACAGGCCTGTGATATGAGCCACTCACACAGTTACCCACACACACTCGCCCATACACACACCCAAACACACCTACACGTACAGTTTAGTGAAACAGTTCAGGACAAATCACCTCAGTGTTTATGGACCAGTGAAGCTTGCCTGGCTGTCAGCCCTGATGTCCGTCCAGCCTCACATCATCACACACACACACGTACACACGCACACACACATACTCACTCACCCACACGTACACACACACACCCACCCACCCACACACACACACTGTCCTTGGCTCCAGGTGTGCATGGGTGTTTGCTGCTATAACAGGATTAGTTGATCTGACCTCCAGTTTATATGTTGTCACCTGCACGCAGAGCCACTCACCACCTGTCAACATCAACACACCATGGAAAATTACAATAATGACTCGGAGTTCTGGGCACATCAGATATCAAACATTCAAACAATGCACCTTTGCCATACTAATGGTGCGACAAGTCCACTCAGATCTCATAACTTTCCAATTACAGTTTCATCTGTGTACACGACAAATGTTGGTTCCTGTAATACCTCTCTTTGCTAATCACCAGTATTTGATCCACGGCGTCATGTTACTCCCCAATGAACAGTGTCCTATAGATTTTCACACGGAGAGCTATATCCTAGATTAGAATATCATTACTTCTGATGCCGATTCCCATCGGGCTTCTAATTCCGATGCGCTTTCAAACCACATCAAGTAGCCTTCTTTGAAATTCCAATATTTTTCCATTAAACCCCCAAATGGAACTTGGGTAATTGAAGTCATTTGGGAACACATCCCTAGGATATAGAGGGGAATTTTCACAGCCCGCCACCCCCCCCCCCCCCCACCCCCCCCCCCCCCCCACCCCCCCCAACCCCGCGTTAAACGCTCCCACCAAAACTGATTAGTTTCAGCATCTTTTGTTGCAGACAGACATCCATTTAGGCTCAGGTTTCCATCTCCGAGTAGAAAATGTGCCGAATGAAGAACTTCTGGATGGGCTTTAAAAATGTTTTTTTTTTTTTTGCTGAGTGTGACGTTGGAGTAGAGTAGAGCAGAAGGTTTCCCGGTAAACAGAGATACACTGAGGTTGTCTAGCTTAATGGTAAGCAGATTGAGGATACTGGAGTGGATGTAGGGGGATATGCCAGTGACCTTAATCTGAATTTTAGGCACCTTCGTTGCTATGCTCCTGCTGACCCCTGACCCACCTTCCACCCCCTGGTGTGACCTGCCTCCCTCCTCTCCAGTCATACTGGAGGAGGGAAGTGGTGGTGTGGTAACCATATGGCCAGACTGATCATTAGGTAGGCTGCCGGAGGCTAAAGCACTGGAGCAACTTCCCAGTACCAAACACACACACGCTCACTCAACACACAGAGGTACACACTCAACCTCTTGGCGATTGTCACGCCAGATCGTGCTCAGAAGCTCTGACGGCCAGTGCACTTAAGCCCCCTACACACACACACATGCGCACACGTAAACACACGCACACACACACTCCCAATAGGCGCATGACACGTTGTAATGAAGGCCCGACACGTCTCACACAGATGGTGTTTGTCTCTTAAAATCTCCTCTGTGCTGGTAAACAGGGCTGTAGCCAGAGTAGACAGACTGTGTGTTTGAGGGAGAGAAACTGTGTTTGTGTGCATATGTCTGTGTGTGTGGGTGGAAGCTGGTGCAGAGACTACATTATGGAATGGAGGTTCTTTATGGAGTGGAATGTGTCATGTTTACTGTGAATCATCCAGGCTGTCTGCTTGACAGAAATGTTTTCACATCTACACGATGCTACTGTACAACCCTAACCACATCCTTCTTCACGGGCGCTTTATAAAGCCTCGATGAAGGCCCTCACCATGGAGTAACACGGTGGAGCGCCGAGCCCTCAAACATGTCTGACACCACTCTGAAGTCACCAGCAGTCAGGAATTACCATCCTTTGATCATATCTCATTATTCCCAGACCGGGAACACCATCCCAACCCTCCTCTCTGCTTCTGATGAGACGTCTGACTGACAGAATGGATGTGGTTAGAGACACGGGAGAGAGAGTGAAGAGGAGAGTCTGCTGGAGAAATGGGCTGATGAGAATTTGAGAAAATAATGGAGATGGACGAGGAGATGTACACGTGCTTGTGTGTATTCATAGGTCTGTTTGTGAGTTTGCGTACACGTTTGTGTGTGTGTTTGTGTGTGTGTTTAACTGAACACTCTGATAATATGAGAGGCCAGGCGAGCAGGGAGAGAGGACAGAGGACAGGCAAGCAGAGAGAGAGGACAGAGGCCAGGCGAGCAGGGATAGAGGACAGAGGCCAGGCGAGCAGGGAGAGAGGCCAGGCGAGCAGAGAGAGAGGACAGAGGATGCCTGAGAGAGAGAGACCAGCAGGGTGGGGTGAGACCAGCACTTGGCGCCTCCTCTATTGCGTCTGTGAGGTCCACTGTGAAAGAATGTTCCATTTTCCTCAGGAATATTACAGGGCCGGGGTGCTCTGTGTGACTCACAGAATCAAGAAAAGGATGTTCTATTTTGTTGGGGGCTGTTAGAATATGTTTGTTTTCTTACGCGTGTGTGTGCGCACGCGTTTGTGTGTGTGTGGAGATGGTCAGCCTGTGGGCTTATGTGTGAACAAGCAAATGTGCCTCGCCTGCGTGAGCACACACATCCCATAATTATGCTGTCTACAAATACTCCCTCTCTTCACCCTCCTCATCTAATGAGAACCACTAGCCCTGCATTCTCTAACCAATAAATCTTACCTTAAAAACCCTTTCACCTTTCTCTAGGTGCCAATGCCAAGCTCCGCTACCAGATCAGCTCTGGCAACACCATGGGCACCTTTGACGTAGAGCCAGAGGTGGGCACCATCTTTGTGGCGCAGCCGTTGGACTACGAGATGGAGCAGCGTTACGAGCTGAGGCTGGTGGCCTCCGACGGGAAATGGGAGAACGAAAGCCTAGTGGTCGTCCAGGTGGTGAACCGCAACGATGAGGCGCCCGTCTTCGGCCAGACGGAGTACCACGCCGCCGTCACGGAGGAGCTGAGCGAACTGCCCGTCTTCGTGCTGGAGGTCAGGTGTCATATACGTACATGCATGCTTACTTTTCAGAACTACATTAGGGTGTTTAGGTGTTTTAACGCTGAAGGTCAGAGGTCATAGAGTACATGATATACAATGGTCTTTTTAGCATCAACATCTATTAGCAGGGTATGAAACCTGATATTTGAAAGCCTCTTTGAAATGGTTAAACTTACTGTGAGGACATTCGGGTTCAGTATGGAACATAGAGTGAAAACAGAAGTGGTTTAATATAATAATGAATCCCATGATGTTGTCCTCCCAGGGGCGTAAATGAGCCTTTTTCTTTACTATTCAAGTATCATACATAACTCATTACACGTGTGGACATGCTGTAAAATCATATATGGTACAATGTTATACTCCTATCCTACAGCGTATCAGATTCCTATTTGACATCAGCACACGCAGTTTACCCACAAAGGGAGTTGTTGTGTATCCTCCAGCTGTGGGCTTAAATTGTACATCCAGCCTAGTTTGGTCACACCTATTCCCAGTAATTCCCAGTAATAAGTGCATGTCGCCAAGGTAAATCAGATTAACAAGGAGGCAGTTTC
This sequence comes from Esox lucius, assembly GCF_011004845.1. Classification (NCBI taxonomy): domain Eukaryota; kingdom Metazoa; phylum Chordata; class Actinopteri; order Esociformes; family Esocidae; genus Esox; species Esox lucius. Next base: position 16,784,919 of record NC_047588.1, on the reverse strand, counting down.
TTGAGGGCATGGAAGTAATCCTAGATAGAGAGGCATGTGTCACAAAGTCTTCAACCCAGGGCCGCTTTCCTGGTGGTGGAATTGATTTGATGTGCGCCTGGTTCCCCTCTAATGCACTAAATAGTTTCCAGTGTGTGGCAGCCCTCCCCACCCTGAAGTGCCTTCACTCTGTATATTAATACAATCCTGCCGATAGAGAAAGGAAAGAAAATCCAATTTGAAATGAGTATTTCGGCTCACCTGGCCTTGGCTGTCGTGCGCCGTGCTGTGTCTCAATATTGTCTTCTCATTGCATTGTCAGGAAATGGAGTCAAAAAAAAGAGCCGCTTCAAAGGCTTTTGTAAACAAACCCTCCGGTGAGGGGAGAAAAAAGGAAGAGAGAAAGTGTATTTCTTCTTTTCTGGCATCTATTAACTTTTAATTGCATTGTACGTTCTGGTGACAGATGTGGGGGAAAGTGTCTGAGCCTGTCCTTTACACAGAGATAGGATGAAGGCAGGTTAATTATCGAATGCAAAAACACAGAAAACTGTCTTATTTCTGTTGAGTGGCAATTGTATCTGGGCTACTGCAATCAATTCTCTTTTCATGTCCTATTTCTAGGGCAGAATCTACTGAAATTGTTAAAATAAATTATATATTAATATGACTTTTTAAAAAATATCCCAAGATTATTTTTGGTCCTACTTTGTAATGCAATCCACAGTCAACATTATAAAATACTAATAGTGGTTCTTGCATTTATGTTTCTAGGTCTCCGCCACTGACCCTGACCAGGAAGCAGACCAGAGTGCCCTGCGCTTCTCCCTCCACGGCCAGGGAGCTGGCAGTGAGTTCACCATTGATGAACGCACAGGTCACATCTATGCCCAACGCCGCCTGGACCGCGAGGATCGCCCCGCCTGGCGCTTCCTGGTTCTGGCCACGGATGAGGGAGGGGCAGGACTCACTGGCTTCGCTGATGTCCTTTTGGAAGTTCGTGACATCAACGACAATGCGCCTTTTTTCCCGTGCTCGACCCCAGACGCTTCGGGCTGCTTCGTTGGACATGTGCCTGAAAACTCCCCTGCCGACACCTCAGTCATGGAAATGAGAGCCACTGACTTAGACGACCCCAAGGCTAACAAGAACGCCATACTGACCTACCGTATCGTCCAGAATGTCCGCAACGAAATAAACCTCAATCTGTTTTCAATAAACCATTCAACCGGAACCATCCGTACAGTTCTGCGGTCTCTGGACCGCGAGGTGGAGGACCGCTATCTGGTTGTGGTTGAGGCCAGGGATGGCGGGGGTTTGACCGGGACTGGAACGGCCACTATCATGGTGTCAGACGTGAATGACCATCCCCCAGTCTTCACCCAAAGGGTCTACACTGCCCAGGTTCGTCTGCTCCACATTGTTGTGTTACATGGTAGAGTGTTAATGTGTCTGACAGGTTATTTCAATCAGGTGTATCTTGTTATTAATATTACCAGGTGCTGGAGGACTTAGAGGTGAACAGTGAGGTTCTGGTCGTCTCTGCCACGGATGGCGACCAGGGTGAGAATGCGGTGGTCACATTCAGCATTGTCGGGGGTGATGAGGACAGGAAGTTCTTTGTGGAGACAGACAAGACGAACCGGCGTGGCGTGGTGCGGCTGAAGAAGAAGATTGACTTTGAGAAGCCCCAGGAGAGAACGTTCAACTTGACTGTGAAGGCGGAAGATGCAGACTTCTTCAGCCTGGCCTATTGCCTGGTTGAGGTGGAGGACTCCAATGATCACGCGCCTGTTTTCTTCCCACAGTTCTATGAAGCACCAGCCATGTCTGAGGACGTATACGTCGGCACCATTGTGGCCCAGGTCACCGCTGCCGATCTCGACTCGGGCCTAAACGGCCGATTCTCCTACAGCATCGCCAAAGAGTCTGACCCCTACGGACAGTTCCTAGTGGACCAGTCTGGCTGGGTGGTGGTTGCTGACTCTCTGGACCGGGAGAAAGTGTCTCAGCACAGACTGATGGTCCTTGCCACGGACACCGGCAGTCCGCCACTCACTGGCACTGCCATCGTGATGGTGGCCGTTCTGGACATTAATGACAATGGGCCAGAGTTTGAGGCGCCCTATAGGCCCATCGTGTGGGAAAACATGGCTGCCCCGCAGGCAGTGAGACTAAATGATACTTCCCTGCTTCTCCACGCCGCAGACCGCGACTCCACACCCAATGGCGGACCGTTCTCCATCCGTCTCCTGATGTTAACCTCAGATGCCACCAACTTCAACCTCACCGACCTGCGCAATGGCAGCGCCGCACTGACCGCCCTACGAACCTTTGACCGCGAACGCCAGAAGGAGTACCGCCTTCCCATTCTCATGATCGACAGCGGCTCTCCTCCAATGAGCTCAACCAGCACGCTGACAGTTGTCATCGGTGACAGGAATGACCACCCCCACTCTCCCGGCCACACAGACTTCTTTGTGTACAGCTACCAAGGTACATTTGCCCAGAGCTTTGCTGTTGGTCTAACCAAGCTCCTTGTCACTGCTGAATGCTTATGACCTCATGAAGCATCACATCACTTATTTAGTATTTCATGCCATTTTTCAGCTTTCTGTTAATGCAGGAAAAACTGATATTTTCTGTAATGTATTTTTAGTAGATTCTCTGTAGGTGTTTTTCAAGATGAAAGTGTACATTAACCCTCTAATAAGAAAGCATCATGCAAACTTGCCATGAAGCAAACAATTTACTAAAGCTTAAGTCCCAGGTTTGATAGGCATATAAACAGGAGCCATTTTAAAAAGCTGTTGATTTCACACTTAACAGGATTACAGCACTCAATTTAGCTTTTTTGGAGGGAAGACGGGAGCTAGCATGCTAATGTGTGCCAGTTCCCCTGCTGGGTTCCCAAAACCGTGTCCATATGTGCCAATGAGGAAATGCTCCTCATCTTATCTCCTAGAAGAGAAGTGTTTCTTCCCTTCCTTTCCCTCCTCCCCCATTCCACCCCATTTTTTTCTTTCTCTCACTCTGAGAGCTTTAGGTGTACCGCAGGCACGGGTAGTGTTCTTTCACCTAATTCAGAATGTTACCCTGCAGGTATTCTCCCCACGACGATGCTTGGACAGGTTCAATCCCCTGACCTTGACGATTGGAGCGAGAAGGTTTACCGATTTGAAGGCAAACCCCCCAGGTACTTTGATCTCTTCACTGAAGTTTCAATAAAGCCCGGCCACTTAAGAAAAGGAGAGAGAACAAGTAAGAGAGAAGGGAGTTGGCAATTAGATGGGAAAGTGTGAGACTGATAGGGAAAGACAATAATGTATGAGAGAAAGAGGCATATAAGGGGAGGTAGAGAGAGGAAAAGGTAAGCGGATGACAGTGAGACGATTCAAGAAGATAGTGAAACAGAGAAGTAGAAATAAATTGGTAGAGGGAGACAGTGAGAGAGAGAGAGAGAGAGAGAGATGGAGAGAGAGATGATTTGTCAGGAGTGCCATTATTAATACTTCATAAAGAATTGTATTGAAAATTCCCAGTGAAGCAAGGCGCTCTGGTTTTGTTTGATGGGGAACTGTGTTTGGTGTTCAGTGAAAAGGAGCTGATTACGCTGCTAGCACCTCTCCATCTAATGAGACACCTGTATGGAGAGAGCTGAAAAGATGACAAGGAAAGACTGGGAGAGAGAAGGAGAGTGAGAAAGAGCCGTTATCACATTGAATCCCCAGTCAGCAGATCCCACTGTGTCTCTATGGACCAAACTACCTATATGGATCATCTCGTTCTACCTGCCATTGCAACAGGCTTTTGAAGACTATTTGTTTTCTCTCTCCATAATACTGTGCTGCTTGTTTGCCCTGGCTACCAACAGGGACCATTAATGTAAAACAATAGCTTGGTGTCCTGGGACTGGATGACGTAACCTAACATAGCCATTTGTTCCAACCAGCCAGATGTTTGATTTTCTCATGGCTCAGATAATGCCATGGCCTGTGTTCTGAAGGTCATGTGTCACGGGTCACCAGAGTCTTTGACCTCGCTGTGCCTTCAAAACAATAGTGCAGCCGTGTGGTAAAAGATTTGTTTTCTCTGGAAGCACCTGTAAGTGTGTCTGTTTTTCAAGGGTGAACTCTCTACAGAGCAGAACTGAGATCGTACTTACCATTCTTGAAAATGCTTTGTGTCCCTTCAATACCAGATGATATACACGCTTCAAACGTCCGATGCTGGGCATTGACCTCTAAGTTGAGAGATGAGTATAGAGTGAGTTAGGTGGAGATAGTCACAGCAGAAGAATCATCACTCCCTTGTCCAGATCTGAGCTAGTGATATGAACCAGAGCGGACAGGGGCCACATACACTGAAGGATGATAGATTGAAGGGACGAATATTTGATCTGATAGGGGGGTAAGGGAGGAGTTACAATGAACAAGGACATGTGAAAAGTAGAACTTATGACACATAGCTCAGTGGTATTAATATGGCAGCAGTGGGATTGTCCTTAGGGGTATAGAGAGAGATATGTACTATAGAAAGAAGTTAAGGGGCCATTGGATTAAGTAAAGAGGTATGTAAAGTAGAATCATCCAGAGGGGTCTATAGGAATGGAAGATCAGATTTGTAAAATAAAATAACCCAGAAGGAGAGACAGATTTGCAAAGTAAAACAAAAAAAAAGGACTATGGGAATAGAGAGTGAGAGATTTGTAAAGGACAATACGCCAGGTGGTCTATGATAATAGAGAGAGAGAGATTTGTAAACTAGAGTGACACAGTTGGTCTGGGGGAATAAAGAGAGACATTTGTAAAATAGAGTAACCCAGAGGGTCTATGGAAATAGAGAGATGTGTAATGTAGAATTAAATTAATGGCCTATGGGAATAAAGAGAGAGATTTGTAAAGTAGAATAACCCAGAAGGTCTATAGGAATAGAGAGATTTGAAAAGCAGAATAACCTGGCAGGTCTATAGGAATAAATAGGGATGTGTAAAACAGAATGAACCTGAGGAGTGTTGGTAGATTGTCATCTATAATGCATGTGCCTGTCTGTCTGTACAGTTCATAGTTTTTAATGTTAGATAGAGAGAATGGAGGGAGCCCAAGGATATTCCTGCTTGAATGAACACCAGAGGGACTATTAGCTGATATCTCTTCTCAGTGTACACACCACTTCTCTTTATCTCTTTGTTTTCTATTCCTTCCAAACCCTTGTTCTCTATCTCCCTCTCTCTCCCAGCAGGTTGTTCAGTCTGAACCACACGTCTGGCCTGTTGAGTATCAGAGAGGGGGCTCCTGTTCCTGTGGGTTCCTACAGCCTAGAGGTGCGTGTGTCAGACAGGACCTGGCCAGATGTGACCTCCACCGTGGAGGTGGTCATCATGGAGCTGGAGGAGAAGGCGGTCCAGAACGCTGGCTCTTTGCGCCTGTCCAGTGAGTGTTTTGCACCGTAGTGTAACGACAAATATTCTTGCTTTTTACTCTTTTTCAGGGTCACTGACCTCAGCCCCTTACAAGCCAAGCTGTTTTCATGATACCACAGTGACTGTGTCGCATATGACGACATCCGTCCTAGAATGCTATGTTCCATTTTATATTTAATTACTCCTTACAGTCATGGTTCGTATCACTCCAGTACCCTGGCTCAGCATCTCCACTGGTCTGTGATGTCATAACATGCTGAATATCTTCACTGATCTGTGATGTCATTACATGCTGAATATCTCCACTGATCTGTGATGTCATTACATGCAGAATATCTACACTGATCTGTGAAGTCATAACATGCTATATAGCTACAATGATCTGTGATGTTATAACATGCTGAATATCTCCACTGATCTGTTCTGTCATCACATGCTGAATATCTATGCTGATCTGTCATCACCATAAAACATTGGGCGGTGGGAAAGGGGCATGTCTAAAGTGTTGAACTAGAAATGTTTTCTCGTGGCATGAAGTACTGACCATTCAATCCCACCTTCCTGTTGTGCAGATATCACAGTGGAACAGTTCTTCAGCAGTGCACCCGGCCAGGAAAGTCCTTTCTCACGCCTGGGTCGTCTCCTTGCCGAACTTCTTCAGACGGCCCAGGACAACGTCCACGTCTTCTCTGTGGCCAAAAGCAGTCACCATGAGCGCGAGGTGGACGTGTGGTTTGCTGCACATGGCTCGCCGTACTACAAGGCCGAGAAACTCCACGGCAGTGTGATGGCGCATAGAACTAAGGTGAGGGAAAGGCTTGGATACTCAACTCTCTTATGCAATAAAACACTTCTCCAGCAGGGATGCTCTTGTCCAAGAAAATACACTTCTTACACACATGTAAACACACACACAGCGACACCATGCTCAACAATATACATATTTCATAGCTCTTCCACGTATACACACACACATTTAAATTCTTACACACACTTAATCACACACAGCGACACACTACTAAATATTTCACATCCATTTAAGGCTTGGGATTGCATCTTGTGACCCAAGCTCCTTGCTGGAGGAACAGAGATAGAGAGAGGGAAAGACAGATGGAGAGAAAAAGAGGGAGGACAGGAGAAAATGTCTGAGTCTTTATCAACTATTTACTAGTCCATAAATCCCAAGCTGTTGCGCTGCCCAGAGGCAGTTGTTTATACACTGGCTGTGTGTGTCACTGACAGTTTAACTGCTCCCTGTTAGGATGGAATAGAAACAGTAACTTCAGGTCATTGGAGGGATTAAGTCAGAATGTAATATAAAAAAATTGCTGCTAGTTTACATTGTTATTACGTTGTTATGTATATTGTTATGTATAGTTAACATCCTACTCTATTTTTAAAATCGCTGCTAGTTTACATTGTTATGCATATTATTGCTATGTTTTTGCTTTATAATTTTTTTAATTCTTACTATGTAGATGTTGCGTGCCATGTCACGAGAATTTCATTGTGCAGGATGACGCTGTGTTATTCGGTGCGCTTGAAAAATAAACGTTTAAAATTCAAAGCCTAATACGTGGACCGATTCAAGTAACCCTGATTTCACTGGCCGACACTTGATGGACACTCCTCCCCGCTCTCGTTCAGTTTGAAGCAGGCCTGGGCGTGTCCATCTCCCAGGTGGGCGTGGACGAGTGTCCCTTCACAGACTGCAGTCAGTGGGGCGGCTGCAGCAGCGACGTGACCTTCAGCCTCACCCCCACCGCCCTGAGCTCCGGGAACATCACCCTGGTGTCAGTGTCGGCCTCCTCGGAGGCCCGCTGCGGCTGCCGGGCCAGGGAGAGCCTGCACCAGGCCTGCTCCTCCTACCCCCGAAACCCCTGTCTCAACGGAGGCATCTGTCAGGACAGTGAGCTGGGATACAGGTAGGATGGAGGCTAAAGCCTCTCCGCTCAGCCAATGAAACCCCCACAGGACAGCAGTGCCTGATAAGTAGCCCACTACAGGAGACTGTCTGCTTCTTGCACTCGTTGCCACTACATGTTGTAAATAACATTTTCTCAATGCTTCAACCTTCAGGTGCAAGTGTCAACCCATGTTTGATGGGCCTGAGTGCCAGCAGACTAAACACACCTTCCGCGGCCAGGGTTACGCTTGGTTTCCTCCCATCAGGCCCTGCTTCCAGAGCCACATCTCACTGGAGTTTCTGACTGAGTCAGCCAATGGGCTGCTGCTCTTCAATGGCCCAATGGGCCCCGCCCAGCCTGGAGAGCAAGAGGACTTCATCTCTCTGGGTGAGAGCAGACCACCAACGCGGAGGTCCGGGACAGACAACCTAAAACCTAATTTTAACCTCTCTATAAGCCATAAACCCCACCCCAATCTTAATGTCCCAGAGGACCTATATGGTCCTACAAGATTAGTCCAGCTTGTCCTTTGGAAAGACCTTACATAGTCTGTTTGTAGCCCTGTCGCATTAACGTATTATCAAACCTGCTCCCTGCTCTCAATAAATCGAACATGGCCTGAATACGGTGAAGCATTTTTCACTGGCACTGCTCAATATTGTGGCATCACAGCACACAGGTTAATCAGGTCACATGACACAGGACCAATGTAGTCATACAAACTTGTAATGTATATATCATGTTAATGCAATGTTAATGTGGCTTAAACATCAGTGTAACTGTACTCTGAAGACTGAGCCTGTTTCAAGCACTTGCTGGCTTTATTAGATTGTTACCAAGTGTCTAATTACAAATCTAATGACATTTACACATTGATTGATTGATTTAAAGTCAGAAACGTGTGTTCATTGTTTTGTGATTTGCTCTCCTCTTCCCTATTTCCTGTATCTCCAGAATTAAAGAATGGCATTCCAACCCTCAGCATCAACCATGGATCAGGAATGCTGACGCTCCAGCTACCAGCCAAATCCACCATCACAGACCGCCGATGGCACCGCCTGGACATCATCAGTGACGGAAAGGTACAGTCATATTCTCAGAGGGTTTTGAGGAGGGAGGGTTGGGGAGAAGCCTTAGGGGGAATCCTCATGGGGATGCTTACAAAAGCCTTGAACTGTGAATAACCTGCCCTATTACCTGTCTAGATGATCTAGTACCTGTCTGTGAATGAGATGATCTAGTACCTGTCTGTGAATGAACTGACCTAGGACCTGTCTGTGAATGAAATGACCTAGGACCTGTCTGTGAATGAAATGACCTAGGACCTGTCTGTGAATAAAATGACCTAGGACCTGTCTGTGAATGAAATGACCTAGGACCTGTCTGTGAATGAAATGACCTAGGACCTGTCTGTGAATGAAATGACCTAGGACCTGTCTGTGAATGAAATGACCTAGGACCTGTCTGTGAATGAAATGACCTAGGACCTGTCTGTGAATGAGATGATCTAGTACCTGTCTGTGAATGAACTGACCTAGGACCTGTCTGTGAATGAAATGACCTAGGACCTGTCTGTGAATGAAATGACCTAGGACCTATCTGTTAATGAACTTAATTAGTATTATTCGTATCTGTAAATGTGACAGTGTGTGCTGTATGTTGTGGCTAATGCAGGCAGTACAGCTGATACTAGACCAGTGTTCAGGGGCAGTGGTGAACGAGGTGGAGGGTCTGTCAGTGGAAGTGCTTGAGACAGACCAGTCTGGCTGCAAAGCTTCTGGAGAAACCCCTGGGAACCAGAGGTACGAACATACAAGAGCTGACCACTGTAGACCACTGTTGACTACTTAAGACCACTATAGAGTATTACAGAGCACTGAAGGCCACTATAGACCACAACGACCAACTAAGACTACAGTAGGCTACTGCAAACTCCTGTGGACTATTGCAGACCACTGTCAACTACTGCAGACCACTGAAAAATTATGTAGACTGATGGAGACCACTGAAGGACTAATGTGTAATACTCCAGACTACTGCACAACAATGTAGATTATTGCAGACCAGCGTGCACAACTGAAGACTATGTTTTACCACTTTAGACTACTGCAAACATCAGGAGACCACTGCAGACTACTGTGACTGCTGTAGATTACTGGATACTTCTACAGATCAATGGACACTACTGCAGAAAACATCAGACCACTGTAGACTATTGCAGATCACTAGAGAGCAATATAGACAACTGAAGACCACTGTAGACTATTGCAGACAACTGTGAACTACTGAAGAACACTGACAACCAATGTGTAATGCTGCAGACTACTGCATAACCATGTGGTCTACTACAGACCACTACAGACCAATTGCAGGCACTATAGACTAATGAAGGCCACTGTAGGCGACTCAAGTGGACTATTGCCGACAGCTAGGGGCATTTTAGACTACTGCAGACAACAGACGTCCATTGTACACTATCACAGAATACAGGAGACATTTAGAGACTACTGCAGACAACAGACGTCCATTGTACACTATCACAGAATACAGGAGACTTTTAGAGACTACTGTAGACAATAGGAGTACACTACTAACTTACCAGCCATATTTTATGCACAAGCTAAAACTGACTGTCTGTCTCCCCTTCTTCCCAACTGCCAGGTTCTTGAATGTGAACCAACCTCTGCAGCTCGGTGGAGTGAAGGACACGTCCACGTACCGACACTACAAGGCCTTCACTGGCTGCCTCAGGAACCTGGTGGTCGATAGTCAGGTACCCTAACATCTTACCTAACAGCTGGTGTGAAAGCGAAGTGAGAAGAAACCAGAATCATCCGGTTTTCAGGCTCAGCCTTCTTCTCTGCTTTTCTCCTGAAAACCGGATGATTCCAGATCTTGCTAAGGCTGAAAGCCAGGCAACCTCTCTACCCAAATGTCGCTCTTTCTGTCTCCCTTGCTTTCTCTTACTTTTTCTGTCTTTCCCTGTATTTCTACACTTCCTCCTCTGCTTTCCCGTTTGTGTAGTTCTATCGTCCTCTCCTTCGCTGTCACAGTGTAGACATGCTACCCATCAGAGAGTGACAGAGCTGTCTATCCCATCAAACTGATAGTGACAGGTTTATGAACAGAGCTCAGAGGAGACTGGATGCTTTATTAATATACCTGGGAAAGAGAGATTCTTTCTGCTAGTGTGTTTTCTCCAAATAGGGAAACTCTGTGGGGTTGTCAATATTCATTTGTTTAGGGCTTTTCCTGGAGAAAAAACTTCAGTCTGTATTTTGAAAGTATGTGCCTTTGTGTATGGATGTCTTCAGTTGGAAAGTGTTTTGTGTGTTTTAGTCAGTCTCTTTGTATGTCTTCTGTTGGCACTGGCTGAGTGCAGTGGAAGAGACTTGGACAGATGGTCGTCTGAGCACTGATCATCAACTGAGGCCAAAAAAACTATTTCAAAGTCCAAATAAGAAATAAATGAAAAGAACATCCCTGCCATAAACTATTCTTGAAAGCAGATTAGCTTGTGTGGTTTTGTATCACTGTCTCAGCCATGCTGGAAAATATATATGGGAGGGAACATAGGAATGGAGTGGGGGCCATTTTGGTTTAGATGGTTGACAGTTGACCATATACAGTCTGCTTGGAGATTAATTATTAAGGGAGGGAAGTAGAGCGGGACACACATGATAACCCCTCTGGATCTGACAGTTCACTATATACAGCCACAGCAGTGTTTGGTCTCAGGACGTGGACCAAGTAAACCTCTAAGTAACATGGAATCTGTTTGAGACTTGGGAAGTCTAAAAGAAATGATGTTAAGTGACTCTTCATATTTCTTTAAGCAGCTGTATGACCCATGTCCTCCATCTCTCTCTAGGTGTATGACCCATGTCCTCCATCTCTCTAGGTGTATGACCCATGTCCTCCATCTCTCTCTAGGTGTATGACCCATGTCCTCCATCTCTCTAGGTGTATGACCCATGTCCTCCATCTCTCTAGGTGTATGACCCATGTCCTCCATCTCTCTAGGTGTATGACCCATGTCCTCCATCTCTCTCCAGGTGTATGACCCATGTCCTCCATCTCTCTCCAGGTGTATGACCCATGTCCTCCATCTCTCTAGGTGTATGACCCATGTCCTCCATCTCTCTCTAGGTGTATGACCCATGTCCTCCATCTCTCTCCAGGTGTATGACCCATGTCCTCCATCTCTCTAGGTGTATGACCCATGTCCTCCATCTCTCTAGGTGTATGACCCATGTCCACCATCTCTGTCTAGGTGTATGACTCATGTCCTCCATCTCTCTCCAGGTGTATGACCCATGTCCTCCATCTCTCTAGGTGTATGACCCATGTCCTCCATCTCTCTAGGTGTATGACCCATGTCCTCCATCTCTGTCTAGGTGTATGACTCATGTCCTCCATCTCTCTCCAGGTGTATGATCTGGGCAGTCCGGGGGAGAGCGTGGATAGTGCTCCGGGCTGTGGCCTGACAGACGGGGTGTGTGTGACGGCAGGGGGACCCTCCTGCGGGGTTCATGGGACATGTCTGGGCGAGTGGGGCTCCTTCAGCTGTGACTGTCACCCCGGGTTCAGTGGTCACAGGTGTGACAGAGGTAGGTGACTTTTTGGAGGGGTTATTCTTTCGAAAAATACAATGTCTTCCAAAATGACCAGGACAGTGAAGCATTTTTCTTCTTTTTGCTGTAAATTTATAATTTGGGATTTTAAATTAAAGGGGCCATATATTGTACTGACCTACTAGCATGAATGCAAGCAAACATGACTAGTAGAAATCTGCAGGTAAGGTTTTAATTTAATGTTTCAAATACTAATACTATTCCATTGGAATTCAGTCTTGTAAACATTATAAGCAGGATTCTATGCAAGGGCCCTTTAAAACAACCACTATGAGGTTAATAGTCTTTATATGAGAATACCTGTGTGTATAATTGTTGTTATCACCTTTGATGGACAGTGGTGATCCATTGGTTCACATGTAATGCAGCAGCTTTGGGTTTGAATCCAGACCACTTTCCACACTTTCTCTGCCAAATAAACAATAAGCTGTAAATGCCTGAAAATGAATGTTATAGATTTTACACAATTACACATTTTGGGTAAAAGTCAAGTCAAATTGAAGTATTACAATTACTTTTAGCATTTGTTCTTTATCCTTGGCATCCGCTATCTGCCTTGAGAGTCTGCGTCTCATTGACCCCACCAGACACTGGACGTCTTCTCTGGTGAGGCTCTGTCAGGCCTGTACTCCAGGCCAGGCAGCCTTGTTTTCAGATTTTTTAAATAATCTTCAGTAAATGAATGACATGTTTAGTTCCGTATTGCTGTTGTAGTATATTTGGGGTCATTGTCCTGCTGTATGATGACGCTCTCTCCAGTGAGTTTGGAGGCATTCGCTTGTTTTTTACCACTCAGGGTGTTTGTGTAGACTTCAGTATTCATTCTGCTGCTGGTGTCAGTAATAACATTATCAATGAAGACAAGTGAGCCTGTTCCAGCGTGGTGGTATTGGATTTTTAACAGATTTTTACAGCTCTACAATTTCTTTATACCTTTGTCTTGCTATCACTCCGGCATGTTCATCTTGTTCTCATCTGTCTGCGGTCATGTATAGGTACAGTGTCTTCGGAAAGTATTCGGACCCATTTCGCTTTCATTACATTTTGTTGTGTAATTGACTTAATTTTGTTAATGATTCAGTTTGTTTTTGAGGCTAACTAATGTTTGGCACATTGCAGTGTAGCCTCCCTGTAGTTCTGTTTATGAAGGCTTTTGTGTATGGTATTGTCAGACATGTCACACCAACCTCCTGAAAAGTGTTTCTGATCGGTCCATTTGTTTCTGCATTATGTTGATTTTCGATCATCCACTTTGATCATCCACTGCAGAGTCCTTCCTTTGCCTAACAGGCTGTTTCCTGACATCACAGTGCTCTGGGGCAGAAAGTATCAAGTAATGCGCTACTAACCTGACTAACACAAAACACTGGTCAAGCCAACTGGAGACAAATCTGGAAAGAAATGTGTCACTTTGCCAATAATTATGAAGGGCACTGTATTTTACTCTATTTTACTGCGTGTGTTAACCATAACCCTCTGGGCCCTGTAGCTCTGGCAGAATGGTCCTTTGAGAGGGACAGTGTGCTGCGCTACCAGTTGAGGGGGGGAGGGAGTCCCCGTCGTACACACACCCAGCTCCTGCTTCGCACACGCTCCTCCTCAGGCACCCTGCTCTCCATGACGTCCCGCGACGCCAACGAATACATTGTCCTCGAGGTCAGCACCCCGCTCTGACGTCAGTTATGCAATACAACGTTATGAGGTGAAAGAGTTCCAAATGGCAGCGGTTGCTGACTTCCTCTCCCTGCTGTCAGATTGCGGAAGGCTACCTGTCAGTGCGGGCCAACCTTGGCGACAGTGCTCACTCCCTCCGCCTGGCCAGCCAGCGGGTTGATGGGGGCCAGTGGGTCCTTGCCAGCCTGCATCGTCATGACAACCTCTTCACGCTGCGCCTGGAACAAGGCGGTGGCTCGCGGGAGGTCAGGGCCTGGCTGGGGAATCGGCGGGAGATTGTGGTACACCCCTCTAGTGTCCTGCTGGGGAATGGACCCACACTGGCACAACATGCTGACTTCCAGGGTGAGTCCAGGTTTCCTCGTGGCTTCTCTCCTCTGTCCACTTGGTCTCCTCATTAGTCTCAGTATATTCCCCAGTTTTTCCACTATTTTACCCTCTCTTCTCTTAACTTCAATGAATTCTTCCCACCTGTCCACTTCAGTCTTTCTCTGAGTGCGTCCACCCTCTAGCTCTCAACAATCACAGGTCTTCTAAGGAGTGTCAGATGTTCTCACTGTCTCACTCTCCACCTGGTTTACTTTTTCTTTCTCAGTCTTACTTTACCCAGACAACCATGGTAAAACATTTAAAGTAGGCAATTATGTAGCTAGTAATGGCAATTCCATAATGTAATGAGGAAAACAATTAAATAGGTCTTTTCATCATCAGTATCCCCCCTCCTCCTTATAGGCTGCTTAAGGGATGTGAGGCTGAATGGCCATTCCCTTCCTCTGGATGGTCAGAGTTCAGAGTTCATCACAGTTTTGGAGCGGAGGGGAGTGACGCCAGGCTGTCACTCAGACGCCTGCAGCTCCAAGCCATGCCACACCCCCCTCTACTGTGTGGACCTGTGGAGGAAACACCAGTGCAGGTATGTAAAATTGACCATACCTATGCAGGTCTCCGACCCACACAACCACATTCACCTATGCAGGTCTCCGACCCACACAACCACATTCACCTATGCAGGTCTCCGACCCACACAACCACATTCACCTATGCAGGTCTCCGACCCACACAACCACATTCACCTATGCAGGTCTCCGACCCACACAACCACATTCACCTATGCAGGTCTCCGACCAACACAACCACATTCACCTATGTAAGTCTCAGACCAACAAGACCACATTCACCTATGCAGGTCTCAGACCAACAAGACCACATTCACCTATGCAGGTCTCAGACCCACAAGACCACATTCACCCATGTAAGTTTCCGACCCACACAACCACATTCACCCATGTAAGTCTCCGACCCACACAACCACATTCACCTATGTAAGTCTCAGACCCACAAGACCACATTCACCCATGTAAGTCTCCGACCCACACGACCACATTCACCTATGCAGGTCTCAGACCCACACGACCTTATTCACCCATGTAAGTCTCCGACCCACACGACCACACATGTATAACCACACATCCTTACATAGACGTAGTTTAAAAACAGCCGTACCTGTGGTCTCCTCCCAGGTGTCCAGGTGGCCAGGTGTCGGTGACAGACGAGTCATCCGGCCACCAGCGATGCGTGCCCTCCCCCTGTGGGCCGTCGGCCTGCCGCAACGGGGGAGCCTGTCACGCCCTGACCCCTGACAGCTGGCAGTGCCGCTGCCCCGAGGGGTTCAGAGGTCAGCGGTGTGAGGTGGGCCAGATGAAAGCCCACCGCATGGCCGCCCTCAGCCCCAGCTCCATCCTGGCCATCAGCATGTGTCTGCTCGTCTTCTTTGGTAAAGATGGCCCACTAAAACCCCCTGTTACCCCTCACCTTAGTGAGCAGTTAGTGTGGAACATATGTGCCATAGACATCATCATTATCAGCATTGTTCAACACCACATAGACAAATGCAGAGGAATGTATATTCAGTTGTTTATCAGATGTATTGTTACACAGATGAATAGTAAGATGTATATTTATACAAAAGGTTAGATATACAGTACCAGTCAAGCACCTACTTTCTTTACTTTTGCTATTTTCCACGTTGTAGAATGATAAAGACATCTAAACTATTATATAATACAAATGGAATCATGTAGTAACCAAAAAGATGTTAAACATTTTAAACTAAGTTTATATTTCAGATTCTCAAAAGTAGCCACCCTTGACAGCTTTGCACACTCCTGGCATTCTCTCAACCAGCTTCATGTGGAATGCTTTTCCAAAAGTCTTGAAGGAGTTCCCAAGTATGCCAGCCCCTTGTTGACTGCTTTTCCTTCACTCTGCTTTCTAACTCATCTGAAACCATCTAATTCGGGTTGATGTTGGGTGATTGGGGAGGCCCGGTCAACATTCCATCACTCTCCTTCTTGGTCACATAGCCCTTTCACAGCCTGCAGGTGTGTTTTGGGTCATTGTCCTGTTAAAAACTAATGATTGTCCCACTAAGATATTCACCCACTCTGCATCTCATGGGTGGAACTAAAAATCTCAAATTTGAATTAATCAGACCAAAGGGCAGATTGCCACCAATCTAATTTTCTCGTGTTTCTTGGCCCAAGCAAATCTCTTCTTATTATTGGTCCTTCAGTAGTGGTTTCTTCGCAGCAATTCAACCATGACTGCCTGATTAACACAGTCTCCTCTGAACAGTTGATGTTGAACTCTGTGCAACATTTATTTGGCCTGCAATCTAAGGTGCAGTTAGTTGCCGATGAGAGAGAGCTTCATCATAGTGTTTGATGGTTTTTGTGACTGCACTTGAAGAAACTTTCAGCGTTCTTTCCGGTCTGACGTTCATGTCTTAAAGTGATGATTGACTGTTGTTTCTCTTAGCAGTTTTTCTTGCCATAATATGGACTACTACAGTACAGGCATGAAGATGGGCTTCTGTATACCATCCCTGCCTTGTCACAACACTACTGATTGGCTCAAATGCATTAAGAAGAAAGAAATTCCACAAGTTAACTTTTAACAAGGCACAACTGTTCATTGAAATGCATTCCAGGTGACTAGCTTGTGAAGCTGTCTGAGAGAATGCAAATAGTATGCACAATTGCCATCAAGGCTACTTAGAAGAAACTACAATATGAATGTATTTTGATCTGTTTAACAGTTTTTTAGGTTTCTACATGAATCCATGTGTTATTTCATAATTTGTATGTCTTCACTGTTATTCTACAATGTGAAAATAAGGAAAGTTATACCCTTGAATGAGTAGGTGTGTCCAAACATTTGACTGTTACTGTATGTATATGATTCCTTTTTCCAATTTTGTCATGCTATTGCTTTATAGTTTCATATTAGTATTTTTTATTTTCAAATTATATATTAAGTAACTGAAAAATCATAAGTTGATATGTCTCCCCACGTAATTCTGAGTCTGTTGGAATAGCTCTCTGCCAATTCTGCACACCTGGATTTGTCAGTGATTCATGATTTTTCTTTCAAAAAGCTCTGTTAAGTTCCTTGGGGAACATCATTAGACATTAATCTTCAAGTCAATCTTCAAGTCCAGACATTTTTGTTTGCTTTTAGGTCGGGGCTCAGACTAGGCTACACAAGGATATCTAGGCTGGATACGTACCAGTTATGATATTTCAGTTTATAATTGTATTTTACAATAATACAAATCCTAATTAAAATGCATGAAACTGAGGCACTGAACCAACAACATGTTAAAGGTGGTGTAAATAGGCACTGTATTTAACTAGATATATAGTTAGATGATTAGTTTGATATATAGTTAGATGTTGAGTTAGAAATATAGTTAGTTGTTGAGTTAGATATATAGTTAGATATATAGTTACATGTTGAGTTTGATATACAGTTAGATGTTGAGTTAGATACATAGTTAGATGTTGGGTTAGATATATAGTTAGATGTTGGGTTAGATATATAGTTAGATGTTGAGTTAGATATATAGTTAGATGTTGAGTTAGATATATAGTTAGATGTTGGGTTAGATACATAGTTAGATGTTGAGTTAGATATATAGTTAGATGTTGAGTTAGATATATAGTTAGATGTTGGGTTAGATATATAGTTAGATGTTGGGTTAGATATATAGTTAGATGTTGAGTTAGATATATAGTTAGATGTTGAGTTAGATATATAGTTAGATGTTGGGTTAGATACATAGTTAGATGTTGAGTTAGATATATAGTTAGATGTTGAGTTAGATATATAGTTAGATGTTGAGTTAGATATATAGTTAGATGTTGGGTTAGATACATAGTTAGATGTTGAGTTAGATATATAGTTAGATGTTGAGTTAGATATATAGTTAGATGATTAGTTAGATATATAGTTAGATGATTAGTTAGATATATAGTTAGATGTTGAGTTAGATATATAGTTAGCCAGAAGGAAGACCAGGGATACGCACTAAAGACTAAAGGGAGCTTTCGATGACAGTGACACATGATGGGTAATGAGGTGCAGGAGCTTCAGACGGGTATGGCTGTATGATGTCAAACTGGCAGTGCCCCCGAGGGTCCCTCTGCCAACGATGACGGCCTTGATGCCCGACACAGAGAGATCATAGCCCATGCCAGGGAGAGGACAGGGGGATGAAAAGAAAAGACAAACATAAAAATCTGAGTCCTACAACTAGACATGTCAAGCCAGATGGGGAGAAGAGTGAAGGGCTGTGCTGAATGTTTAAAAACCAGTGACAGATAATGTGATGGTTGAACTTGGAGGGTGAGTGAGGAGGGGAAATGGGGAGAGTGTAAGGGGAGAGGGGAACCATGGCTCTCAAAATATTCACTTCTGAGATTGACTGTAAAACCTTTTTGTTTCTAAGCCACACCAGTGTGTCTTTGGCTGTACATTTGGGGTCATTGTCCTGCTGGAAGATGGTATTATCCCAAGTCCCAGGTCTCTAGCAGACTTCCGCAGGTTTTCTCCCAGGATTTCTTTGAACTTTCCTGCATCCATTTTACCCTCTATCTTCATAAGCTTTCCAAGCTCTGATGCAGAGTAGCATGCCAAAAAGCTTAGAATTGTCTTCCACTTGTTGTTAGTTTTCCATACATGTGAGTTGTTTTCTTTTTTCAACTCTCCCATGAAGGCTACTTTTGTGAAGTATTGTTGCAGTATGCACACTGTCTCCCAGCTCAGCCACAGAAGACTGTAATTGCTTTAGAGTTGCCTTAGGCCTGTTGGTGCCTCCATGACTAGTACCCTTTTCGCCCGGATGTTCAGTTTTCTGAGGGCGGCCCGTTCTAGACATAATCTCATTTGTGAATCATATTTTTATATGGACTTCACTGTACTCTGGGGGGTTCAGTGCATTCAGTGCCTTGCAAATGTTTTTGTATCCAACCTCTAATTGGTGCTTTTGAAGAACCTTTAATGGATGCGTTAAGAGTTCCTTCATCTTCATGATGTGGTTTTATTAGCAATTTTACCAACCAGCTATGGAACCTTCCACAAACAGTTGTGATTAACCTGAAATCTAGTGGACCCCATTCAACCTTTTACGTGACTTCAATTGGTTGCACCACAGCTCATTAAGGTTTCATAGCAAAGGGGGTAAATTCTTATGCTACCAACTTTTTTTCAGTCTTCATTTTGTAATACATTTTACAACAATTTGCTCATTTCATTTTTGGCTTTGACATTACGGATGTGTTGATCAGTGGAAAAATCTGATTCATTTCGTTTTTATTTCATTTTGTAACACAATAGCATGTCCAGTAGTGGGGAAAATTCAGAGAGACACTGTGGAGGTGTAGGAACAGCCAGAACAAGACAGAAGAGGAGAAAATTATGTGGATAAAATGTAGATCCAGCTCTTTCCCAGCCACACTCACGTTCATGTACGGTCATGTCTGTCATTCTCTTCCTGATTGCTCCCTAGAATAACTCGACCTTTGCCTCTGTCAACATCCATAGCAGTGCTAGTAGCTGTGACAGTGTGGAACCAGAAGGGAAGCCGGAGTAAGTTTCAGAACCGGGGCGTTTACCACATCCCTGCAGAACACCAAAGCTGGGAGGACATCAGAGAGAACATCCTCAATTACAATGAGGAGGGAGGAGGAGAGCAGGATCAGGTACACACACACACACACACACACACACAGGTCAGACTTTGCTGGTTCGTCACCCATTAACATTTCTAATTTCACCACTAGATGGCATCATTTGCCCTATTTAGTTTTTTACATGTTTAATATGAGTTCCTTCCGTCCGTCCAGAATGCCTATGACATCACGGAGCTAAAGAGGCCCCTGTGCTCCAGCCTGTCCCAATCCTCCTCCTGCACCACTGCCCCACTCATCAAGTCCTCCCAGGGCTCCCAGGAGGAGGTACACCCCGCCAGCTCAGCTTGCAGCTCGGGGGCCCCATACCTCCACATCCCACACCACCACCATCACCACCACCACCACAATCACCACACTAGCAGTGCTAGCTATACAAATAGTAGCAATGATGCTCACGCTAGCACGGTGGGCCACTGCGCCATGGACTTCAAGAGCTACGTGGCGCGCATCATCTGGGAGGCCGACAACGACGGTCAGGTGTTCCCCCTGGATAGCCATCACATCTGGAGCGTTGAGGGCACCGGGTCCCCGGTCGGTAGCCTGAGCTCGCTAGGCTCTGCTATCTCCCGTGACAAAGCAGAGGAGGCGGAGGGAGCCGCGTTCAGCTACGACCGGCTGTCCCACTGGGGGGCCAAGTTTGAGGCTCTTAGCGAGATGTACGAGCGTCCAGAGCTAGAGCTGACTTACAGGGACGCTGTGAATTATAACCAGAGGAGCCGTAGCCAGGACCACCTGCCACAACCGCTTTAGGGGTCTTTTTCAGCCACGACGCATCATACACAGCAACCCTGACTGACTTTGTTTCTGCTGTTGATTGTGTGTGGTGTCAGTGCTGCTTGGTTGTCAGGAGAACATCTGACAGAAAGTTGGCTCCTGCTTTTTTTCCCATGTTGACAGGTTTGCTGAAGCTTTATGTGGTGAGAGAGGGCACAAAGTGAGATGCGTTTATTTATTTGGTTTTATTTCTCTCCGTGAAGTGGTGAAACTGTATTTATTTTATCTTTTAAATGATTTGAACTAACAGGGGAATACTGTTTATCTTATGTGTTATTTGTCAAAACTATGTTACTGATACCCATTTATTTTGTATTATAAAGCTTTTGACATCCTGTTGGATCATGATGAAGTCATGCTTTTACATTTTGTCCTGTGGTGTAAGGATGCCCTCCACAAGGTCTGCTTTTCTCCTTCAGTTGAGAATATGGTAGATATATAGAGTTTGATTCAGGACAGATCTTATTTGACTAAAAGACAATTAAGGAAAACAGTCAACAGCAGATCTTTTTCCTTTACACACGTTATCAGACATTATAGAGCCTAGACTATTGTCAAATGCGTTCCCTTTTAATCAGGCTCAAATTGCACTAGTGGATGATTCTCAGTCTTGATTGTAGAATTCATTTGCCAAAAAAAATAAATACATCCTTTAAAAATGCTTAGAACTGTAAAAGCATCCTTAACATGCCTGGTGAGAAAGATTCATTTGGCATCACTGTTGTGTTATGGAATAATGTTGCAGATAGGAAGATATTTTTATACTCCACTATAGATACTGAAACCAGCCCTCGTGTGCACTGTGTTGCTCTGTCTTACAATGATGTGCTGGGTGGTGTTCCTTTCTTCTATTTCTAGCTCTGTGTTGGTACAGAGATGGTGTTGTGTGTGATGCCAATCATTTCTGACATTTCCTGTGTCTATCGTCTTGGAAACAAGAGGGCAGTAGGTCCCCACATTGTCATGACAACTGATGAATGTATCGTGCTGGAGGTGCCAGGAAATGAAATGTTCCTACTGGGAAGGGGTTGACTAAGGCGGAGTAGTTGTGATTGGGCAAAGAAAAAGGGGACAGTACAATCACCGAAACTCCATTGCCTACAATTATTTTGAAATGATCTGATTGAAATCGTTCTATTTTTGTTGCACCGTAGGCAAACAGAACCCCTCCAAAAAACAAGCTCTCCAAAATGTATTTTCTTTATAGGTCCTATATATAGCTGTATAAACACATTGTTCCCATGTCTCTAACGTTACTTTGATACACAGTGGGGAGGTGAGAACCAGGAACACCTCACTAACTAACACATTGATAGAATCTCGGTTGGCTATTATCTCCTCACAGTGTCTACATTCCAAATGTTCCCACTAGAGACTGTACTCAGCTATGCATCCAAATGACCAGGGGTGATGTTTGTACGCTGGTGTCTGTTCCAAATACCACATGCACCCTTACATCTGTTCCCTAATGATTAAAGGCCTATTTTTGCATATTTTAACTTAGACCTGAAGATTGCAGTGGATAATCATGGCTGCAGTCATTTACTGAATTTGTCTCACTTTGAATCAAGAACTCACAAATACAGGAAGTATTCACTCTTCACACTCCAACAATGACAATAGTAGCCCTTCTTAATGTGTTCTGAACTCCTTGTTCCATTTTATTATCTATATACAATGTACATACTGTATGTTTTATAGCAATGTCCCATATTCCTTTTGTATATGACTTTTAATAAAAATACATTTTCCTCAAGGCATTGCCATTGCATTTGTCAATCTATTTTTCCAATGTAGTTATCGCAACCGCGGAATGGGAGGTCAGAGAGCCTTGATGGAGGTCTTGCCGGCAGACAGTGGTATAAAACAGTGGTAGGCCTATAAATGGAGGTCACTAATGAGCCGTGATTTATGTTTAGCCCTCTATGATACAGAAAGTGCCACAACAGTAATGACAGATGAGAACTACAAAAACATGACGATTCTTAACATAGGGACACACTGCCCTCTTATGGTGAAATATGGGAGCTAAAAGGCGGACATGAGGAACCTGAACTGCTTAGTACGAACTGGCAAATGTCTTATTGGTCAATTACATTGTTTAATGTTGATTTTTCACTGGAGGTCTGTCTTGATAATGTAAATGTACAGAAGATTTACTCATATATTAAAATGAAAAAGCTAATGGGGAAAAAAGGGTTTTGAAAGGAACCCTTGCCATAGAAGTAAGATCAAGACATAATCACAGTGTGGTTGGCCTGTTGGTCAGTGTTGCTTTGAGAAGGGTGGGGGCGGTACCTAAAGAAGAACCATGTGTTACCAGGCTAACACAATGACCTGTCACTACCAAGTCTTCAGAGGAGGGGCAAAAGAGTGGCCAATGGGTGCCACTCCAGGCCTGAAGATAGGTCTGCACAGGGCCGCTTAAGATAATCAGGTACTGCTGACAGTGTCTCTCAGCAACAACTTTGACCCACAATTTAAGCCTTCAGCTGTTCATCCAAAGATGACTGGTTACATCCTGCCAGCCTCCAGTAGCCTGCTTGTTTATTTACAGTGGGGAGAACAAGTATTTGATACACTGTCGATTTTGCAGGTTTTCCCACTTACAAAGCATGTAGAAGTCTGTAATTTATATCACAGGTACTCTTCAACTGTGAGTGACGGAATCTAAAATAAAAATCCAGAAAATCACACTACGATTTTTAAGTAATAGATTACCATTTTCCGTGTCCAGAGATCGGGTTGTCTAGGCCCCTGCCTTCGACTGCTGCCCGATCCTCTTCGCACCGGCCCCTTATGGTCCCTCCTGTGGGTGGTGAGCCCACGGGAGGGTGGCCCCACGTCGCCCGTTCGGGCTGAGCCCGGCCGGGCCCCATGGGGGAAGGCCCGGCCACCAGGCGCTCGCATACGAGCCCCAACCCCGGGCCTGGCTCCAGGGTGGGGCCCCGGCTGCGCCATACCGGGCGACGTCACAGTACTCAAAATGTTATTCTTCATTAAGGGGGTTTCGTCTCTGCTCTTTGCAGATTATGTTGTCGTGTTGGCCCCTTCTAACCAGGACCTTCAGCATGCACTGGGACGGTTTGCAGCCGAGTGTGAAGCGGTGGGGATAAAATCAGTACCTCCAAATCCGAGGCCATGGTCCTCAGTTGGAAAAGGGTGACTTGCCCACTTCAGGTTGGTGGAGAGTGCCTGCCTCAAGTGGAGGAGTTTAAGTATCTAGGGGTCTTGTTCACGAGTGAGGGAAGGATGGAACGGGAGATTGACAGACGGATCGGTGCAGCTTCTGCAGTAATGCAGTCGATGTATCGGTCTGTTGTGGTGAAGAAAGAGCTGAGCCGCAAGGCGAAGCTCTCGATTTACCAGTCAATCTACGTTCCTACTCTCACCTATGGTCATGAGCTTTGGGTCATGACCGAAAGGACAAGATCCCGGATACAGGCGGCCGAAATGAGCTTTCTCGGCAGGGTGGCTGGGCGATCCCTTAGAGATAGGGTGAGAAGCTCGGTCACCCGGGAGGAGCTCAGAGTAGAGCCGCTGCTCCTCCTCATCGAGAGGGGTCAGCTGAGGTGGCTTGGGCATCTGTTTCGGATGCCTCCGGAACGCCTTCCTGGGAAGGTGTTCCGGTCCCGTCCCACCGGGAGGAGACCCCGGGGAAGACCTAGGACACGCTGGAGGGACTATGTCTCCCGGCTGGCCTGGGAACGCCTCGGTGTCCCCCCGGAAGAGCTAGAGGAAGTGTCTGGGGAGAGGAAAGTCTGGGCATCCCTGCTTAGACTGCTGCCCCCGCGACCCGGCCCCGGATAAGCGGAAGAAGATGGATGGATGATTACCATTTTATTGCATGACATAAGTATTTGATATATCAAAAAAGTAGAACTTAATATTTGATACAGAAACATTTGTTTGCAATTACAGAGATCATACGTTTCCTGTAGTTCTTGACCAGGTTTGCACACACTGCAGCAGGGTTTTTGGCCCACTCCTCCATACAGACCTTCTCCAGATCCTTCAGGTTTCGGGGCTGTCGCTGGGCAATACAGACTTTCAGCTCCCTCCAAAGATTTTCTATTGGGTTCAGGTCTGGAGACTGGTTAGGCCACTCCAGGACCTTGAGATGCTTCTTACGGAGCCACTACTTAGTTGCCCTGGCTGTGTGTTTCGGGTCATTGTCATGCTGGAAGACCCAGCCAGGACCCATCTTCAATGCTCTTACGGAGGGAAGGAGGTTTTTGGCCAAGATCTTGCGATACCTGGCCCCATCCATCCTCCCCTCAATACGGTGCAGTCATGATCTTCTCCCATTCCTCCTCTGGATCATCCAGATGGTCATTGGCAAACTTCAGACGGGCCTGGACATGCGCTGGCTTGAGCATGCGGACCTTGCCTTGCGCTGCAGGATTTTAATCCATGACGGCGTAGTGTGTTACTAATGGTTTTCTTTGAGACTGTGGTCCCAGCGTTCTTCAGGTCATTGACCAGGTCCTGCCGTGTAGTTCTGGGCTGATCCCTCACCTTCTTCATGATCATTGATGCCCCACGAGGTGAGATCTTGCATGGAGCCCCAGACTGAGGGAGATTAACCGTCATCTTGAACTTCTTCCATTTTCTAATAATTGCGGCAACAGTTGTTGCCTTCTCACCAAGCTGCTTGCCTATTGTCCTGTAGCCCATCCCAGCCTTGTGCAGGTCTACAATTTTATCCCTGATGTCCTTACACAGCTCTCTGGTCTTGGCCATTGTGGAGAGGTTGGAGTCTGTTTGATTGAGTGTGTGGACAGGTGTCTTTTATACAGGTAACGAGTTCAAACAGGTGGAGTTAATTCAGGTAGAGAGAGCCGAAATTCTTACTGGTTGGTAGGGGATCAAATACTTATGTCATGCAATAAAATGCAAATTCATTATGGATTTTTGTTTTCGATTTCGTCTCTCTCAGTTGAAGTGTACCTATGATAAAAATTACAGACCTCTACATGTTTTGTAAGTAGGAAAACCTGCATAATCGGCAGTGTGTCACGGTCGTGGGATGAGAAGGACACAGGCGCAGAGTATAGGTAGTGAAGATAATCCATGTTTAATAAAAGAAGGACTCCAACAAAACAAAAGGCAGCACCCAGTGACGTGGGTATTCCTTACACAGGATAAACAAAACCAAAATGAACCACACCTCTGGGCCTACAAACTGAACTTAAATAGGGTCCCCAATTGGAGGCAATAACTAACACCTGCCTCCAATTGGGGAAACCAAAAAAAGGATTAGAGGTGGGTAAAGGCCCCCTCCTGTCCTGTCCTGGCTATGCCCCGAGCCCAGCGCAGAGATGGCTAGGGGCACAGCCAGGACGTGACAGTACCCCCCCCCACCCAAAGGCGCGGGCTCCCGACCGCAAGACCGGACCGGCGGAGGCTCAGCGCCCGGAGCTGCCGGCACAGGCCGGGGAGGCGGAGCCGCAGGGACAGGCCGGGGAGGCAGAGGGCCAGGAGACGGGAGAGCCGGCGGAGGGACAGGAGCCGGCGGGTGAGCCGGCGGCGGATCAACAGCCGGCGGAGGAGCAGGAGCCGGGGGAGCCGGCGGAGGGCCGACATCCGGCGGAGGAGCAGGAGCCGGGGGAGCCGGCGGAGGGTCGACAGCCGGCGGAGGAGCAGGAGCCGGGGGAGCCGGCAGAGCCGGCGGAGCCGGCGGAGGGTCGACAGCTGGCGGAGGAGCAGGAGCCGGGGGAGTCGGCGGAGGGTCAAAAGCCGGCGGAGGAGCAGGAGACGGGGAAACCGGCGGAGGGCCAGCAGCTGGCGGAGGAGCCGGGGAAGCCGGCGGAGGGTCAAAAGCCGGCGGAGGAGCAGGAGACGGGGAAACCGGCGGAGGGTCAGAACCCTGTGGGAGAGCCGGCGAAGGAGCCGGAGACGGGGAAGCCGGCGGAGGAGCTGGAGACCGGGAAGCCGGCGGAGGGCCAGGGAGAGCCGGCGGAGGGCGCCACTGAGGTCGGGACAGGCGAGGGCACTGGGCAGCGGGAGGAGCTGGCGGCTGAGGCCACTGGGCAGCGGGAGGAGCTGGCGGCTGAGGCCACTGGGCAGCGGGAGGAGCTGGCGGCTGAGGCCACTGGGCAGCGGGACGAGCTGGCGGCTGAGGCCACTGGGCAGCGGGACGAGCTGGCGGCTGAGGCCACTGGGCAGCGGGACGAGCTGGCGGCTGCGGCCACTGGGCAGCGGGACGAGCTGGCGGCTGCGGCCACTGGGCAGCGGGACGAGCTGGCGGCTGCGGCCACTGGGCAGCGGGACGAGCTGGCGGCTGCGGCCACTGGGCAGCGGGACGAGCTGGCGGCTGCGGCCACTGGGCAGCGGGAGGAGCTGGCGGCGGCTCCTAGGCAGCGGGGGGCGCTGGCGGCGCTGGCTGGGGCTCCCAGGCAGCGGGGGGCGCTGGCGGCGCTGGCTGCGGCTCCCAGGCAGAGGGGGGCGCTGGCGGCGCAGGCTGCGGCTCCCAGGCAGCAGGGGGCGCTGGCTGCCGCTCCAGGGCAGTAGGGGGCGCTGTCGGCGCTGGCTGCGGCTCCCGGGCAGCAGGGGGCGCTGGCGGCGCTGGCTGCGGACACACGGAGGTTTGCTTCCGTCGCCTCTGTCGACGTCTCCTCCGGGGTGGACGCTGTGTTGGCCCGGTGTGCCGCAGTAGGGGTTCTCCTCCTCCTCAGTGTCGCTGTCAGGCCAACCTAGTTCCCCTACCGTCCATTTCTGCTGTGTCTCTTTGTGGTGGTTCATTCTGTCACGGTCGTGGGATGAGAAGGACACAGGCGCAGAATATAGGTAGTGAAGATAATCCATGTTTATTTGAAACAAAAGGCAGCAACCAGTGACGTGGGTATTCCTTACACAGGATAAACAAAACCAAAATGAACCACACCTCTGGGCCTACAAACTGAACTTAAATAGGGTCCCCAATTGGAGGCAATAACTAACACCTGCCTCCAATTGGGGAAACCAAAAAAAGGATTAGAGGTGGGTAAAGGCCACCTCCTGTCCTGTCCTGGCTATGCCCCGAGCCCAGCGCAGAGATGGCTAGGGGCACAGCCAGGACGTGACACAGTGTATCAAATACTTGTTCTCCCCACTGTATTAGTGTTTAGCACTGTGACCATCCTGTGGAATGGTCTCTGACAGTGAAGGACACTTAACAGCTTATCTAGAGAAAGATGTTTCCACTTGTTTTAGTGAAGTCCTTAGTCCTCAAAAGTGATGTATTTTAGACACCCTTTAAAAAGGCAGTTTCAAAGGTTTTCAGAAAATGGTGCCCAAAATGGAACTCATTTTCAACCATTGGGGTGGCAGGACAAAGAGCTTTAACTAGGATGGGGGGAGCTGCCCTCCTTGAGACCAGAGGTAGAAGGGCTGGGGTACAGCTGTAGGGTTTGAGCTTAAAGGGCATTCCCTGTGCTGAGCCATAGATAAGCACTAGTCTTACAGATACCAACATCAACTGTTAGCCAGTTAAGTTAGTGGAAACAACTTGGAAAGGTTAAATACCAGGCGACCTTCTGCATTCTGGGTAAGTTGCAGGGGATTGATGGCACATACAGAGCCCTACCAACAGTATATTAGAGTAGTCCACATAAGGCTCCAATTCTCAAGAACTTAATATGAAATAAATATATATTGAGTACCAAATGTTGCCTTTCCTACAATTACACAGGAAGATATTAACTTAAATGTCATTTATTGAATTCATTTCATATTTCCAAAATAAAACATTTGAAATATTCAGTTCAGGTACATACAGTCTTATGTACATCACATATACACAATGTATTTACAGTTTACATGGTTCTTTGTATACTGCAGACCCAACAGGCAACTGCCAAACACTGGAGGCTTCTGTTTACAGTCAGAGGAATTCTGGACAGACGGGTTAAAGTCTTTACATCACACTTTATCACCATACTAGTTCAACTAAGGCACCTTGGACAGGCTAGCGCAAAACTACGCAACATATTTCATACTTAACTTCATCATACAGTACCCCCTCCCAATAAACATTGACAATCATAAATAACATGGTATCCCGTGACTTAAATACTCTTCCTTTGGCAGTGTTAAAAAAAAGATTGAAAAAAAAAAAGATTTGAAAGCCCCACCAAGAAGAATTTACATATGGACACAAAAGCATTGTAATACTAATATTTATGAGAACAAATAAATACAAATGTTAAAAATCAGTATAGTTGGTCTGAGGTCAAACTACTAAAGTCAAGTTTTTCAGGAATGTGATTTGTGGCACCTGACTGCTTCACATTGTATCAGTGGCAAATCAGAAGAAGTCATTCACAAATGTGGGGAAAGAATGTGCTTTCAAAAACACTTGTGTAAAAGAGGTGTTTCAGAAGGTGTAAATGGTTTACGCGGCTCCACCCTTTCAGCTAGTTAAAATGTTGCTGTAGCATCTGAACAGCAGTCATAAAAAGAGTTCCATTTTATGACGGAGCAAGGGGCCACCACATCTAGCCAACAGAAAATACACAATAAATTAATCCTGGTCTAGGAGCATTGCAGGCACTTAATTTTTTCCAAACGATCCAATGGAGAAGACCAGGAATGTTGAAATCATGGGAGCAATGAACTGATTAATTTGCTCAGGTGGGGTGACCAGTTGGAAGTAACACCCTGCTATACCTTAGGTACTCTGGGAACAAGGTATCTTAACCCTGTCACAACACAGAGCAACACGTACCATTTCACCTCAAATAAAACATTTAGCTTTTAGCTATGAAAACATTCCATGTCTTGAAATATTCAACTTCAAGTTACAAAAGAGGAGCAGCAGACACTTTCCAGTGGAAGATCTGACTAGAGTTAACTCAAATTACGCTGCTTTACAATTTAAATCAGGCCATTAAGATTTAGAACTTTGTTGCCATAATTTGAACAGTCAATATAGTCCTGTAATCAATATAGAGCTGCAAACATGGCTGGATAAAGTATATGCAGGACATACTCTGATATCCAACATGGTCTATAAAGTAAAACAACTCAACATGCTACACAAAGGTGAGCCAACACCATAAGCTCATCTGATTGTTCAAGTGAGAATGAGGTCCTCTGGTTGGTCAGGCGCAACAGTCCAGGGAACTCTCCATTCATCTGGTTGGTCAGGCGCAACTGTCCAGGGAACTCTCCATTCATCTGGTTGGTCAGGCGCAACAGTCCAGGGAACTCTCCTTTCATCTGGTTGGTCAGAATGAATTGGCTGAGTTATTTGCTGGTTTCTCTGTGCTTTTAGGTGGAGTCAATATCCCTCCAAGGGTGACAGGCGATATTGGGCCTTGGCTCTCCTGTTGACTCTGACGAGCTGTGCTCTGTAATAAACAAGACAACTCATTAAGAAAAATAAGCATTTGTATGCAGTTTAATTCATGTACTTTTAAACTCTTACTCAGTGGTTTAGGGTTGTTCGAGTTCTAAGCAGCTTTCTCTGGTGGACATAGGTTTGCTTAACACCCACTATCATTTCAGCAAACACCCTCTCACCCACTTTCCATAGATTCTTTTTTAAAGTCAATTTCAGGGATTAAACTTATTTCAGAGGGAGCTGAGAGATTCCAGCCCAGGCTGCAGCAGCACATGAGCACAAGAGGCAGCTGTAAATTAGTCAAGCACCACATTTGGTTTTAAATTATATGATAAAACACCAACGTTCTAGCACACACTGGCTGCCCACATGTCACCATAGTTCCAGTACGTTTGGTTTCACGAGAAAGACACGTGCCCACATCGGGCAGATTCCTCCGCATCTCCCCCATGTCGATTAAGACTCACCAGCATGGACAGGTAGTCCACGTGGGTCTGGATGTTGTGTCGGTCTTCAGACGTCACTTTATCAAAGTCCTTGAGCTGCACCCGGGGATGGGCGCTGACGGCACGCATGAAGGGGGTCATCCAGCGCACGCAGGGAGCGAGGTTATCCCACGTCAGACCTGCCGAGAGCAGCCGTTATAACCTCAGCCACGACGTACCGCACAAGTCCGAGGACCGTCGTTAAGTGGGGCAACCGCCAAAACGTTTAAAACACAACGCCTACCTGACACTCTGTGGACCACTTCAAATGAGTAGAAGTGACAGAAGGCAGCGGCGGCCAGGATCCCGTACTGGTAGTCCAGGGAGTTAATGTCCAGTATGCACAGGTCTAACAGCTGGAACATGGAGAACAGGACAGACTTTAGACTGTTAAAGGGCAGTGGGACGCACGGCCAACTGGACACTCAGGTGTTAGTAGGAGACGCGGGGAGCTTGGCGACTCACCTGCGTGATCTGGACGTAGGTGTCCTGAGAGAACTGAGGTACTAGGAAGTTGAGGCCATCCTTCAAGGACTCCACCTGAGCATAGAGCTTCAGCCAAGAGATGACCGTCTCCGGACACAGGCTCCAGTTCAGCGCCTGATTGGAGAGAGGAGACGCTGAGCCTCGTGTTCAACCCTGGACGTTCCAGGATAGCGTTCGAGTGGAACGGAGTCGGAGGCTCTTACCTTTAACATGACCAGTTCCATCTCCAGGATTTCGTCTTCATCACAGGCGCCGTCGGTAACGTACGCAAACTCATGGAGCTTTGGGGGATATATTTCCTGAGGAGATACAGAAGGGGGGGACCATTAAAACGCTGAGTTAATGTCATCATTAAGCCCTCGTTTCTTACGGGAGAAACAAGCGTGCAGTGGATTACAACGGTATTCAACCCCAGGATGAGCACTGTGTGGTGCTACAATCTGAAACTCAAATGGATTTCATCTGGATTTTCTGTCATTGATTTGGACCCCCTACCGCTGATCTCTGAGAACACCATCCCCTTCGTAAAGCAGGATGGTGGCAGCATCATATGTGATGGGAAAGTAGGAAGGAGTGAGGGCGAGTTGGATGGATCCAAATATTGGAAAAGCCAAGAATGAACCTCTGACCCAGTCCTAGGTTCTCTTTCAGCAATCAAAACAGAGCCATGTCTACACTAGAGGGGTTGGAAACCCAAACTCAGTGTCCTAGAACAGCCCAGTCCTCAATCCAACAGAGGATGTGGCAAGAAATTGCTGTTAACTAACAGTGCCTTCAACTTGAGCAGTTTCGCCGAGAAGAATGAGCACAAATTTAAGAAACTAGATGCGCAAAGTAGGGCTAGAGCAACTTATCAATGTAGAGCAGCGCTACTACAAACTTACCCCGAAAATATTTCAAGTTATAATTGCAGGTCCTTTAAAGTATTGATTTGGGGTTGTATACTTCATTCAAATAAAACACGTCAGCTTGATTAGCGTTAAACCAGTGACGCACTCCCACCACCCAGCTGAGGAATAAGAGCTAACACGCAAACACAGGCCTGCAACCACACCATTACTCTTTAAAAAAATATATATTTTAAAATCACAATCTGGATCTGGTGCACCATTGGAAAGCTCATTCTATTGCCAACTAACCACGTTATGAACCATGACCTCAGTGTTAGGCTTTCACAGTACAATTCAGAGAAAGTCGTCATGTATAAAGTAGTATACAACACAGCATGTATAAATCAACCCAACGGTCTCATCTTTCAAAACGCAGTGCTGAATTTCTGAATTCAGAGCATTTCCCCAAAAGGCCAATCAGCCGGGGGAGGGCACCCTGCTGCGTGCTACGCTTCAGTTCACAACAGCTACCAGAGACACCTAACAGTAAGCAGAAGTACGTAGACCGAACAGCGCTCATCTTTTATGACGTAGTAAAACACTAAAGCAGTGTTCACCACCCGGAAGTGTTCAAAGGAGCTGTTAAAAACCTCAATCTTAGATGCGATGAAGAGGGCGGTGATGCCGATGAGCTGCAGACGGTCCTTCTCCACATCGTCCTGCGTCAGCATGAAGCGGTCAAAGTAATCTTGGGCCAGATAGGCCGTCTGCCGATGCAGAGTGTACACTTCACTCACCTACAGCATGGGCAAGGGTGGAGGAAAGTCAGCCGGTCAACATTCTGGCGGACTACAGTCAAGTCAAAGAATCAGGTAGGTATTACACACAAGATAACGAGGGAAGTCAAAGGAGAGACAGGTCTACCTCTAGAAGCCAGTCCAGGAGAATGGCCCTCATCTTGGGCTGTAGCTTTGGATGACGCTGTAGAAAGCCCTTGTCGTGGACATACTTCAGCTCCTTGTTCAGCATCTTAATCCAAACGTCGTCTGAGCTAGCCCAGCTGTCCCAGGAAAAAAAAAACAGGGCTTAACAGGACATCCAGTGGGGACTGGCATGTACAGTACGGCTGCATTTAAAAAGGCAGCCTTATTCTGATTTCTCACTTGTTGGTCTTGACCAATCAGATCCACTCCACTGACGTGAAGAAATCTGATGATTGGTCCAAAGACCAGTTATTGGGAAAAGACCTGAATGGGGCTGTCACATTCAAACACAACCTATGAGGACCAGCACCAAATAATTAATCTGGTTGCCACAAACGACAGAAAAGACAATGCCAATCACCAATCATTTGATCAGTGAGTATCTTAGAAAGTTAGACGCATTTTGTAATAAATGCCACATTGCCTTTGTATGCAACAGTACCACTGACACCCAGTCAGTGGTGAGAATTGAGTAGTGCTGACACATTCAAAGTTTCTAAGTAGTTGGGTTGCACACCTTAGGAAGAAAGACATGGGGCGTTGACATGTGGGGGAGCAATTGACACCCTGGCGAGGTGTGAAAGAGGCAAAACATTGGACCAAGCCCCTTCAACAAACACACACACACTACCTGAGGCAGGGCAGCGGCGAGGGCTTGATGAAGATGTTCTTGAATCTGAACTGCTTAAAGCCAGATAGGTCTCT
Organism: Esox lucius; assembly: GCF_011004845.1. Taxonomy (NCBI): domain Eukaryota; kingdom Metazoa; phylum Chordata; class Actinopteri; order Esociformes; family Esocidae; genus Esox; species Esox lucius. The sequence goes on along the minus strand of NC_047588.1, from coordinate 16,751,683 downwards.
GCTCGGCTCCAACTCTTTTTGTGGTGTTTCTACAAGGACACATGGACTGGCCCCATCTTCTGACCATCGCTTCTAGAGAAAGAGAAGGCACCAAATTCAATCCATTTTAATTAGCATACAGTCACAAAAAGAACTCAAATAATTATGCATGAATTGAGAGTCCTTACTGAAATGGTCACAGCATGCTACCAGCACAGTGAAAACAACTGAACTTTATAAAGATCTAAATGTGCTAGAAGAAACATAGAAAAGAGAAAAAGTTCATTCTATAGCAACAAAAGGTATATGCGACGTTCCATGATCGACACGAAACAAAGAATGCATATTAATGAGATTAGGCGGGCCATGGCGAAAGGGAGAACACAAAACGCGGGGTCATTCAGGCGCGCGCAGTCTAACCCACTGACACAGATAATAGCTAGATATACACACACCCAAATACTAAGTCTCGCCTGAAACGAATTAGATCTATGCGAAATGTACCCCAATTAACAACTCTTTCCCAGCCATCAAACTTCTGGCACAACATGGTAATTAGTTGAGCAACTAACCTGTATTTCGTAGCTTTGTTTCTTCAATGCAAGTGGAATCTTTTTGGATGGCTGAAAGGTATATGTACAATACAGTTAGCTTTGTTTTATTTAGCTACAGACAAATTAAAAAATAATATCGGTACCATTAGCACTAGCTAGCAAATTCAACTAACCTCAGCTTTTCTTTTCCGTGTGTTATTGTCATTCTGTTCTGGTGCGTTCTCGTTTCTTGCTTGTAATGTGATGCGACCACTAAAAGAATCGACACACGTTAGAGCTCAGCGAGCAGTCGCCACACAAATGTTACCAACAATTACTGTACAATCAATACTCTACAAGCAGGACCTATTACAGTGGTTCCCATACCTTCGTCTAGACATCCTGTTGATTGAATAGTTGATTGAAGAGTTCCACTAAAAAGGAAGGAAAATGAATATAGCATATCTTAATTTTACAAGCTCTCTAGACTATATACAAAATAAATAACACAAGATTAGATAATAGACAGTTTTTTTTCCGGCGGTAAATACTTTAAGGGAGTACTTAAGGGCTGAGTTTCATTGGCTACCTTCCTCATTTAGACAAAGAAATAATAAACAAATTGCAGTATATTTACTGTATCCGTAGTCATAACGTTAAGTCAGAACCCCTGGTAGTAACTTACATGGTTATTTCTATCAAAAGTTACCATACGATAATCATTTTTGATGTTTGTGAAACCCAACTACGCGCCAATTTCTTGAAGCGGGAGGATTTGGACAGTCACTATTTGGCTAGCTCGCTAGCACACTAGTGAACCAGTATGTGCAACATAAAATAAGCTTCTATACATCAAGAATTACAATTAACTTAACAATATCTTGCAACTTACAATAATTATAATAATATATAATTAGTAGGTACTTATTTATTCGCATGACGATGCAGCTTGCTGACTATTGTTGCTAATATCCTTATGCCACGTCCTATGCATTGTTTGCTTTCATGTTAGTTAGATATCAGATAAAGAAAATAAAAGAGACAGCTTCAAACCTGAGAGTAGCTACCTATGCTTTTTTACTAAAATGAACCGCTGCCTTGTCTTTTCAAAGTAGTGCGCCATGGTTAGCCAGATAGTTTCTAACCAACTTTTTACAAACTAGTCAATCTTGCCATTCCAAATAATAAACCAATAAACAGAATAGTCCCCAACGACATAATAACAGTACTGTGAATGTTCCAAATAAATTCTTGAAATAGCAAATTAATAAAAGAAGCAATTGCTCTCCAGCTCCTTACCTTCGGGAATGAATGAATGAAGAATGATCAGCTGTGGCGCCGGCGCCAATCTTTATATATCGGACGTTCCACTGCGAGTGCGCATGTGTGTTCCCGGTTCATTTAAACGCGCTAAATGTTCAAATCGAAATTCCATATTATTGAAAATAAGAAAGGGGACATTGTGTTTTATTCCCCTGGAAATTATACATTTCATATGATATTTCGTATAGATATTTGAGACGTTTGCTCATCGACTTAGTATAGACTGCGGATCTACTTTGCACATGTGAGTTTTATTTTATATTTTATAGGGGAAAGGACGCATTCCTTATTTTCCGGTTAACATTAAACGACGCAGTAGGTATTAAGGTAGGCTTTACATGTGGTATTGTATTAAATGTTACTGTAATTAGCTATATTTCTTAATTTTTTACTGGTAGTAAACTCTTCGTTATACAGGTCTCCACCTATGGGAGGAGTTTCCAACTCATTTAGCCAATCAGAGGAAGGTCAGGAGAAACAACGTGGTTTTCCTTCAAAATGTAAACAAGCCGTGATGAATAGACCATGGAGCATTATTATCTGGCCGGTGTGTGCCTGGTTAGAGCTTGCATCCGGGGAAAAAGCAATTGCTTCGTTTCGGAATTGGCCAATGTACCCTTTGGTGAAGCAGAAGAAGAGTAGATTTATTTTGTTTTCACAGCCAAAGTTTGATTAAAACGATCTGTCAATTAAAACTTGTTTTTAAAACATACATTTTATGGTAAAGACATGTTTGTTTTCTGAACGATGCACCATGCTGCCTCGAACATAACCGGCAACTTACTGGTCGATTTCAGAAGGGCACTCCTCCCCTAACGCTTTTGCCCGTTCTTTAGCAGTATACTTTTTGTGTACACAGAGTAGTATATTGATACATCTATTACAACTATATCGACTGTATACCAGAATAGTATAGTGTACATACTATACACCACAGTGTATTATGTCATTATACCGACTGTTTACCACGGAGTAGTATATGAAGTACAACTACTGAATAACTCCATATTGTAATTATGCAATAAGGAAAGAGAGGTCGTGGTATATGGCCAATATACCACAGTTAAGAGCTGTTCTTAGACACAATGCATTAAGGAGTGCCTGGACACAGGGCTCAGCCATAGCTTATAGGCAAGATAAATCCCGGAGATATACCCGTAACCCGTGATATATGTAAGCAATAATGCACAAGGGGTGTTGTACATGGCCTATATACCACGGTTAAGAGTTGTTCTTAGGCATGACTGATCTCGTAGTGCCTGGAAAAAGAACTTAGCTGTGGTATATTGGCAATGTATCACAACTTCTCGTGCCTTATTGCTTATATGAATCAGTTACCAATGCAATTACACTGTATACCACTGGTATAAGATCACATAACTTTTTACTGCTCTAATGAATAGAAGATTTATAATAAAAATCTTTAGGGTTGTGGGTTTGTGGCACAGTGCATTCGGAAAGTTTTCAGACCGTTTGACCTTTTCCTCATTTTGTTACTGTACAGACTTATTCTAAAATAGATACATTTTTTCTCATTAATCGACACACAACAACCGCTTAATGCCTAAGCATAAAATGTATTCAGACCCATTCACTCAGTACTTTGTTGAAACACCTTTGGCAGCAGTTATTATAACTTTGAGTCTTCTTGTGTATGGCTACAAAATTAGACACACCAGTATTTGGGCAGTTTCTCCCATTGCTCTCTGCAGATCCTTTCAAACTCTGTTAGGTTGGATTAGACTTCATACATATAATTAAATTAGATGTAATATAAAAGGCATCATACATGCCTTCCCTGCTAAGTGCTATTAAAGGCTTGGGCTCCTTATCTTTCTGACTGATTCTTCTCTAGTTTCGCATTTTTCTAGTGTCCTTGTCACTACTGGTAGCATGAGGTGGGACCTGCAGCCCATTCAGGTCAGGTTATGACTGGTTTGGTGGTGGGTCAGTGATGGTCTGGGGAGGCATTTCCTTGGAGGGTCACACAGACCACTTGCTGTTACCCTGACCGCTGTTAGTTGCCGGGATGAAATCCTCAGACCCATCGCCAGATCTTACGCTGGTGCAGTGGGCCCTGGGTTCCTTCTTGTTGCAGGACAATGCCCGGCCTCATGTGGCTGGAGTGTGCAGGCAGTTCCTGGATGAATCCAATTGAGAACCTTTGGGATGTTATGCATCGTGGTATTCTACGCCACCAAGTAGCGCCACAGACTGTCCCGTAGCTCACTGATGCCCTGATCCAGGTCTAGGAGGAGATCCCCCAGGACACCATCCGCCGTCTCATCAGGAGCATGCCCAGATATTGTCTGGAATGCATACAGGAACATGGGGGTCATACACACTACTGAGTCACATTGAGTTGCCGTGATGAAAATCACACAAGTTGGAACAACCTGTGATGTTTACTTTGATTTCAGTGTGAGTTTGAATCCAGCCCTCAATCAGTTAGTTATTTTGGTTTCCATTGACCATTGTTACATCATTTTGTTATTGAATTACACAATGTAAAGTTAAGATTTTGATGTTTAATATATTTCGTTCATCAAGACCTGTTGTGTGACTTAAGTGTTACCTTAAATTTTTTATCAATGTAAATCTGGACTAGTTGTGGGTCTCATCCAATAGAGACGTTATTATAGTTTTAAAAACGTTAATGGATCAAACTGACAAAAAAGCTGAGTTGTTGGTGTGTATGAAAACATTTATTGTAGAGTGATGTGTACATCATGACAACAGACCATATTACAGTTCTAGAACAGACAACCACATTCTCATTTGCAAATTTTGCTGACCAGAATTGAATCAGTCATACATCCAAAATACAAATAGTGATCAGTTATGTAGATAAATAACAGGTAATGCTCAAATTTCTACACTTTTTTTTTGGCAAAGTGCTGTATTCCAGTAAACTAAATCAAAGCAAAAGTGTAACACTTGGTAAAAAAGCAACAATAATATTCTTCACACTAGAAAAAAAAAAAAAGTTAGCTACATTTGTGTATAAAATCTGTACATGGGTGATTCACAGACAGAAGTTACGTCTGTGTGCATAGTTAATTTATTTTTGTTTTTGTTGTCCCTTTAGACAAAAGTTCAAGTTCTTCATTAATGCATTGTCATATTACTGTTTAACCTGGAAGGCACGTGACCCACAACATATTCAAGGCAGAAACAAAATACAAATCCCTGTTATTATCATCAAGAGCTCAGACAAACAGCTGAGGACAGAAACAAAATGGCTCCTTCCAGCTTCAAACATCAAAAATAAGGACCTTGTCATCTCCCATTCCCTTCGTCTTGTTGTTCACGTCACAACAATTCAGTACAAAAATCATTCAAATGATGTAAGGTTTGCAATCTGAGACATTTAACAATAAAAAGATACACAAATAAATCAGCAAGGATTAAATCACTCAAATGTAATCAGGTTACAACTATATTCACACAAAACTACATCCCTAAAAAAAAGTTATTAGTGCTTCTAGATGCTACAATGGGAAATATGAGTATGTATGTAGGCCTACGGTGTATTTTCCACCCACAATAAGTACAACAAAACAGATGAAATTATATCAGAACAGGTGGTGATAATATCAGGTCATAAGTTATTGAGTTTGCCTGGAGACTTGACTTATAGAGATTCAGTGAATCTTAAAAACATAGTGTTTTTCAGTTACGTCTCTTATCACTACTTTGCACAGATTTATGTCTTCACAACCGTTACCAACACAAAGTCTCCAATTTGCCAACATGGTAAAAAGTAAACTAGCATATACTAAAAAAGCAAAAACAAAATAGTAATAGAAACTACTGCAAGGTCGAGTTAACAGATTTTTTTGGGTTTAAATACAGTATTTTAACATAATATTACTACGGTTTGTAACTATTCAAATAAAGTACAAACATAGCAAAACACACTTTAAAAAATGGAGAGCATATTGAACAAATATATAAACAAAATTGAAAAAGACTAACAGTTTCACTCCATCTATGTGGGTGTTAACGGTTGATTGAGTAAGGTTTCATTTTCACAGTCCTTGAGAAAGCAAACGGTAAAAATATTTTCAAGATACACACATGATTCTTTTAAAAGGTTAATCATAGATCACACACATTTCCACAAGGCAAAGCACACTGAAACATTTGGAAGGTCTCCAGAATGTGCAAAGAAAATGAAGCCATCAAGTAATCTGCATTTTAGTAAGTGTATAGGTGATTGGTTATAACCCTGAGAAGTAGACTGCAGATTTAAAACAAACTATGACAAATAAGATACAAAAACAAACACCCTTTTTTCATTTTTTCTTAACATCTGGAGACTAGCGCTATACAACCATGCAACAAAATAAACACTAAAACGATCCAACTGCTGCTTACAAACATGTCTACGCGGATAACATACGCTCATTTACCAATTTCATACTGATATGTAATATATGTTTTTGTCTTTTAAAAAATATTTTGGAAGTTTAAAAAAAATATATTTCACACTTATTTTTCATCTTTATTTCTACTTTTATAACAAGGCTTTTAGTGATATTTAACCCAGTATTTTACCATGATGTTCTAAAACAATATTGTCAAAGTACTGAATTTCTGTGTTCAAGGCAGATTCACCCATAGTCATGTGATTTTATGGTCATTTTAAAGAGTTAGTTGCATCCTTCTGAATGAAAAATGACATTAGTCTGCCATAAACTACAATAGAGCTTGTCTATCGTAACTGTCCAAACCACAACTGACAGAAAGGTTATTACATATAATTCCTATTCTAATGTTACAGTCATTCTATTCATGGGTTGCACCACATCTTTTTGTGCTGAACTGGACCTTTTATGCTTAACTGGCTTAAACAAAAGGTATGGAATGGACACTGCTTAGACTGGAAATAGTGCCATACAGAATATCTTCACATTGGGCTTTGGTTATTAATTTCCTTTTTGAGATGTTCAAAACTAAATTTCAGCAGTGTACATCAATGTGCAAAGAAGGTAAATCATGCAACTGAACAAATTACATAAGAGTTTACTTACGGTATTTAAAATAGCTAGTGATGCTAACGTTAGCTTGCCCAATACTGGTGGACTCGCCTTAATCTTAGTTGCTAACATTATATTACATTAAAAATAAATCAGGTGACATAAAAGTTATGAAAAAAGATCAGCTTCTAATGATTTCTCTACTTTAAATATGTTATCTGTTTTCAAGCCTCAGTAACGCACATCTAAGGGTACATTGAGTACAATGCTCTGTTGGGCAGAAAAATTATATGCAACTCATGAATTAAGCCACAAAAGCCCTTTTGTGATAGCCCACAACCACAATCCGACAGCATATAACCACATTACGACATCAATAACAGTCAGTCACTACAGCACACGAGCGCTCTATGACATCATCAACCGTTTCAGAGTGAGTGAAGGCAGGGCGTTTCACCACAGGGGTCTCTCCCAATTACCATGTGGTAGTGGGCTCCTGCAGCAGATTAAAGTCACCCATGGCATTGGTTCTCAAGGAGTCCGTAAAGAAGACATCCTGATCACATCGCTTGATTCCAGAGGGGAGGACAGGTGGAGGTGGCATGGAGGGAGAACATGTAACAGGACGACATCTTTTTGTGAATCCGGTTTGAGGGCGGGATGGACGAGTCGATGGTCGGAGGGAAAGAGGACAGGTCAGGGCCTCAGTAGTTGAAGTGCCTCTGGCTTGGCTGTTGTAGACGGGCGCTGGTGGCCTTGGCTTGCCTGGACCCTCCAGCGTGTAGCAGGTTGAGGCGCCGCAGGGCGTTTCGGGAGAGAGGCTGGCGCTGGGCGGTGTCGCGTACCCTCTGGGCCAGGCGCCCGCGCTGTTGGGTCTGGTCTATAAGGCTTGAAGGCCGGATTGAGAGGGCAGTCACATAGCAGCCAGCATGGAGGCTGGCTCTCCGCTGCACTACCGACTCTGGCCTGTAGGGAGAGAAAGAAAGGGGGGTAAATTGGTTACTCATAGTTCAAACATACAGCAAGTTCACTAGGGGCTATACTTGAGCACACTGGGTGAAGTAAACGTATCAGAAAATAAAAATAGTTGATGTAGTTGCACATGACCAAAGACTACACGTTAGCTCTTCCACACCTAAGCTTTTATATTCAGCTCTTAACCTCAGCAGATCAGGATTTTAACTCCTGCATGCGGGACACTCCTAGTAAGGAACTTTTTCTGCCAACAAAATATTGTCCTTCAAGCATGTTAAAGGCGCACACATGTCACATGATCACCCCACTGAAAGTACCAAGCTCCTTCGAGAATACACGGTTTGCTAAAAACATGACCTCACCTTGTCTCAGACCACCACCATTCCCAATCAAAATGAGGTTCAGGTGTTTGTGGAAGGGGATGCACGGCTCTCTCTGTTTTAATAGGCTAGAAGTAGTTGTCACTTATTTGGTCTTCTAAACCAATGATTGGTTTGCGTGGTGGGTACCTTTTTAGCTGAAAAGAGATATCAGATGGATGATCATGTGACGGGTGTGCACCTTTAAGAGAAAACGCTAAAAGCACAAGTAATTTGAAATTCCTACCCCTGCCACAATCTGCGATAATTACACGGAGCACTAGAAAGCAATTTGATCAGCCAGTACAATAGATAAGAACCTGTTGGATGTGTTGAGGACAACACCACAAACAGGTTTTACTATAACTGACCGAGAGAGATTTGTTACCAGACCTAACTAACATCTGCTGATGAAGGGCAACATGTGCCCACTTAGGTATTGGAAAATCTAGCATGTATGGTCAAATTTGGTCAGACGCATTAACCACTGCTAACCTTTCTGTAGCAACAAGTCTTACCTGTGGCGGGGGTTGTCAAGCAATCGCCGTCCTCGCTCCGTGCCCAAGGGGGCGGGCGTGTCAACAGGGGGGAGACTGAGGTTGAGTCGTCTAGGGCTCTGCACAGCGTAGACAGACATGCTGGGGTGTTCAATCAGCAGGTTCTCCAGAGGGCTGGTCTCCAGAAGCATGGGTTTCCCCCTCCCCCCACCTCCAAAACAAGGTGGAGGAGTGACAAACCAACTCTCCTCTAGAGAACAGGCCTCCAGCCGCTGAAAGCCCCCCTCCTCCTCCTCCTCCTCGGGACCACCGTCCTCCGTGTCAGCAGTGGAGTCAAGGGAGGTGCAGGAGGCGTAGCGGATGGGTATGGGGGAGCTGGCCTTTGGAGAGGGGACCACCACCAGGTCATCCTCCACCGACAGGCCGTCCCCACAGGGGCTGGAACAGGCCTCAGCTGGGAGGAGGGAGGGGTTGGGTACGATACATCAGCTCAATGACCATTTTAACAACAAAAACAAACAAAAACAAAAGTGGAATATTCAAATGCAGCTGGTCAGAATTGCTGAAAAACGCATTATGACAGTCTGGTGTGACAAATGACATGCAATACCCGGACATGTCATTAAGGGGCACTGTGGCTTACACTGTAGCCATCAAAACAACACACTAACTCTACCCTTGACACATAGGTGTCAATGACCTAGAGGCAGACCGTTGTGTTCTGTTGGTCTGAATACCATGGCAGCCTAATCAAAATCACTAGTGAATGTGTGTGTGTGTGTGTGCGGGGTGGGGGGGGGGGGGGGGTCAATCAATCAAGTGGCTTTAGTGACACCTACCAAAGTGCTGACAAATATTTTCTCTACTATAGAATGCACCTAAGCAGGTTTCTCGATCAGCTTACAAACTGAACTCCTGAGGCTGCAAAAGGTTCTTAAACAAAGTAAACGTTTTAATATAATAAATCCAATTAGGTGGGTGGCTTGGCTGAAATAAGATGTGTGCGTGGAAGCCCTAAGATAAATGACTAAAAAGACTGTATTGGTTTGAGACAGCCATTGTCTTGTCAGCAGTGTGTAATAAGTCAGAAGCATACTCTGCGATATGGGAAATATGATGGAAAAAAACACTTCGTGCCAGATGGGCAGTAAAGCCAGCAGACTGCTGTTTGTGTTACCATTGCACTAAAAATAGCATACAGGCCCTAAACAGAATTGAAATCAAACAGGGATGTCTGGCCAACACTTAATTCCAGGCCAAAGTTTGAAGCTGACTCTGTCTGTCTGACAAATCAGGATGCATGCATGGGTTGTTTTCCTCTGTGTGGGTGTGTGTGTTTGTAACTGTGGTCTTTGTGTTAGTGTATTTTTGTTGCCTTGGTGTGAAAGTTTATCAAAGTTTTTCTCTCTTCTCTTTTCGTGTTTTGCGTTCATCACAGTGGGTTGATTTCAAAGTGTGTGCAATCCTGGTTCTTTCTATTAACCTTCCCAATTTTGCCATATGTAATTATATTAAGGAGAGCTGAAGATCACTTATATTCCTCTTTATCTGCCACAAATTCAATTTTTCAACCAGGAAGTGTCATGGGTTGACAATGGTGCGCTGTTGTGTAACAGGAAGTAGGGTTAACGCTGATAGGGTCTCCGGTGTCCAGAATATGGCAGATAATGTTGTGGTGAGACCACAGGGAGCTGCTTATTTGACCTCTACAAGGGGCACATCTTTGCTGACCAGCTGCTTAAGAATCAGTCCTTAATGTTAGGCCTGAACGTCCACAGTTATCATTGCAAACATTCACTACTGATATCCTGGAGTGTGAGCCTTGTTCACAGACTGATCATACATTACCTTCAAATGGCAGGGCTACAGAAGTCAAGGGTCATGTCAGGTAGGGAGGTACTGATGGTACATGACCTTCAAATGGCAGGGCTACATATGTAAAGGGTCATGTCAGGTAGGGAGGTACTGATGGTACATGACCTTCAAATGGCAGGGCTACAGAAGTAAAGGGTCATGTCAGGTAGGGAGGTACTGATGGTACATGACCTTCAAATGGCAGGGCTACAGAAGTAAAGGGTCATGTCAGGTAGGGAGGTACTGATGGTACATGACCTTCAAATGGCAGGGCTACAGAAGTAAAGGGTCATGTCAGGCAGGGAGGTACTGCTCCATATCAGCTGTTCTGGGCAGACTTACAGTGTGGAGGAGAGGATGTCATTTTAATTTTAAATTGGATTTGTGGTTCAAATACAATATTTGAAATGTTATGGTTGTCTCTGTGGTAAACTCAGCTGCAGGCTGTACCCTCATCTTTCTCGGTGTGTCACTGCAGACACCTGGTTTACTCAAAACATGGGAAACCTTTTTAGAGTGTTCGTCACACTTAGCGGCCAGGACACAGCAGCAGAACCCTGACTGTTAATATCCCTCATCACATGGTGTGTGTTGTATGAGTAGCACTTTTGGAAGTGAATAGATTTTGGTAACAGCATGAAAAGGTACTGTAGGTTGGAGACTCGCTGGACGCTGAAATATTCATATTATCCATGAAGAGCAGTTTTATTTCAGATGTGCCACACCTATAGACCAGTGCGTTTATATCCCCAATGGGAATAAAAGATTAGGGCTACAATCCTGTAAGTCTTGCTAGCACGGTGTCAGCCTGGAGGGAGGTCCCAAGGCTCTGCCACGCTACCTACTGGACAGGCTCCCTTTCTCCTTGAACTGGTCATCCGTCTACTCAAATCCACAGGATGTGGAACATAACAGACAGAGGACAGAGACATGAGACCTAGAGTTTTCATTTTTATGTAATTTTGTATATTCATTCTAAATGTTGTTTCACTGAGCATATAGCAAGCATCTTATTTCAAATATCTTAGTTAAATTAAACTTAGGCCTATGTCATGCTGATTTAGCTTTTTGAGGGTTAAACATTTTGAAGAATATGACCACACAATATAAATTACAGAAATACCCTGTGCTTATTATAATGTTTTTTTGGATTGTTAATGATATGTTTGCAAATGACTCCACTAAACAGATCAGAACAGGAAAAATCATAATGGTCTAGGTCAAATGTATCTTATAAGGAAGAGAAATGTAATCAACAAAGTGTGTTTTTAGCCACTCTGGCAGAGTGGATGGACACTTTTATAAAAACTTTCTTTCAATGTTATATATACTTTACAACTGAATTCTAATATTTATATGATAATAAAGTGGGAATTGGTAGATTTGGTTGGTCTGCAGGAAGTCACAACCACCTATTTGTTTTGAATAAATGCATTTACATGAGCTGTTATACTAGGAAAAGCTCTGAATACCGTGCAAAAGCAATATGAATAAAGTGGTTGTTAATGTTGATACGTCATACAATATGATGTGATTGATAGGTAACTATAACCGTGCATGATGGCGTGATAGGTAACTATAACCGTGCATGGTGGCGTGATAGGTAACTATAACCGTGCATGATGGCGTGATAGGTAACTATAACCGTGCATGATGGCGTGATAGGTAACTATAACCGTGCATGGTGGCGTGATAGGTAACTATAACCGTGCATGGTGGCGTGATAGCTAACTATAACCGTGCATGGTGGCGTGATAGGTAACTATAACCGTGCATGGTGGGGTGATAGGTAACTATAACCGTGCATGGTGGCGTGATAGGTAACTATAACCGTGCATGGTGGCGTGATAGGTAACTATAACCGTGCATGATGGCGTGATAGGTAACTATAACCGTGCATGATGGCGTGATAGGTAACTATAACCGTGCATGGTGGCGTGATAGGTAACTATAACCGTGCATGGTGGCGTGATAGGTAACTATAACCGTGCATGGTGGCGTGATAGGTAACTATAACCGTGCATGGTGGCGTGATAGGTAACTATAACCGTGCATGGTGGCGTGATAGGTAACTATAACCGTGCATGGTGGCGTGATAGGTAACTATAACCGTGCATGGTGGCGTGATAGGTAACTATAACCGTGCATGGTGGCGTGATAGGTAACTATAACCGTGCATGGTGGCGTGATAGGTAACTATAACCGTGCATGGTGGCGTGATAGGTAACTATAACCGTGCATGGTGGCGTGATAGGTAACTATAACCGTGCATGGTGGCGTGATAGGTAACTATAACCGTGCATGATGGCGTGATAGGTAACTATAACCGTGCATGGTGGCGTGATAGGTAACTATAACCGTGCATGGTGGCGTGATAGGTAACTATAACCGTGCATGGTGGCATGATAGGTAACTATAACCGTGCATGGTGGCGTGATAGGTAACTATAACCGTGCATGGTGGCGTGATAGGTAACTATAACCGTGCATGGTGGCGTGATAGGTAACTATAACCGTGCATGGTGGCGTGATAGGTAACTATAACCGTGCATGGTGGCGTGATAGGTAACTATAACCGTGCATGATGGCGTGATAGGTAACTATAACCGTGCATGATAGGTAACAATAAACGTATCAGAATGTTTTAGGACCAGAATGCCCACAGGCAGTCTTGGTCCTAAACTGTGTTACCAACTGGGGGGATTCTAAAAGGGCATTCTGCTGGCCCGTCTACCAACACGTCTCACTCCTCAGAGCCGGGTAACCCTACCGGGGCCTATTTTTAACTTCCTCTCCTTGGCACCTATCCTTTGTTTGACCTGCAGATCTATTGCCCATAAACTGCCACATATCTCCTCCACACTCCAGGCAAAAGTGGGCCAGGTGGTTTCTGTCACACCTGAAATATTCACACGCCTGTGGAATATGAGATGTCAGGGACTGGGGGGGGGGGGGATATCTCATAACCAGTCTGGGGTTGCACGCCTGCCTGTGTTTGTCTGCCTGTTTCTCTGTGTGTGCTTGAGAGAGAGAGAGAAAAGTGAGTGTTGTAGTGGATTTGATTGTGTAAATACGGGCAATGAGTAGCATTCTTGTGTCTACATTTGTATGGAACTTAATGCTGGTGGATGAGGTGAGCCCTTCGATGTTCACGTTTTATACTTGCATTGACAAGCTAAAGCTGCAGAAGTGGCATAAAGTCAGTGTTAAAGGGGCAATATGTAAGATTTTTACTGTACCACTAACATACATACAAGCAGAAATGACCAGTACACATCTACAGATAACATTTAGAGTTAATGTTTAAATATTTTTCTACAAAATGTATCTGAGTGCCTGAGAGATTCCCCATTTAAACGGCCTCGCCGGTCCATCTAACAGTTTGCCTTGACTTGTAATCTTGTTGTACTCGTTTTAGACACTCACAGTACTATCCTTCCTTCACACCCTAAACCACCCTGGACTAGCTAGTACTATACCAGTCTTGTTCGGTATGGGAAGGCGGGAAAGAGACATGTCATTATTTTTGTAGATAACTTTAATACCGGGACACTCCGGCGCATGTTTTCTGTAGGTATGAAGAGGATGTTGTGTTAAACTCACCCAGATAGTCCACCAGGATCCAATCTTCATCCTCGTCCTTCTGGCCAAAACCCTGTTCTCTAGGGACTCCCCGGCTCACCTCCGTGGCTTCATCCCCGAACAGGACACTGGTGAACCTCTGGAACATTCTGGAACTCCTCGTGGAGGTTCGGTGGGACGAAGGATGTCCTGGGCGGCACAGGGACCGGGGTGAGAGTGAGATGCAGACACTTGGGGCATCAGCTGCAGGTGCTACAGGGCCTCAGTAGGGTAACGGTCCACTATCATCTGAGGAGAGCTGGGCAAATGACGGTCATAGTTTACCTGGATGTGTGCAAAATCACACCAGAACCTGAGAGGGAAAGAGAGGGAGAGAAAGAATTAAAGCTCCAGTTGTTGTCACCTTGAATGCCACATTTGAGAGATATAACAGATGAGCCCAAGACCTGGATTCAAAATGTCCTTTGGCTTTGGGGTAATTGGCTGTATAAAAACACTGAACTGTAAAGACCACCATCTTTATTCCTGTCTAACTAGTATTAGGGGAGTCAATACTAGTGTCAGAACAGATTTTCCACAGCTCAATACTTGATAATGAAACACATCAAACAGTTATTGGATCACAAATGCCACAAACTGAAAAAAGTGGCAATGTTTGTCGTAAACGCTTGCAGGTCTGGCTAACATTTGCCTATCTACAAGACAACTCTCATAAGGGCAATTATGAAAATAGACCCATCACATAGTTGCAACTGACCTAAGACACATACTGACCAAATATGGGTGGGCTTATTAGGCCTGTAACCTAGCAGCTTGTTCAATGAAATGGTGTCATAACAAACACCATACTGCCGACAATAGAGTAGCTTCACCTAGAGATCCACTAGCCTATCACCATACAGTCAAGCATAGGCGGTTGTAGGCCTTTATTTGCAATTAGACCCCACCTCCCCCCCATTGTACTGACTAGTTTTAACTGCTCCCCCCCATTGTACTGACTAGTTTTAACTGCTCCCCCCCATTGTACTGACTAGTTTTAACTGCTCCCCCCCATTGTACTGACTAGTTTTAACTGCCACCCCCGCACTAACATAGCGATCACAGGTCATGATCCCAGACCTGAAAAAGGTCCAGTGTTAAACAATAACCATAATTCCACAGGACAAAATGTAATGCAGTGATTCCACATTTCTCTGTTCAAGAGTAACCTATGTGAGTACTGTACCCATTAACAAAATGTTTGTGGATGTCTAAGACATGAAAAACTTGTTCTATTAAGCTGAAAAGTGGTCCATCAGTAGGCATTAATGATTGTTGCCAATTGATAGCTTATCTTGACTCAAAATCAGACATATTTCATTCGAAAATGTGCAGGCTGCAGGCGAATACTAACATGGCCTTGGTTCAAAATCCTCTTATGCATTTGATTCAACAACAAAGAAAAGGAGCATCTGGTCGAGGAACTGTGATGGCTTATCTATTGAATTTTATCTAGGCTACAGTACATCCAATGCGAAGCAGCCTGGTTATAATCTCCTGCACCTGTTCGTCCTCGACTATATTGTTTGCATCTATTGTTTATTTCTTCCTAAAATAGTCGGACGATTTGAATAGTCAACCATCAGAGGACAGTTGAAGAAACGTCTTGATATGGGCGTTTCTAAAAATATTGAACTAGAGTACTATTAAACGGGGCTGTATGTGGGAACACGTTATTTCAGTCTTAAATGTAAATGGTTAGTGGCGGTTGGTTGCAGCCTCATACAGGCTTTGCGCCGTATCCTAACCAGCGATATTTGCGCGTAAAAAAATACAGAACACAAATACAAAATGTGAATAAATACTCGGTCATTTTCAGTTCAACTAATTAAAATAGGCACAAAAATCACTGTTTTTGGTTCAATAATAGACCTAGGCGTAGACCGTCTGATTGCAGAACGGATTTGTTGACAAGCCTACAAGGAGGATGTACAACGTAAACCTGCATTTAGGTCCGCAGCTATAAACTGTAAGCAACTGAACGTAAAGGTAAAAAGTGTTTATGTGTAATAAAGTACCCCCCCACACACACAAAACATTTTTTTTTGCTAGGTACACATCTAGACATTCCTATGATCATTACTTTTCGTTACTGTTGTCCGACACAAATTGACAAATTCCGCGCAAATCCGCCAATAATCTTTTTGTTGTTGTTACACAAAAACTATTGGCACATACAAACCGTGGAAATAGGTTCGATCGTTATTAACAAAGTTGTTGTCTACAACAGCCTACAATTAAATTGTCCAGAGAACTTTGTGTTCTTGGTTAGAACAACAGACAAAGAGACCCCAAAGAAAACTCACCTAGCTGCGGCAAAGAAAGGTCTAAACAGCAAAAGGACGGATATTTTCGCTGGTGAAATCCTTAACACTTTGAGGTAGATTATTTTCGAAAATAGAAAAATATAAAGTTTTCTTCGCAGAAGAAATATATTATAAGGACCTTTGTATTCGGAGATACACAAATCGTTACTTTTTCCGAGCCTTTGCGAGGTCCTAACTGTTCCCCTTTGTTATTGTTGTGGAGCACTAACAGCTGATCGGAGTGACGTTGTTTCGTACAGCCTATGGGAGGGCCTTGTCTTAAACTTGTAACCCAATCATACGCCTCCGTTCACTCTGACAGACTGTCACCAACGCACGTGACACATCCCAAAGACAGACAGGTCTGGGCAAAGAGCATTTGCATTTTTTTTATATAAATACAAATATAATCAATTCCTGTGCCAGCTGCATTTATTAAGATTTATGGACATACTAACATACCTCTATACAGTTCATACAAACCTGTGTGGTATATAGTCATTATACCACTGCAAGGGGCATTTGGAATTGTTTTATTGCTAATATAAACTGGTTACCACTGTAATTAGGTGACAACAATACACAGACGTAACTAAGGATCTTCTTTACATGCATACCAAAAAAATTACAGCGCTTTTATTTAACCCTTGGTTTACTAGGTCAGTTTTCTGAGAACACATTCTCTTTCACAGCAACAACAATGGGCAATGGTTACTAAGGAGAACAGGGAAGAAGGATACACCACCTAAAAGCTGAGGTTGATCAGGTAGCCTAGTTGGTTCGAGGGCCAGATCGGCCCTTACAGTGCCACGGGAACGTCAGTGACACCCTTTAAGCATCCCATCTCAAAGACGACAGCCTTTGCAGTGCAATGTCCCCTTCACAGCCATGGGGCACTGGGATTTGATCTGTAAAACAGAAGGAAAAGCACCCCACTGCTGGGCCTCCAACAATACTTCCAGCAGTATCTGGTTTCCCACCCAGGGACCAACCCTACTTGGCTTCATAGGATAGCCAGCAGTGGGATACTGAGCGCTACCCTCCCTAAAAGGAAACAGAGCTTACAACATCCATTAGAAAATTACAGCTCTGCACTCTGCATTAATGGAAATAACCTACAACACCCATTCCAGTCACTAATATATATTGATTATAAATGGGCAAAGTTTACATTGAACACTAAAATTTACGGATGGTGACTGATGTCGCCTCTGTGGGCATAAAATAGGTTATGGCTTCTTACTCAAAAAGGGTCTACAAAAAAAGAAAAGGGGGTAAAAATAAAAGATGACTGTGCACTCAATACAGAGTATGTAGGTCAGCAGTTAGGATACAACAAAGCAAGCCCTCCTCAAGAGGTGCAGAATGGGGACAGGGGCCTGATCCAAGACGACCAACCCCCTCACACAAGCCAGAATAAGGAAAGCTCTAACAAAGGAACGGCTGGACTCCTGGCCCAGTGTTGGGATGAAAGCGGGACTGCATTTCACACAGCATAAAAACAGAAGAAGTGTCTGCTTACTTTTTATGCCGCAAACAACTAGTACATGAATGAAAAAAAATTTTGAGGAGGAAAGAAAAATAAATGTGTTGTACTCTATGTGGAAATGGTGTTTCTACATAAATCTGAAGTCTCTCAAAATTGAAGTGGCGATGAGGAAGTCAATGACTGGAACTGTGCATGAGATGAGGTCATTAAAAGGCAGATATCATGAACTAAGAAGTGTTGTTTTTGATAATTGTTAGAGACAATGGATAGTGGTTAAATGAGGTGGCTTTAGTGGGCAAGACATTTGCCCTGCCTTGTGCCACAGCCACCCTGCCCTTTCTCCTGTGGGCAATCTGGTTTCTCTGGACACAGTTGTTGTTTGTGTAAACATTGAGCAGTGGGACTCACTCTTCCTGGAAGGCAAATAATTTCCTATCACCCCATCTTTCAGAGTTGTGATCCAGATGTTATTCAGACAGTACTACATGTCCATCAGCTGTTTTTGTACATTTCCAGGTCAAATAACAAGGCCCCACCTGTGCTGTTTTAGTTGGTTATCATTGCAACATTGATAAGATGTGCCTTTCACTTCAACTTTTTTTCATTTTTTCTCACAACATTCTTAAATCAGCTCATTGCCAACTTCAGTGTGATGTTGACCTACAGAACTTGTGGTGCAATTCATGTAGAAGATTTTTTTAAGTGTATTGTTTCTACTAAGATATTTTGATATTAGAAGGCAAACACTAGTGTTGATAAAAAAAAGACAGATAATATAATTACACATTACTGTCAGGCACAAGTAATAACAATCTGCCTAACATCATCAAGTGTTTTCTTTTTGATATCACATATCTTTCTGTGAAAACCTTTAGTGGTTCTTCACAAAGTAACAACACATGGATCATCAACTAAAAGGCAAAAAAAACATTGCAAATCATGCTTTGTAATGAAAACCACACATGTTCCGTGTTCCATTTGACTTGATGACACTGCAATCCTTACATAATCGTGTTAATGTTTGTTTCAAAGTAGGTACTGCTTGCGCAATAACTGCATGGGGAATACAATTTATTGAACACTTGTTATCATGGAATAATCAATAAGGTTATTTTTCATGGAACATGTACCAAATTTTTTTTTCTTCTGATATTTCATGATGTTTCATTAACATGGTGCATTTAAAACACACAAGTGATAGAAAATCTAACATTTTCTGAGAATAGACAGGGGACAGGGCAGTTCATATTAGAGAGAAAAAATTAAATAAAAACAACACACTATGTTAAAGGCCATGTAAAAGAGTTTTGGGGAAGAAGCAGAGCTTTGTTTTCAGGCTGTGGGGTAAAAAGGCAGAGGCATGCATGTAATTACTGCAAAATTCCTCCCATTTAACCCTTCCACAATAGTTATCATAAACACAAGTTCAGTCATTGCCAGAAGGTGGTGGGATATTCTAAGCTAATTTATTCATAACCATTCTGTGGTTGGATTGACACTTTCTGTCCTTAGAAATGGAGACACTTCTACTACTTCTACAAAAACTAAAAATAACATCACAAAAAAGATGAATAGGTGAAACCTGGGATTTGAGTAAGGTTATATCAGAGTTCCACTGAACCAGGGTGCAAAAGTTCACAGGCAAACAGGTGAAGTTTATCCAATAGTAGAATGACATGGGAGGGCTACCTTTTCTTAGTGATGCAAAACGTAACAGACACAGTAACACACACACTAAATACATACAATGAATGCTTCAGTTAATGGGTTTAGGTGAGGTCAAGTGCACCGTTTAAGACTGTGATGTTGAAAGGGTATTTAATGAATGTCAATAAGTGGCAGCAGGAACATAAAAAAAAAACCCAATAGGGACAGGACATTAAGGGAGAGGAAAAGACAAAGAATAGAATTAGCAGAATAATGAGCAAAGAGACAGGAAAGTATGACAAAACCCTCTTCGGAATTGCATCAGCTGAACAGGACAGAAGAGGGTGGAGTAGACAAGCGTGAGTCAGCAAGTGATTGTGTAGGATATCCCGTCAGCCTATGGTAAATACCCTTGTTGACAGTTGAGGATTAACATGCAAAGGATGCACAATATCACTGTACTATTAGAACATCCAATTACGTCATTATATAAATAGGTAAATAGGCATCGAACTAGGCACCCATAATAAACCACATGTCAATGAGGTTTATGAATGCAGTCACAAAGAATAGGCTGCCAACAAAATACATTTATACTGGAAAAAATAAAATAGAAATGTTGGTTACATTTTGTTGTGTGATTATCAGTTTGGATAACTTAAGTGAATTCAACACATTCCAAGTCAAATTAAACACTATGCAGTAACCATTCTCTAAAATGTTGGGGATTGGAACTAAGCATACATTTCCTTGCCTGAGTAAAACACAAAGACATCTAAATATGGCCAACGGACATTATCCAAGGTGTACTTTTTGGCGGGCTGAAATCAGAAGGGCCCCTAACTGTCATGGTGCCCACTAGGAAACCCAGCTAACATTCACAACATACACCTTTCAAAATGAACAGACTGTTTGAAACCCAACTGTAGCTGACCCAGATGTGAAACTATCCCTGACTCTGGCTAGGGCTGGTTTTAGTTAAGCCACACAGACAACAACCCCTGCTGGGAGAGTTATATACTGCATAAAAAATATGTCCACAACAAAAACATTTAATTCCAGATGGTTGAGTGATTGATCATTCATGCCAAAATAAAACCTTACAAGTAACATTATATGTATTGCAATATACGTAATACTGTAGAAGCAGCATAACAAAAAAATACAAATCACTAAATAAACAAAGAACATTACTGGTCTGGCCAGTCTCACTTACAGTGGATATAAAAAGTCTATACACCCTTGTTAAAATGCCAGGTTCTTGTGATGTAAAAGAATGAGACAAAGATAAATCATGACAGAACTTTTTCCACCTTTAATGTGACCTATAACGTGAACAATTCAATTGAAAAACAAACTGAAATCTTTGAGAAAAAAAAACCTCACAATAACCTGGTTGCATAAGTGTGCACACCCCTAAACTTATACTTTGTTGAAGCACCTTTTGATTTTATTACAGTACTCAGTCTTTTTGGGTAGGAGTCTATTAGCATGGCACATCTTGATGTGGCAATATTTGCCCTCTCTTCTTTGCAAAAGCGCTCCAAATCTGTCAGATTGCGAGGAAATCACCTGTGCACAGCCCTCTTCAGATTACCCCACAGATGTTCAATTGGATTCAGGTCTGGGCTGTGGCTGGGCCATTCCAAAACGTTAATCTTCTTCTGGTAAAGTCATGATTTTGTGGATTTGTATGTGTGCTTTGGTTCGTTGCCGTGCTGAAAGGTGAACTTTATCTTCAGCTTTCTAATGGACGCCTGAAGGTTTTGTGCCAAAATTGCCTGGTATTTGGAACTGTTCATAATTCCCTCCACCCTGACTAAAGCCCTGGTTCCAGCTGAAGAAAAACAGCCACAAAGCATGATGCTGCCACCACTATCCTTCACTCTGGGTATGGTGTTCTTTGGGTGATGTGCATTGTTGTTTTTGTGCCAAACATACCTTTTGGAATTATGACCAAAAGGTTCAACCTTGGTTACATCAGACCATAACACATTTTCCCACATGCTTTTGGGAGACTTGATGTTTGTTTTTGCAAACTTCAGCCAGGCTTGGATGTTTTTCTTTGTAAGAAAAGTCTTCTGTCATGCCACCAGTTCTTGGTAATGTCTCTGTTGTGCCATATTTTCTCCACTTGATGATGACTGTCTTCACTGTGTTCCATGGTATATCTAATGCTTTGGAAATTATTTTGCAACTTTCTCCTGACTGATATCTTTCAACAATGAGATCCCTCTGATGCTTTGGAAGCTCTCTGCGGACCTTGGCTTTTGCTCTGAGATGCAACTAAAAAAATCCTATTAGAACAGCTGAACTTTGTTATTAATCAGAGTCACTTTTAATGATGGCAGGCGTGTAATGACTTCTATTTAACATGAATTTGAATGTGATAGGTTCAATCTGAACAAGCCACATCCCCAGTTATAAGTGGGTGTGCACACTTATGCAACCAGGTTTTTATTTTTCATTTTCCCCCCCTCGAAGATTTCAGTTTGTTTTTCAACTGAATTGTTCACATACACCACATTCAAAATCATTGACATGATTTATCTTTGTCTCATTCTTTTACATTACAAAAACCTGGCATTTTAACAGGGGTGTATAGACTTTTTTGAGAGCCATCCACTCAAGCCAATATTTAGATATGCATGTAGCTGTGGAGTACCCTCTTGAACTGGTGAGACTGTAATGAAAAGCCTTCCAAGGAAGTGAGATAAATTTAGTTCCAGTAGGTAGATATACCAACACCGGCACTGCAGTAAAGACCTTCCACTGCTCATGAGCGTGAATGAGTAGCATTCCCACACCATCTGGTTAGCAGTATGCCGCAGACACATGCAACACCACTAATGTGTAAACACAAACGTTCCTATGAATTATTCCCCCAGTCTCTCAACAAACAACACCTGGAAGGTTTCAAAGTAAATCCTACACTTTAAATGACGTTATATTTACCTCACCTCACTCTCAAAGTGATTCTGATAGTCCCTTACTCCCCAAACATGACCATAAAGGCTAATAACCGCATGTGCATTCTAACTGCTCCTTCAGCGGAACCTCTGTACCTCACCAAGCCACCACAGATCTCTGATTACAGGAAAGGAGACAGTACAGTCTTGCAATCATCAACAGTCAATAAACATTTCCTTGTGTCTGCCTGCGTGCCTGTGAGGACGAAGAACTGGTAATAAACAAGCATAAGCTTTCTGTTTAAGAGGTCAGATAGGGGTCACTGATGTGCTGAAATTGTGGCTTTACATAAAACTGTCCCAGAAAATGTGTGTGTATTCACACTGAATAACCTGAAGTGGACACTGCATACACAAAGGGTTCGGTAGCTTGGAGCACTGGGGCTTTCCTGGCCAGGGTTCAAAGTTCATACTTAGCTGCCATGGCAACCAGTGGAGAAATCCACTCAGTCTGTTGGTGGATCATTAAAAACATTATGATGGCCAACAAAAACCCCTCACCCCCCGGTATGGAATATATGTTGCCATACCATGAAATAAAATGCAAAGCTGCAACCAAAAAAGGGCAACAATGTTATTTCCACCCCCCAAATATTAAATAGAAGCACAGGTGCTGCCATGTCAGAAGTTGAGAGCATGCAAATGTTTTACTTAACCCGCTTAGTTGTGGCCTGTGTCACCAGTAAAAATATCACCAAAGGCAATTCAAGTATCTTAAGGATTGGCAAATATAGGCAACTTCAAATGTGTATAGTCAACAATCATAAGCAACCATCCTCAACAGTTCCTTAGGTTGCCTGGGTGCCAGCTATTGCCCTTTTTAGGAACCCATTAATGGCAAATAAACACTTATCAAATCCGCTGGTTTATTCTGACTGACTCATTCAAAAGTGCCTAAAACCACTGGTGGTAGCCCTGGAAGGAGCACCGGAATGGCATGTAGTGTCTTTGCCTTGCTGAAACAGGTTTAAAATGTCTGTTATTCTGTTAAGAAATTGTTTTGTTGCATGAATTCACAACGAAAAAAGCATTGAAATATTATTTAATCATTAAGCGAGCAATTTCATTCACACATTAAATCCACTTTCCCAATGAAGTAGGCTACATCGGACAACTTGACAATGTGCATTCGCATGGTTCTGGCTGCGTGTACATTTTTAAATACTGTTAATGAAACGCTCATATTGATTGTTGTACGTTGTGTGGGAATTATTTGTGCCCATGATGAGGCCCTGGAACCTGGCCTCTGAAGTTGGTTTATACCAGGGGTCTAGTGGCACTCCAATATACTACTCTGACATTCACAAGCCTGGGTAAAGTGATGTGGAAGGGGAGAATTAAATCTCTTTTTTGATTTTTATTCTAATATTTCAAGAAATTATTGTTCACCAACCAAGCACTTCAGTAATGAATAATGAGCATATAATGCAAACAGAACATTTCATTTGAATAAATTCTTATTCTTGAATTAATTCTTATTATCCTGTAATGTGTTTTCATTTACAACCCCATTTCCAAAAAAGTTGGGACACTGCATAAAATGCATATAACAGAATGAAATGTGCAAATCATTTATCCTAATATTTAATTGAAAATAATACAAAGATTAAAATGTTGAAACTGAGAAACTGTATTTTGGAAAAATACATGCCCATTTTGAATTTGATGCCAGCAACGGTTTTTAAAAAGTTGGGAGAGGGGCATGTTTACCACTATGTTGCATCACCACTTTTAACAATACTCTGAGGAGACCAATTGCTGTAGTTTTGAAAGTGAAATGTTTTCCCATTTTTACTTGATATAGAATTTCAGCTGCTCAACAGTTTGGGGTCTCCTTTGTCATATTTTTTGTTTCATAATGCGCCAAATGTTTTCAATGGGTGACAGGTCTGGACGGCAGGCAGGCCAGTTTAGCACCAGGATTCTTTTACTACAGAGCCATGCTGTTGTAATACGTGCAGAATGTGGTTTGGCATTGTCTTGCTGAAATAAGCAAGTATATGGCCTGTATATATTGTTCAGCATTAATGGTGCCTTCATAGATGTGCAGGTCACCCATGCCATGTGCACTAATGCACCCCCATACCATCACGGGAGCTGGGTTTGGAACTCTGCACTGATAACAAGCCCGATGGTCCCTCTCCTCTTTAGCACGGATGGCACAATCCCAAAAAGAATCACATTTATGTCAGACCACAGGACAGTTTTCCACTTTGCCTCATCTTAAATGAGCTAGGGCCCAGAGAAGGCAGCAGCGTTTCTGAATCTTGTTTATATCCGGTTTCTTTGTATAGTAGAGTTTTAACTCGCATTTGTGGATGCAGCAACGTACGGTGTTCAGAGACAATGGTTTTCAGACGTGTTCCTGAGCCCATGCAGTGATGTCCACTACACAATCATATCTGTTTTAATTGCTTTTCAGCTTTGCCCCTTGTGTACGTAGATTTCTCCGGATTCTCTGAATCTTTTTATATTATGTACCGCAGATTGAGAGATCACAAAACACTTATTTTAATAATTTAATAACGTTATTCTTAAGTTGTTGTACTATTTGCCAGCACAGTCTTTCAGAGTGGTGAACCCCTCCCCATCTTTACTTCTGAAAGACTCATCTCCGGGGTGCTCTTTTTATACCCAATCATATTATTGACCTGTTGCCAACTAACCACTAAATAGTTGCGAGATGTTCCATCAGGCTCTTTTTTGTATTAGACAACTTCTCCAGTCTTTTGTTGCCCCAGTCCCAGCTTTTTTGAAATGTGTTGCTGGCATTACATTCAAAGTGGGCATGTATTTTCCAAGAAACAATAACATCTGATATGTTGTCTTTTTCTATTGAATATCGGTTTTTCTTTACATTTTACAGTGTCCCAAATTTTTGGAAAACAGGGTTGTACTTAAATATTTAGGACATTTTACAGTCAAATGCTATTAATGGATCCATACATTATCTTGGCTGCTGCCGTTTAAAGTTTCCACTTACAATGATATTGAGTTCCAAGTGGAAGTTAAATTTTTGTTGGAATGTCTGATAATATAAATAAATAATTAAATACTAAAGTAGGTAGAAAGATTGGCCATGATGCAGACAACCAAAAACACAAGGTGACCAGATTTCTGAAGGGAAAACCGAAGGATTTCTTTCTCTGCTAGCCTTTAAGGAGTCAATATGTACTAATTTTATTTTAATGAAAGCTCAAGAGCCTGTGTTTTTGCTGCAAAAATAATGTTAAACAATGCAATAGCTCCTGGCCACGTGTATGGTTGGCTGTGGAAGAATCTGCAAAGCAGGCAATTTATGTACAGGGAAGCACAATATTTTTAAAAGCTATTCTGATTAAAATATTAGAAACATTTCACTTCAGAGTTACTTTTTGCTTTCTGAGGGCTAACCAAGGATTATGGATAGGTCAACTCATGGTGAGACAGGCTACCAACAATGTTTGGTTTGGCAGTGGCACACTATTTGGCATTACGCATCCCAAAAAAGTATAATGCAAAAAATGATGTCCCTCTGCCAAATAACGTCATCCACCATGCATTACAACGGGGTTGTCTTTGGATTGACAGGCCCAGAGAGAATATTCAAAATGCTGTAATGACAATAAAAACATGAGATTGCCTCAGTTTGAAAAGTTTGTTTCCTGAAAATACAGAATTACACTTCATGCCCTTGCCCGTTGGCCCAACTAAATGCATAGGTGACATAACACATCATTGAACTAACTTTACCTCAATGTTTTATACAATGTACCAAAACATGACTCACTGACACAGACCTAAAAATGTAGTCTTCATTAGATTGTTCCACTCCAAATCAGAGAAATACAGCCATATAATCAGTAGTCCACTCACAGCATCTCACATGGGCTTCACCTCTTCCTCTCCTTTGACTGCATCACGTTCTCCGCCTCTAACTAAACGTTCACCCTCTTCTCATCATTGTATAGGTTAAAGAGAGCTCCTCCTGACACGGTCCTAACAGTAGGAGGTTCACTCGTCAGAATCTGAGTCGTCCAGCTCAAAGGCTCCTCTGGCCAGTGGACTGTCCCCTTGGACACCTGGACCAACTGCACCACTGTTAATATCACTAAGTGGTACGTAGGAGTAGTCCTGACGGCCAGGGGGGTTCGCTCTGGACCCCCGATACGCGGTGAGCAGGTGACCCAACAAGCTGGCAACTAGCAGAGAGGTCAAAAGGCCAGTCAGGATCATCCAGCTCTGCCTGAGGAGAGAAAGCAAACGGAGAGAAGAGGTGAGGAATGGAAGACTGGAAGTCTACGCATTGGAAAAGATGCGGTGTGAAGAGAGCATGAAAAGAGTAAATATAGAATGATGTTGTGTACAGAAATGTTATATTATCATCATGATCAGAAGGGGACAAATTGTCGTAGTGACCCCAAAGGTAGAATTATTAGGGTGAGGAGGAAAAGGGAAGGAGAATTTGAAGTTTGAGAGAAAGATGTGAAGGAGGAATAAAGAAAATCTAATGTTCCCACTCCATCAGAGGTGAAACCACTCCACATCACCGGATGGAAACCATAGTAATGCAAAACAATCCCTCAGTTGTGTGTGGAAGGTAAACTAATAAACGTGCATCGCTCCTGTTGTTTGTGTGACTTAGGAGGTTGTCAGGATGTCCATAAAGCATTGTAAAGGTCTAGAACACTGTTTTGGAGCAGACTCATTTGAAATCTGACTTCAAAACTTACTCAGTGAGATAAGGCCTGGATTTGTGCGCCTCCTCTTTCCATGTCGCAAACATCTGACTGGCCAGACAATGGCCGGCTGTGGAAAGAAAAACAACACAAAGATTTAAAAGGCAATTAAAGGAACCACTGTCCATGTCTACAGTCACATTGCCTCAAATTACTATGAAGCCTGTCATGGTAATAGATCGTTGGTACACTACACAGTTCTATGCTGACAATTGTTCTTAAAGGCTCCAAAATGACTGTTTTTATAATTGTTACAACAAGCTCAATGCTGACCGTAAAAAAATTTAAGAACAAATATTTATATATTTTAATTTTTTTTACAAGCAGCTGTACATTGATCTTTTTGTATTACAAGGTCTACATTGACCTTTATTTGTATTTATTTCTTTACAGGTGTGAAGGTTATTGGCACCCCTAGGAATTCTAGAGAACCAAATGATACAAGTCGCTTCTCAGTCATTAGGCACGCTTAAGTAGTTGTCCTTAACTTCCTGTTCCACTGGGGAATAAATGAGGTGACTCACATTCCAAACTACCTTAGTCATCAATCAACATAGTTGTTGCAATTACAAGCAAATTCAAACTGCCGTCACAGGACTGACAGAGTGTGCGATGCTGATACACAGTGGTCAACAAATAAAAATGTGTACTTGCAATCACTTTCAATAGTTCAAATCTCAAACTGAAAAAAACACAAAATAAGAATAACAATGAAATGCCACCATGCAGTCAGTAAAGTAATACAACTGGTGCGTAGGGCACACAATGCATTCAGTACATAGGTCACCAGTCTAAATGTGGCAAATAGAGTACATTGACAATCAGTGGATATACCCATGTGTCTTGGTATAGAGCAGTTTAAATAAAAGCATCTTCACAACTACAGCTTTGAGTGCGTGTGTTACATTGTATTGTAATCAGTTGGAGAAACAACACAGTTCAATGATTAGTAGGCTACATGTTACTACACTAACTGCTGCTATTTTGGTGCTCAGAATGACTACCTGTCTGTCCTGTGTCGGCCTGTTGAACAGGAAGAAGGAAGAAGAACGGTCAAACAGTTTGTGTTGACTTGCCTAGAGCAGGGATTTTCAAAGTCTGATATACTACTATAACTGAAATATCCAGATACTATGAGACTGAAAAACTGAGATCAATAAAATGAACATCTTGCATTCGACAATGAAAAGACTGGAAACATTGCACAATAGGAGAAATATTATTATGGCACTGACTGATCCAAACAGAGTTTTAAGCATTGCATGGGTCATTGTCTGTTGTTTATTGACAACCACTTTGAAAGCCTCTGAATGCATGAATGATCTGATAAAATGAAATTAAAAACATTACTAGATAAATATCCTTGGTTGCTAAATTCATAAATCACCAGCACTGTGCCATTACCCTATGCCTGCCTCCTGATGAATCTTAGTTCATACAAAGTACACTGCTCAAAAAAATGAAGGAAACATGTAGTCACAGTATAACACTAACTCAATTAAACTTCAGGGATATCAGTCTGTCCAGTTAGGCATAGGCAATTGTCACCTGTTTTGGTGCAAATGAAAGTGACAACAGATGCACTGTAGAGACAACAGCAAGACAACCCCCAAAAAGGGAATTGTGTTGCAGGTGGTGGCCACAAATCATTGCGCTCTCCTCATCCTTCCTAACTGATTCTTCTCTAACTCTGCATTTTGCTAACATACTTGTCACGGCTGTGCCAGCATGGCACAGTCTCAAGAGCATGGAGGAGATACCAGGAGACGGGCCAATACTCAAAAAGAGCTGGGCAGGGCAGTAGAAGGGCATCAACCCAGCAGCAGGACCGCTCTCTGCTCCTTTGTGCGAGGAGGAACAAGAGGACCAAACTGTCAGAAACAGACTCCATGAGGGTGGCATGAGGGACCGACGTACTCTAGTGGGACCTGTGCTCAAAACCCAGCACCGTGCAGCTTGATTGGCATTCACCAGAGAACACCTGAATTGGCAGGTCCGCAATTGGCGCCCCATTCTCTTCACAGATTAGAGGTTCACACTGAGCACGTGATAGTCGTTAAAGACTCTGGAGATGCCATGGTGAATGTTATGCCGCCTGCCACATCATCCAGACTGGTTTGGCAGTGGGTCAGTGATGGTCTGGGGAGGCAGATCCTTGGAAGGTCGCACAGGCCTCCACACGCTAGCCAACGGTACCCTGACTGCTGTTAGGTACCCGGATGAAATCCTCAGAACCTCTGGGATGTTATGTATCGGTGCATCCAACGCCACCCAGTAGCGCCACTGACTGTCCAGAAGCTCACTGAAGCCCTGATCCAGGTCTGGGAGGAGATCCCCCAGGACACCATCTGCCATCTCATCAGGAGCATGCCCAGACGTTCTTGGGAGGGCATACAGGCACATGGAGGCCATACACAGTCCTGAGTCACATTATGAGTTGCCGTGATGAAATACACACAAGTTGGAACGGCCTATGATTTAAATTGTTTACTTTGATTTTCAGTTACTTTAGATTTTGAATCCAGCCCTCATATTTCATTCATCAAGACCCAATGTGTGATTTGTGTGTTCCCTTAATTCTTTTGAGCAGTTTATATTGAAGCTTTACATAATAATGTGCTAGGCTTTAAATATGTGTTTTGTTCATCAGTCCTGCTAATAAGAAAATTACACAGCCCCGCACTATTCATTATTAGTGAACAGCTTGTCTTGGGCTTTACAGTTTTATTTATGAAGCTCCCCCAAGGGGAGGCACAGCTCACACTTTGAAAATCCTTGTATATCATCATTGAAGCATATTGGGGAAGCAAACGTTCCTTTTCACCCATTAAACAAAGCCTCACACATAACAACAGAGCGGTCATTGCCATTAGACTGACATTTCATTCATTTATTTTTGCCTACGTAACTCAGAATCCTTTCTCCTGAATCATCACTGGTTTTCCAGAGTATCTACTATATACCTTATGGTTGCACACAGGCCTTGGTTAAGGAATAATTGCATGTCGCATCAAACCCTGTATTTTAAACCGTGACTTTGTATTTGCTTGGTCTATGCAGTTGGTCATAGGTCTTCAACCCTCTCTTGGGGACCCCCCAGCCATCTCACAGTTTTGTTTTTGCCCTGGAATAGCTCACCTCATTCAACAGGTAAGAGCTTGTTAATTAGTTAATAAGTTGATTCAGGTGCGCTAGCACTGGGATACAGTGCTATGAAAAAGTTTAGGCACCCCCTCTGAGGCTGAATAATATTTTTCTGTCGTCACAGAAAATTATCACAGTGGCATGCCATTCATTTTCTAATAAAAGCTGAGTACTGGGGTATTTTCCAGACAAAGATTTTTAGGGCAGCAATATTAAGTTGTATGAAATTAAATCAGATGTGAAAAATAGGCTATGCAAAAATGTGCTGATTTGAATTCCTGCAACTATTTAGCACTGATTAATTGGAACACACAATTGGTTTGGTGAGCTCATTAAGCCTTGAACTTCATAGACAAGTGCATCCAATCATGAGAAAAGGTATTTAAGGTGGCCAATTGCAAGTTTTTGTTCTCTTTGACTCTCCTCTGAAGAGTGGCAACATGGGGACCTCAAAACAACTCTCAGATTACCTGAAAACAAAGACTGTTCAACATTATGGTTTAGGGGAAGGCTACAAAAAGCTATTGCAGAGATGTAAGCTGTCAGTGTCCACAGTGAGGAACATAGTGAGGAAATGGACCACAGGCACAGTTCTTGTTAAGGCCAGAAGTGGCAGGCCAAGTAAAATATCGGAGAGGCAAAGGCGAACGGCAAACGGTCAAAAACAGCCCACAGACCACCTCCAAAGACCTACAACATAATATTACTGCAGATGGTGTCACAGTGCATCGTTCAACAATTCAGCGCACTTTGCACAATAAGAAGCTGAACGGGAGAGTGATGCGGAAGAAACCTTTTCTGCACACACACCACAAACAGAGTCGCTTGAGGCATGCAAACGCACATTTGGACAAGCCAGCTTCATTTTGGAATAAGGTGCTGTGGACTGATGAAACAAAGATTGAGTTATTTGGTCATAACAATGGGCGTTACGCATGGTGGCAAAAGAACACAGCGTTCCAAGAAAAACACTTGCTACCCACAGTCAAATTTGGTGGAGGTTCCATCATGCTGTGGGGCTAGCCAGTGCCGGTACTGGGAATCTTGCTAAGGTTAAGGGTCACATGGATCCCACTCAATATCAGCAGATTCTTGAGAATAATGTTGAAGAATCAGTCACAAAGTTGAAGTTACGCCAGGGCTGGATATTTCAACAAGACAACAACCTAAAACACTGCTCAAAATCTACCCAGGCATTTATGCAGAAGAACCAGTACCATGTTCTGGAATGGCCACCCCAGTCCCCAGACCTGAATATCATTGAGAATCTGTGGGATGATTTGAAGCGGGCGGTCCATGCTCGGCAACCATCAAACCTAACTGAACTTGAGATGTTTTGTAAGGAGGAATGGTCCGAAACACCTTCATCCAGAATCCAGACACTCATTAGAGGCTATAGGAAGCATCTAGACGCTGTTATTTTTGCAAAAGGAGGCTCTACTAAATATTGTTGTGATTTTTCTGTTAGGTTCCCCAAATGTATGCACCTGCCTAATTTCGTTTTGATGCATATTGCACATTTTCTGTAAATTGAATAAACCTAATTTCACTACTGAAATATTACTGTATCCATCAGTTATTTGATAGATCAAAATGACATTGGTGATCCAAACACCCAATTCTTTATAAATGACAATTGTCAGGGGTGCCCAAACTTTTTCATACTACTGTACATCTAATAGATGGAATGGCTGGGGGGTACCCAGGAGAGGGCTGAAGACCTATGCGGTAGGTAATAAACCCACAAACATGTATTCAAAACCCACTTCAAACTGTGTCCGGCCTGTATGCTAGAGTTACTCAATAAATTAGAAGCAATTTACCACACTTCAGTAAGGGGTCACCCATCTCCCTTTCAACACCAATCACTGTGGCCTTTACTGGCGCTCGCTATGTACATAACACCAGACTAAGTCCCACTTAGGCAAATCCCCTAAATAATAATCCAAATAAGTTAAATAACAAGCTCTCTGGTAAATATCTCACAATGGTAACACCTAAAGACCAAATTAACTCTAATTTCATCTCCACCAATGACTGGAAGGATTTCTAAGACCTTTAAACCTGACACTTATTAACCCACACTACTTCAAAGATGAATTAAACAAGCTGCTATCTGATTAAGGAACCTGTTGAATCATCAGACTTCTCTGTAAGTGTTGATTATTTTACTTTCGTACCCATGTATATAGTGATTATTTGAAGCAATGTTTTTATATTATTTCTGCTTTCCTGCCCCGTTTCTGCTTTCCTGCCTTTGCCCAGATGTAATTGAATTAGTTAATAGATTTACCAGGTTTAATAAAGGCCTGTCACATATCAGAGATAAGGACAGTTTATGAACCCAGCCCTGCCCCATATACAGTCACAACCAGGAGCCAAGAAGGGGAAGACCGAGCACAGACATAATGACACGGAGTCAGACGATACAGGGAGGAAAACGAGTCTGGGTGTGGTGTGGCCGTTAAGATCTTCCCAGAGATAAACCTAGCAGATTAGCACCTCCTATCTGGGAGAAAACCCACACAGGCTCAGAATAAAGAGCTCCACATGAAGTACACTAGTATGATACGGCAGGCAAGGGTCATTTAGACATCCATGAGAACAAGGACAGACTGTTGTACAGAACCAGTCAGTGCGTTAGGAGTTGTGATGTATGACCAGGTGGTGGGGGGGAGGGATGGTCCCTTACCTCTGTGGATGGTAGCATTCCTCTCTCCCTGGAACACGGCGTGACAGCTTCCCGTGACTGGGTCACATGGACACATGTCCTGGCAATTGCACAAATGCCCACAGTCCAGCCCGTAGAAACCCAGAGGACACTCTGAGGGGGGACACAGGAAGTGATGTAGGAGAGGTGGAGGAAACAGGGTGAGAGGTCACTGGTATATACAATAAAGATCCTTTGTCCACCAGCTTGCCACATCAGGGTAAGTAGCAATGTTTGGGTTTCTTAGACAATTTGATATTAAACTAATGCTATACCTTTAATCAGGTCAACACTGCACTCAGTTCATCTTCATTGGCTTATGATCACAATCATTATCAGAATCAAAGTAAGCATGTGCTGATTAAAACAGGTTTCTAATGATTTGGACATTCAGAGAATGTGACTGGAGAATGTGCCAGCCCCAGCCAAATAATGCTCAAGGGAGTTGGCAAACTAAGCATGCATCTAATATACAGTCCTCACACAAACCTACTCAGAATTGAATAGGCTTCCAAAAATAACAGAGGTTTATTTAGATATTCTGCATCAATCAAAGTCTCCTCAGGTGGCATGATGTTTGTGGTGTAAACAGGATTATAATGGAAATGGTTGTTCTATAAGAAAAGTAAACATCTAAAATCAAATGATTACCATGACCTGACTTTTTCAATAAATTATATTATTGTGTGCATGTGCTCACTGTTCCACATGCAAGAGAGCCCAAAATGCATGGCAACTACAGCCCTGTTGGACATGAAGAGGCTCTGACAGAAAATAAAACATCATCAAAGACTTCGTTCCATCTCCAGAGCAACAGGTATTCAGACAGGGATTAGGGCATTACGGCCAAGGAAGTGATGTAACTGAGGCTTAGAATATTGGGCTACTGTGTAACAGCTGTTCACAGAGACATTTGGCAGGACTCCTTCGGTGGAAATATTCCAGTGGAAGCCCCGGGAAAGTTTGATCACCATTATCCCTCGGAGACTTGAAACATTTAAGGGAATGCCAGGGAGGACTTTGCCTTGGGTTGTTGTTTTAAAGGCACTACAATCAATCAGGGTCACAAACTCCTACCAGACTGCTAACACAACCCAAATACACATACATATGTAGAAACACACTTTGTTCACAGGAATCGCCATGGAAACCACTGAGGCAGGTGCAGCTTCCGTGGACAGGATCACACACGCCCCCGTTACTGCAGGCACATGTCTGGTTACAGCTGTCACCGTAGAAACCCAAAGCACACACTGTGTCAAAGAGAGGTAACAAAAGTTTGGTCAGGAATGTTTAAGAAGAGTTTGAAGTGTTACATTAATTAAAAGCTGCCCTGGAATGCCCTCCTGAATACCAGCCAATGATCAAAAGATAACATTTGCATAGGGGTGGGTCCATATTTTACACCAGGAAGTTGTGTAACTAAATGGCATGAGACAGGGAGGATTATTACCTTGACTGCAGTTCTCCCCTCTCCATCCAGCATCACAGACACAGTCACCTGTATCAGACAACATGGCAGCAGGACATCATGGAGGGAGGGAGGAACAGGCAGCAGGACATCGTGGAGGGAGGGAGGAACAGGCAGCAGGACATCATGGAGGGAGGGAGGAACAGGCAGCAGGACATCGTGGAGGGAGGGAGGGAGGAACAGGCAGCAGGACATCGTGGAGGGAGGGAGGGAGGAACAGGCAGCAGGACATCGTGGAGGGAGGGAGGGAGGAACAGGCAGCAGGACATCATGGAGGGAGGGAGGGAGGAACAGGCAGCAGGACATCATGGAGGGAGGGAGGAACAGGCAGCAGGGCATCATGGAGGGAGGGAGGGAGGAACAGGCAGCAGGACATCATGGAGGGAGGGAGGGAGGAACAGGCAGCAGGACATCGTGGAGGGAGGGAGGGAGGAACAGGCAGCAGGACATCATGGAGGGAGGGAGGAACAGGCAGCAGGACATCATGGAGGGAGGGAGGGAGGAACAGGCAGCAGGACATCATGGAGGGAGGGAGGAACAGGCAGCAGGACATCGTGGAGCGAAGGGAGGAACAGTCAGCAGGACATCGTGGAGGGAGGGAGGAACAGGCAGCAGGACATCATGGAGGGAGGGAGGAACAGGCAGCAGGACATCATGGAGGGAGGGAGGAACAGGCAGCAGGACATCATGGAGCGAAGGGAGGAACAGTCAGCAGGACATCATGGTGGGAGGGAACAGGTGGAAAAAGCGTCAGTTGTTTCATTGTAACTTCCATTCAGAGGATTCAGAACATTTGTAGATATCTACTATACTACTACTCCAGGGGTTAGTTCACGGAAAAATCCAAAGATCTAAAGACAGGTTTAAGGATTCTCACCATGTGGAGAATCACAACATCAATGTGACCAAACCAATGTTACAAAAAGAAGCATTTAAGTTGTGTTCAAGGCAAATTTCATTTTCTGCATTTCCTCGTCTGTGTGAATGTACCAGCCCTGACCAGACCACACTCACCCTGTGAACAGACACCGTGGGCTCCACAGCTGGCCGGGTGGCAGAGCGCGGTGCCACAGCCCGTGCCACTCCAGCCCTTCTGGCATTGGCAGATCCCGTCCTGGCAGATCCCATGCCCAGAGCAGTCCTCAGGCTGGCACAGGGGCTGGTGGACACACAGGATGGTGGAGACCCGTCGGGGGCAGCGCCACATGTTGTCAACCACACTGGAGGAGCGGGGGAATTAAGGTTGGCCAACGGGGAGAAGGGTGTGTGGACAATTGGAGCGATACAACTGAAGGAGTACCATACATCAAAGATTGGCAAGCAGGTTTGTCAGAGGTCAATTTCCCCCCCCCCCTAATATTCTGCGGGCAAGAATATAAATCATACTGCAATGAACAGGCATTGCCTGTTAGTGGGGATTGTATTATATTCTAGATTTTAAACAATCTATTTATAATCAAAAGCGCCACATTCTTTAATGAGAACCCAGAGCTACAGTGACTACTATTAATACATTTTACAATGTGCTTAGGCTAATCTTCAGTCATACACATTTGTAGTGTTTCCCTATAAAAGCTTAATAACTACAAGTTCTA
The DNA here is from genome assembly GCF_011004845.1 of Esox lucius. Classification (NCBI taxonomy): domain Eukaryota; kingdom Metazoa; phylum Chordata; class Actinopteri; order Esociformes; family Esocidae; genus Esox; species Esox lucius. Next base: position 16,715,512 of record NC_047588.1, on the reverse strand, counting down.
TCCACCTGTGGAGGGCAGTGCCCAGAGTATGTGAACGTAGCAGAGCAGTGGAAAATCCCACTCGCCTACTGAACCATTCTTGTCTTGTCGGCACTTACTGTTCTTTATCTTCTGCAAAAAATAGCACTGTTCTCACAGGAACAACAAATTATTATTTCTGTAGTAATATAGGATTAATGGGGATGTAGCACTTCTATACATTCATTAGTGGAAAAAATTCTCAAAACCATAAGCATGCTAGCAAGAGAAACTTTCCCCCCCAGTAGTATCAAAGGGAAGGTGGACTAGTAAAAGAGGTTTTTGTGGGGTAAACACTTTTTCTGGACATTACATTTTGGGAGGGCAAATAAAATGTAATGTGGGACACCTGTTGCCGACCCTTGCCATAGGTATTACTTAAAGAATAAAACATCTGACTTGCTTACCAGTGGTCAGACGGGTAGCTGGCCAATGAGCCGTTCACCACGTAGGTGGAGGAACCACCCCCATCCAGGTTGATGGCATTGATGACCCCTTGATCTTTCAGAAAATGTGCCACTTCCCAAAGAGTCATGCTAGAAAGAGAACAGCTGTTGTTACTGCTGCCGCTGCTACTACACCAAAACCATATGGCCTGATCAGAAAACAGAACTAAGTCAATGGGATTTCAATTTCTATGGAAGATGTTCTCCCAAAACTCCCAGGACAGAGAAGATCTTTGATTGGTCAGAGCATGAAATACCCTCCCATACACTGGAACAGAGGTGGCAGAACAGAGTGCTTGGGTTGGATAGTAGGTCTGAGCCTGAAGGCAGTTCAACTTGCTCTTCTGGAGGCAACCACCCTAGGCTTTCAGTGGATGCTATGACAAAGGAGAGGACAAGCCTTCCCCTTAATCTTGACAGGGTTAGGGTGGTGGGCAGAAATGCATGCTACCACCTGGGTGTCAGGGGGGTAGCTGAATGTCATCCTCATAGTAAAGATAGAACAGACCCTGGAGGATGACGGGGCCAAGTGAGGGCATGCATCAGCAAGTGGAGAGGGCCTTGAAGCCCTGGGAGACACCAGGAGTGGGAACCAGCAGGCCAGGGCAAAAAGCATAAGTTACAGAGGAGAGGCGTCTCAGTTGAGTGACCCGTCTTGAAGCCTGTCTGGTTGGGACGGAGGAGAAAGTTGAGAGAGATAACAGGAGAGTCAGTCAGGGAAAGAAATCTGATCAGTAGTTCTTTATGCCAGAGAGCTCAAGTGTTGGTTTCTTGAGAAAGGGAGTGAATGGCAATCTTGAAACAGTTAATCATCAAGGGTGAAGAGGGGTTTGTGGTCAAGAGGACAAGGTATCGGTACTTGCAGGATTTGGTGTTCTGTGTGTTAGGGACCAACAGACTGAGAAAATGAACAGCCAAGGCAGAATCCCAGAGGTTACATTTGCCCAGTAAAAAGGCAGAATCCCAGAGGTTAAATTAGCCCAGTTCAAAGGCAGAATCCCAGAGGCTAAAGTCGTCCAGTATCATTGACAGAGAAATGTGCCTATCAAGGGGTCAAGCTCTGAGAAAGTCTTCAAGGGCAACTGGTTGACCAGCGATGACAGCAAAGTTATGTTTGAATGGACAACTGACATTGACAGCACTCGATTCAAAAGGGAAGAGAGAACATTTCCACTTATGTGTAATGAATTGCCCCTGCGCCACCACCATGACCAGAGGCTCTTGGACTATGGGCCAATGAAGAGCAGCTGTAGTCGCAGTGTTATTTGGGGAATTCATGTCTCCGTCCATGTTAACAAGAAAAGCCATTAAAGGTCAGCCTAGGTGGAGATGAACTGTGATTTGTGACAGCAGATTCACAACAACCCACCTCCCCACACCCACCTCCTTACCCTCTATGTTTAGTCTGTCCGTTTATGTGGAACAGGATCAGTTTGCCCTCCTTATCGTGACCAACCGCTGTCCGAGCTGACACCACATCCACAAATTGGAGGAACGTCCCTGTTAAATGAATAGGGTAGTGTCTTGAGAATATTAATATTTGTCTTCAGTATATTTGTATTGTTTTTATGTACTCATTTAGATCATTTTTGTAGAGCCAATACAATTTGGTTGATCCATAAGCAGTTCAATTCAGTTGCAGTGGTCTCTTAATTTTAATCCTTCTGTTCCTCACTCAAAACCTTCCTTTTAGACTTTTTTTGGAAAGGAAAGAAAAAGGTGCAGCGGTCTTTTAATTTTTTCAAGTATTCTAAGCCCTTGTGATGAAAAGGAACCTGACGGACATCTGCTTTTGCATTCAGCTCATGCAGCACAAAATAAGCCACCAAGCAGTTGTCCTTTATTCAGACAGATGTTTTTTATTTAATTGTGCCTTTGGCAAACCGTGACAAGATGGAATACCCCATGTTCTTTTAATTTGGAGTGCAATATTAGTAGGGGGATATAGCAGCGCATTTCAGGACAGACGCCTGCAATGCTTATTAGGATTCTGCATCTGCATGAAAAGGAAGGGTTGGAGCTCTTAAAATCTTGAGAAGCAACATTTGTACAAGAAAAATTCATGAAGTTCAGCCAGGCTGGGGATCTCTGATCAGAACTCATGGATAATTGAGACATTTACCTGCCTTCTGTATGCCCAAAATCTTACTCTGTAAAAGTAAATGAAATGAGATATCAACTCTCCTTTGCCAAAAACATACTGCTTAACGCAATGTGCCCAGAGAGCAAAAGAACCACCAGAATAGAAATGTTTATAAGACACCAAGAGCTATTGGAATGGGGTGGAAAATGGAGAGGGTACAGTTGAAAAGAACATGGCAGATGGCCTCAAGTGTGCAGACTGACAGCCAGTCATCAGAGGAAGATTAAAACTAGAAGAGGGAAATCTACATGATGACTACTGAACTCAGAAGGATGGTGAAAGATGTTGGATTCTTTATCTTTCAGCTCATTAGGATTCTTTATCTGGAGTTGCTAGTAAAGGAAAGGTTGATTCTCTTAAAATCATGCAAAAAAACATTTCTACAATGTCTCATGAAGTCAGTCCAGGATTGTGATTTCTCACCATGCCCCATGGAAAATTCTAATATACTGAATTTTAGTAGCAGTTGCATTCAAATTAGTTCTATTACATATCAGGGGCTGAATCCCATCATTGGAAACTGATTAAAAGTAATTCCCTCAAATGCAAATTTTAGCTGCTCTCAAAATAGGATGTTTTCAGAGAAGTGACCAGCTACAATGTGTAGCTGGAAAAGATGTGTCCCCATCTACTTTTTGTGTCTCATTTTAAGCCTGGAGATTATTTGACTTACACTTTGGATTATAAGGTTATTTGTTGGTACTTTAAAAACTAGGGGAGAACAGGGTAACGGAGAAGAATGACATCCTGTAAACAGTTTCTTTGGGCTGACATACAGTTGGCCTAAGGGGCTGTTTCCAAATGGAATTTAACAATTTTCAGAATAACCGGTCAGTTACTCTACTCCCAGTTGTCTGTCAGTACTGCTCAGTGTTAGGCAATAAGATGGATTTCTATTTTTTTAATGGCTGTTATTAGGTAACCTAAGACAGTAAACATTTATTATTTAGTAATTTGCCATCCAGGACAGTGAATCAACACTAGCATTTGAAATCCAGTCTCTGTTACTTCGCAACAGCAAAAATATGCTAAAAGTAGGCTATAGCTGCTATACTGAATCTTTTTTCGTTCTTTCTCTAGGCCTCTTTTATTGAGCAAAGCAGCGGGTCAAGGACTCTGGTTTTTAAGACTTAACATAGGGGTTAGAGCTTACTTGACTTACTGTATATAGCAAGCTTTATTAGAAAGCAGTAATCAGAAGAATTTGAGGGTCAATTTAAAATTCAGAAACTACATGGAGTAACTATAGGAAACAGAGCCTCAAGACAATTACAATGAGACATTGCCCTTAACTCTAGGAGCATGTTACACAGTCAAGCTAAGTTCTGAACTGCTTTTCTACTTTCTAATTACACTGGTTTGGGGTTTAGTAAACTAATGCTACATTTGCACTTATGTGGACTTTTACCTAACTATGATAAATAAAATCCCATATTAACTACACAGAGATCTATCACTTTGAATATGCATGGCTATACTGTAACAGGGAACCATCCTCAGTATCTACCTGTCTCCTGTGTACTGTTACACTCTGCCTTCATGCTCTCGTTGATGTAGACCTGGCCATTTCGAAGCAGCCACACAACCCCACTGACCAACTGCACAAAGGGGTTGGCCTCATCCAGTACGTCCTCCTCAGAAAGATAACTACGCACAGAACCAAGGGGGGACACAGGGAGGTCAAGATACACAGAGGGAGAGAGCGAAAGATACAGAGGGGGAGAGAGCGAGATGCAGAGGGGGAGCGAGATACAGAGGGGGAGCGAGATACAGAGGGGGAGCGAGATACAGAGGTGGAGCGAGATACAGAGGTGGAGCGAGATACAGAGGGGGAGCGAGATACAGAGGGGGAGCGAGATACAGAGGGGGAGCGAGATACAGAGGGGGAGCGAGATACAGAGGGGGAGCGAGATACAGAGGGGGAGCGAGATACAGAGGGGGAGCGAGATACAGAGGTGGAGCGAGATACAGAGGTGGAGCGAGATACAGAGGGGGAGCGAGATACAGAGGGGGAGCGAGATACAGAGGGGGAGCGAGATACAGAGGGGGAGCGAGATACAGAGGGGGAGAGAGATACAGAGGGGGAGAGAGATACAGAGGGGGAGAGAGATACAGAGAGGGAGAGAGATACAGAGGGGGAGAGAGATACAGAGGGCGAGATAAGTTGTTCAAACATTGTAATTGTACAATTTGGCAATATGTACACATGAGCGTCATGCCAATACAGTTGAACTGAGAGAGATACAAGGATATATAGAGGGAGAGACAGAATAACTCATGTTAAGCCTGAAAATAATCCACAAATCAAGGATACCATAACCTTGGGGATGGCTATACAGAGAAGGTTTTGATAAGCTACATTTGATTCTGGAATTATTACACTTAAAAGGAAGTTTGGAAAGACAGTTTGTGGAAACTTTGCTGCAGCAATACAATTAATAATTGTTATTAATGCAATAGGCCCTAATATAAACAATCTCACTCAAAAACCAAACTTTAAGGCCATATCCCCTAATTTGCTCACACCTTGTGGATGTTGCCTGAATTACAGCAACACCAACTTGCTTAAAACAACTCTCCCCTCAAAGTTCACTCACTATTCTCTTCCACATTAAGTTGACCAAATTATAAAATGTTACTATATTTTTTTCATTATTACTATATTATAAAAAAGCGATTTAGATAGCACAAGATTTCCTACAGTATTTACTTGTTGTTTTCTCACTTGGCAAACAGGAAATGATATATGGATTTTGCACTTCCCCATGTCTGCTGTTGTTCATTTGAGAAGAGATGATTGTGTGTTTTAGTAACATCAGTGGAGAAGGGCGCAGCTTTTCCATTTGACCAACTTAAATTATGCTCTTTTGTATGTACCCAAAATAATTTCTGGTGACTAAATGTTGTGAAACAAACATTCTCCGATATTAAAATGCATCTACAAAATGCCCCTCTAATGAAAACACTATACACAAACCTCTCTGGGATGTGATTGCCAACCTACCAACACTGTCAGTTCACCATGGCTAACAAGGTCTATTGAACCGACCAAAAACTAAGAAATTACAGAACTTGAAATTAATATAAGTGGGGTGCAAAAACCCATGTAAAATAGGGGGCCCTGGTGGGAAAAGGCTGGGAACAACTGATTTGGAATGAGTGATTAATATCTTAAAAATAAGTTTTAAATGCATTTAAGTAATAAAGGCTATTCGAAAAACATCCTTTTTACTGAACTACAAGCCTTTAAATCAGTAATTGTACACTGGTTAAAAAGGAATCAAGCCCAAAGATTACAAACGATAAACAACACAAATAAGAGACATAACAACCAACTCAAACAGAAATACGCAGAGAGACAGCAAGATACGTAACAAGACTTGTCAGCCTGAGGAGATATAAAAAGACAGGCCGCTCTCACCCAAACACCAGGGTCCCGTCCCTCCTGATGCCGAACTGGGCGTTCTGAAGGCCCAGGCTGTTCTTCACCAACACCCCGTTGCTCACTACATTGCCCAAACACTCCCCGTTCCTAGTAGCAAAGAAGCCTCCGTTCTGGGCATAGAGACACTTGCCGGCTCTAGCGGTCTCCTCCACCTCCTCCCTCTTGTTCTTCCCACAACCCCCCGGCCCTCCCGGCTCCAGCACAGACAGCGTCCTCAAGGGGTCATGGACCACAGTCAGGTGACCTGAGAGAGACAGGAAATGTTAGGTCCAGTGTGACCTGTTCGGAGCACGTTATTTGCAATGTCACTAAATCTGCTTTATGTCGCTCTGGACAAAGCTGACTGCGAAATGACCTGAATGTGCTCTGTTTTAGAGGTCATACCCTACGAATCACTTAAAACAGAATATCAATTAAAAGTTTAACACTGTGTCAAGGAAAGTGGTTTAAAAAATTGCATTGGAAACAAATACATATCTCCAGTTTTGATGGAAAGTACGAATTCTGCTTTTTAAGTTGTTTTTGAAAAAAGTACTACATTTCACACACGGACCTGAAACCCATCTCGATGTGCCAGGGATGTCTGAAATGAATACTTTGGACTCAGCCACAGGCACCCCTGTGTGGTGGCTGGCCGGCCAGGTCTGGTGGGTGACGTTGCCATGGACCACGGGTTGGCAGTCTCGGACATGCCGGTTGGAGTGGGAGGGGCCGTGGCCGTACAGGTATGGCGATAGTAGGTCATCGTCCAATGAGGAACTGTGGAGAAAAACACCAGTTGTTTTCACATTTACTAATCAAGTCGAAGAAATGAATAAATGTCAGGCAGATCAAAATACATTCCATTTCTTAAACATGTCCATTCGGAAAATGTCCTATTTTACATAACTTAAATCAATGGGAAACAGTCCTATTTTACATAATTTAAATCAATAGGAAAATGTCCTATTTTACATAAGTAAAATAAATGGGAAACTGTGGTCGATAGTGCACAGTCAAGTACTGTGATGCAGGTTCAGGACTGCAATGTGTAAGAAAAACAGAAGAGCAACTCATTCCCAGGTGACTGAGAATGTCAATGCAGGATGTGATCAGACTGTCAGCAAGAACAGTTGAGAACTACACAGAGATTGATATTTCAGAAAAGTGCCTAAACCCCTCATTACAAAGGTTTTACCTTTCATTTGTCCCCTGCCCGTAAGACAATGAACTACACCACATTGCACACAGAACATGGACGACCACCTGACGGAGTTTATTGTTGTGCTTTATAGAGTAATCCTAGATATTATAGACTACAATAAGTCTCATCAAGCCATTTAAAAATCAGCTGAATTAATTTTAAAGGAAGGGACATTAGCAATGCAAAATCTAAATTGCTTCACAATACATTACATAAACTTTCCATAAAGCAAGAAAAGATCAAAACAAAAGTAGGGGAGCAACCACGTGAGGTAATATGACATAAAAATAGGGTTACGAGAATTAATGGAAAGAAATTGTGAATGGAATGGTTGAGGCAACAAAATGCGATGACCCAATTCCTAATAGAACATGTCTTCGGTTTCTTTAAGATCCCTTAGAAAAGTGTGAACCCAACCAGGCAGTAAATCAGACTCGGGGGTGGGTCATTGCCTGAACTTCCTTGATGCATTTCAAACGTAATTTCCTTCAAAACGCACTAATAACGTTTTCAAAGACTATCATAGCTCTAATTAATAAATTAGTCATTGAATACACCCCCCCCCCCCCCCCCCCCCCATTTATACATGTTGGGGACGCAAACATATGTGGATCTCAAACATATTTTGTCATAGGGTAAAAGTCCCAAAAGGTTTGTGGATTTAACATGAATAAATTTTCTAATATGGCAGCCAGCCAACTCCATTGGTTTTACCTTGAGTCTGTATGATTAATGACCAAACCTATGTAACATTAGCAAGTTTTCCAAAAACACTTTATTTCGTTTTAAAAAATACAAAAGCTTCAATCGAGGTCTAGGTCTATCGAAGAGTTGGGTTTTACTTTGCAGCGATTAGATTTTAGAGATCAGAACTAAGCTTTGCGTAATTAGCTGTCACCAAAATGAATGCGGAAGCTGGATTGGTGGCTAAATACTGTATCTTAAATTTCCAAAACCTTGCAGAAAATAGTCAGGGAATTCCACTGACACGCTATTGTCAAGGAATCCTGACATGCTACCCTAACAAGATTCCCACCCGCTTCCTCCAAACAACCGCACAAACACACCCATGGCATATTTGCCAACTAGATGGCTGGTAACACGTGTGAAGTTAGTTCTGAGTCTGTTAAAGTTTTGCTAGCTAGAAACGACGCGTCTTACCTAATGCTTTTACACTCCAAGAACCAAATATCAAGCCATATCAGAAGGCACGCAAAATAACAATTCACTGATAGTTTTGCCATATGATATGAGCATTAAGATTGAGAGCGTGCACCTGGCTTCCACACTTTCGTTTTAACAGCCATCATCATCCAGCTAGCTAGTGGGCTAATCGGGAAAGCAGTCATATGACATGTGTGACGTGGCCTTGAGCACATGATGTCAGTCTATGCTTTAGACTTGTTCGAGAGCTTAAGAACGACTGTGCAGACTACGGAATGAACTGAAAATATTTTAAAATTGGCTAGCCAATCTGTCAAAATACAAATACATTGTGTGTTTGACTTCGAGCCCCGCGAACAAGGACATTTTGCTTTTCTTATGGCAAACATTCAACATTACTCTGAAAATTTAGCTGCACATTTTGGTATCAAAAAGATGTCAAATAATGAACTACAACCGTTGAGATTTATAGCTACTTCTATTTGCCAAGGCAATAAGTTATAACAATCGTGACCGTCCTTTATTAAGAAATAAAGGTGGAACACAAATTACTTAAGGAGGAAGGCTTTTATTGTGACACAAGGTTTAGGGTGAAAGTTGAAGGGTATGTTGTAAACATGGCACCTGGCAGTGTCAAGCATGGATTATTAACCACAAAGTGTTTATTGTTGCACTCGCTCCAAAGAAAGACATTGCCATGTCTACGGGCTTCATCAAACTCGACTGCAGTGTCGCAGCACAACGAAAAATACTGTATCGACATAGTGAGGTCAGTACAGTACTGCTAACCAACAGAGTGCTTGCCCTCCTTGTTTGCTACTTAGTAGTTGCCTTAAACTGGCTGCAAGTACGTCTACAGCACACGAGTCTCTACGCATTTAATTGTTCTCCGTCGTATCCGAAAATATTTTCTACTTCACAGTTCTTATATACGATATCCGAAATAAAGTCTAGAGTGTAATGAATGCATTATCAGTCAATATGCAATACATCATTTTGTCCCCTCTTCTGTTTTCCTGGCAATCCAAAGATTATATGATTATTATAGTGACCAAAAGGTGGGAGGGAACAAGTTACGACACTAATGGGTTAACCGGGGTAAACATTAAGCATTAAACATGTTGCTTGTAAAAGTTCAAATGTCAAGAGAATTTGGCACTATTGCTGACTGCTACATACAGTATAGGTTTAAATAAAAGTTCATTTGAACTAAACTCACCATCAAAGGCATGTGCAAAATAATCTCTGGACTCTACTTTGTTTCTCTATAAAAAAATAAAATAATAATATATATATATATATATATATATATATATATATATATATATATATATATTTCTCAGGTAGTGCAGCTAAGAAGAAAGTCACCCATCTCACCCCTTTGAAAGGCAAATGCAATCAGTCATTAATCACTCATATCATAGTTCCTCCCACTATTTGTTTTATTAAAATGTATTTAAACTTTTAAGTATAATACATATTTTACTAAATGCAGGTTCCTTACAGGTTGTTACAGGTTATTTCTCTGGTTACAGTTGTGTAACCAGAAACATATTTACAGTGGATATAAAAAGTCTACACACCCCTGTTAAAATGCCAGGTTCTTGTGATGTAAAAGAATGAGACAAAGAGAAATAATGTCAGAACTCTTTCCACCTTTAATGTGCCCTATAACTTGAACAATTCAATTGAAAAACAAACTGAAATCTTTGAGGGGGAAAATGTAAAACTCACAATAACCTGGTTGCATAAGTGTGCACATCCTTAAACTAATACTTTGTTGAAGCACCTTTTGATTTTATTACAGCATTCAATCTTTTTGGGTAGGAGTCTATTAGCATGGCACATCTTGATGTGGCAATATTTGCCCGCTCTTCTTTGCAAAAGGATATCTGTCAGATTGCAAGGACGTCTCCTGTGCACAGCCCTCTTCAGATCACCCCACAGATGTTCAATTGGATTCAGGTTTGGGCTGTGGCTGGGCAATTCCAAAATGTTAATCTTCTGGTGAAGCCATGCTTTTGTGGATTTGCATGTGTGCTTTGGGTTGTTGTCATGCTGAAAGGTGAACTTCATCTTCAGCTTTCTAACGGACGCCTGAAGGTTTTGTGCCAAAATTGCCTGGTATTTGGAACTGTTCATAATTCCGTCCACTAAGGCCCCAGTTCCAGCTGAAGAAAAACAGCCCGAAAACATGATGCTGCCTCCACCATGCTTCACTGTGGGTATGGTGTTCCTTGGGTTATGTGCAGTGTTGTTTTTGCGCCAAACATACCTTTTGGAATTATGTGATTGGTTAATTCTGAACACAGCCACATCCCCAGTTATAAGAGGGTGTGCACACTTATGAAACCAGGTTATTGTAAGGTTTTCATTTTTATTATTCCCCCTCGAAGATTTCAGTTTGTTTTTCAATTGAATTGTTCACATTATAGGTCACATTAAAGGTGGAAAAAGTTCTGACATGATTTATCTTTGTCTCATTCTTTTACATCACAAAAACCTGGCATTTTAACAGGGGTGTGTAGACTTTTTATATCCACTGTATATTGTTCCTTCCTAGGTTATTATTGTGAATGTAATTCACTATATTACACAGCCTATTAAATTTAAGCAAACCAAAATAGTTTTTATTTGTTATAAGCTACACCTATTCAGAACAGTCTTCAGTTCCAATGCCTTGTTTCCCCAGGTCTCGGGACTATGATGGTTTTGTGTCCTCTCTGCTCCTCCCTGAGGAGGCCCGGCGCTCCTCCCTGGCCTTGAGGGCCTTCAATGTGGAGCTGGCTCAGGCAGGTATTCCAGCCAATTCAGCATAGATATAATTGTTTATATAATATTACCTCAGTAGCGTTCTCTGGGTAATTGAATTAAAACGAGCAAACAAATGTAAAGTTTTCAATGTAGTGTTGGTCAAGCCAGCTGACCAATCAAGACCAATCAGTCATTTTCTATGTGGATTAGCAGTTATTTAATTAGCAGAGTTTGCAAAGAAAAAGCCATATCTCAAAATGTAAATAAAACCAAATATATGGTGTTTTTGAGGTCCAGAAACATAGGTGCAAATACTTTTAAAGTTACCACACTGGACAATTCGGTTTTAGAATGTGTTACTTCATACAAATACAGCTCCGGAAAACATTAAGAGACCACTGTACCCTTTTCTTCCTTTTCCTAAAAAGTTGAAAAGGAAGGTTTTGAGTGAGGAACCAAAGGGTTAAAATTAAGAGACCATTGCAAATCCCCACTCAAAACTTTCCTTTTCAACTTTCTTGGAAAGAAAAGGTGCAGTGGTGTGTAAATTTTTTCCAGAGCTGTGTCTTGGTATTTGTTTAGAAACTCACATTACTGAGTTGGTATTAAAATGGATGATCAGAATTAGGTTCTTTTATAGGAAAAAAGCAATTGTTCAGGCCACTGTTATGTCGGAGTTAGATTATGGTGATATACTTTACATGCATGCCTCAGCTTTTGTTTTAAAGAGCCTGGACTCAGTTTATCATGCCGCTTTACGTTTTATTACTCGGGCAAGCTTTTATACATGCCACTGTCTTTTATACACGCCACTGTTTTTTATATACTGTTGTGGATTGGGATTCCTTGCATTCCAGGAGGGCAAGATATCTATTTTTGTTTGTTAAAAAAAAGCCATCCTGCAGAAACTTCCAAATTATCTTACCTCAAACATTATATTGAAAAACAGCTCTTATCAAACACGATCACAAGATTGGATAGTTCTCAAGGTACCCGGGCCAAGTCAAGATAGGTACAACATCACTCTCCTTCTGTGCCCTTCAAACTTGGAATGATCTACAGGATGACCTTAGGTTGAAGGATACTGTGTCCATAGCACATTTTTAAAAGTGTCTGACTGAACATTTTACAGTGAATTGTACTTGCTGTTTTTAATAGTTTTATATCAATTTTAAAAATATTTTCTTATTCATGTTTTTATTGTTTGTTGTTGTAATACCCAGCACCATTAGCTGGTTTTCCCCTGTATAAATAAATACATTTAAATTATCCACTTTATATTTCTAATCATTATTACAGAGAAAACAAATCTTCCTAGTACAAACCAGAACCTCTATGGTTATTTATCCCAAGTACTCTCAAATAACTAATACCCAGAGGCCAGAAGACTACCTCTGAAGGTCAGCCACTTGCACAATGCTTAACAGTCCTAACAATCATACTAATACATACATATCTCTGATTGTCTCTAGTTATACATTAGCATTTACATTCCATGTCTATTGTGCATTCAGTTAATTCCTGGGAGATGTCTTATAGAGTTCGTAATTTGAGAAGTTTAAAATTGAATCTAACAACTACGTCTTCAGGATGGAATACAGTTAACCCCTGCTTCCTGTTTCTCTCCAAGGTGAAGGACTCTGTTTCCCAGAAGACTATTGGTCTGATGCGGATGCAGTTCTGGAAGACTGTGGTGGAAGATATCTACAGGGACGAACCCCCCTTGCAGCCTGTCAGTGCAGAACTATGGAGGGTCAGTATGAGGGGGCGGTCTTAGTTTTTTTATTTTCATTAGTAAACTTGGCCAGCTGGGTTTGCCTTTCCAACAATCACAACATACAGTACCTCTGAATTATCCCCCATGTGCTCTCATCAGTCTCATCAAGTAGCCCTCTGTGGATAGGTCAAGTAGCCCTCTGTGGATAGGTCAAGTACCCCTCTGTGGATAGGTCAAGTACCCCTCTGTGGATAGGTCAAGTACCCCTCTGTGGATAGGTCAAGTACCCCTCTGTGGATAGGTCAAGTACCTCTCTGTGGATAGGTCAAGTAACCCTCTGTGGATAGGTCAAGTACCCCTCTGTGGATAGGTCAAGTACCCCTCTGTGGATAGGTCAAGTACCCCTCTGTGGATAGGTCAAGTACTCCTCTGTGGATAGGTCAAGTGCCCCTCTGTGGATAGGTCAAGTGCCCCTCTGTGGATAGGTCAAGTGCCCCTCTGTGGATAGGTCAAGTACCCCTCTGTGGATAGGTCAAGTAGCCCTCTGTGGATAGGTCAAGTAGCCCTCTGTGGATAGGTCAAGTAGCCCTCTGTGGATAGGTCAAGTAGCCCTCTGTGGATAGGTCAAGTACCCTCAGGGGTCATAGTACCTCTTGTTCAGAACCACTGTTCTGTGTAATGTTTTTTTGCGCTTACCATGTCATCAGAATGAACTTTTCCAGTGCTTTTGAAATGTAATTTAAACATCTTCAAAATATAATCTTTTTCAGGCGGTGAGGAAACACTATTTGACTAAACGGTGGTTGCTCCGGATTGTCTCTGAGAGGGTAAGAAAATTGAGCTTGTTAGGTCGAAGACGTGTGTGCATTCTATTGTAGTTTTAGGTTTCCCCAATGAGTGGTTGGTTGTTTAATCTTTGTCAACTGTTGCCAACAGGAAAAAGACATGGAAGATAAGGCTTATAGAAATCTCCAGGAGTTGGAGGCCTATTCAGAGAACACCCAGTCCTCACTGCTGTACCTGCTTTTGGAGAGTTTAGGTGAGTCTCTGTTTGTACCTGTGAATCTGTGCTTGCATACATACTTGTGTCTTAAAATGTGGATTGTCCTGTTCTTATGAGGCGAGAAAATATTTATATTATCAATCAACTCACCAGTCTTCCTAGAAATTCTTAAAATTAATGAGAATTGCAGTTACCAATGGAGCACATAGATTAACCAGGAAAATATTTGAACTGCAGCTACCTAATTGAACTTTGTCATGGAGCCTTGTCTAATTATACCATGTCTGAGAGGCTTTACAGAGACCTTCATGTCTAATTACAGGATTTCGGGATGAATCCTTAGCGCCACTCATCTCCTGATAATAACACTGTCTTTTGCGAAATGCTAGGCAACAGTAATCCGCTCCAAGTCATCCTTACTTTTTCCAACCATAAAGTTGTGTGGGTCAACATGTTCGAGTGCATTCTTACTTACCTGATGACCTCAGTCAGCTTTTCCCCACTGACAATCCCTGCAGACCATGCCTCCCCCTTTCCTTGGCAACGCTGGCCTATTTGCATCACCCATGGGACTTCCCAGCCACTCGTTGGCTAGCGGCACAGCAAAGGCTCGAACATAGACTGTGGTGGTCAGCATGGTCCTACGAAAGCATGCGTTAGACCACTGTGCCACCTGGAGATAGGATTCCGTTTAATGATTGGTTGTGGCTGTGCCTGTGGTCAGTGCACATATCCTGCTGCTGTGTGTATTTGAATCCAGACCACTTCTGTTTCCTCTATATTTGTCCACTTTGCCTGAAAATGCCTGACATTTATTATATATTTATTGGCTGTCTTCCCTGATCGCCCTTTGTGTGTTTTTGTCCAGGTGTGAAAGATGTCCATGCGGATCATGCTGCCAGCCACATTGGTAAAGCTCAGGGGATTGTGACGTGCCTCCGGGCCACACCTTACTACAGCAGCAGGCGCAAGGTTTACCTCCCCATGGACATCTGCATCCTGGTGAGTGGTCCCGTCTGCACCCTCAAACACAGGCCTTCGTGTCACAGGGCGAGTGCACTGTTGGCATCACGAATACTACGAATGTGTGTCACACCACTCGACAGCCATAGCCACAGTTAAACTTGCGTGTGTCCGTGTGTGTTGGTCAACACCAGCACGGTGCCTCCCAGGAGGACTTCATCCGTGGGAGCCGAGAGCAGAATGTGAGGGACGTGGTGTATGACATCGCCAGCCAAGCCCATGTACACCTACAACATGTATGTACTCTGACAAGGACGTGTTCCATCCAGCATGATTTAGGTAGCAGACATACTGCTTGGCTCAGTAAGCCACTCTTCAGTAAGCCACTCTTTTATTTTTACACTTTTGTTTAAGGGCTCTGATCAATAACTTTTGTTTGAGGGCTGTGATTGTGTGTTTTTTGTTTGACTATAGTCAATCATTTACTTTTGTGAAGTATGTGTAAACTGTTCATACAGTTAAATAAAACATTTGACATGGATTAACTACTTGCCTGTATTTACATGCATAATTGATTTTGCATGTCTACAGACCTCGGTCTCTCCGGGTATTTAATTTAATCAGTCTGTGTTAATTAGTAATTTAACTCAGTTTGAACCTTTGTCTCTGCAGGCCAGATCATTCAGCAAGAACGTACCTGCTGCCGCCCTCCCTGCCTTCTTCCAAACGGTGAGCGCTTGGTATTATTGCCCAAAGTACCTCAGGTTAAAAAATGCACCCACAGACTCCCAGAAATAACCAAACCATACTGATGGGTCCCATCTGATTGGTCCCAGAAACCGATGGGTCCCATCTGATTGGTCCCAGAAACCGATGGGTCCCATCTGATTGGTCTCAGAAACTGTTGGGTTGGGCAAGAGCCAGAACAAACATGGCAACAGTGACATTTTGAACATTCGTCGTTGGTACATAACCCTTCATTTTGACGTCAGAGGAACAACTTCAATCCAAGGCTACCCAGAATTAAATATGTAGTGAATGACTGAGCAGTGTACACAGAGCTTCTAATGCACCCATTACCAAACCACTCTAGGACTGCATGACGGGCTGTTACCGCAGACATGCACAAAAGCAGTCTGATTAAAGCCAAACTTCCACAGAGAAGGAGAGTCAATAAGAGGAGTAAAAAATTGCATATTGACCAGAGAATGATGGGAAGACGTTGTGGTTGTGTGTTATGTTTGAACGGAGAAGTGTAAATTATTTTGAGAGAAAAAAAGTGTTGAAAGATAATAATAATAATAATAATAATAATAACAAATATAATGTTCCATCCCTGCTGGTGTTATGGTGACGTTCCTGAGCGGTATGTTCAGATGTTCTGATGGTCCGTTCCTCAGCCACTGATTTATGTTTCATAATCGTCTGGCTTTGTGCGTCTCAGACAGGGAGCAACTGTAATGATTGAGGAGGCAGGACACATGCGCAGGGAGAACAGAGGACATTTAATAGAAGAACTATAACAAAATGAATACTGAACATTGAGAAAATGAAGAACATCCGTTATATAAGGCATGTACCAAACAAAGAGCGACAAGACACTAGGAAAAGAGGAACAGGTGAGGGCATTACCAACAAAACTGTTGTTTTGACCCAAATGAGGGAGAGAGGGCATTGGATCTCACTGGCAACTCAACCTGCTGTGCCAGGATGTGACAGCAACCACTTGCCTGAGCATCTAAGAGGACGCTGATGATGGCAGAACATTAAGAGAATGTAAACTGACACACACAGTGTTTAAAAGTTAATTGGGAATTTCAGTTGCACTGTTCTTTATACTGTTCGGGGAACTTTTGTTTTTACCACTGCATTACTGGTTCCGACCCTGTCTCTTTAACCCTAGGTGGTGCTGGAGGACTATCTTCAGAGAGTGCGGCGTGTAGACTTTGATGTGTTCCACCCCAGCCTACAGAAAAGAAACCCGCTGATCCCCATCTATCTCTACATCCGCTCCTGGAAGAAGACCTATTGACGTGTGTAGTGGGACCTTATCTTCAGCCCTTATCATTTTCACTGGGAGTTGTTTACCTCTGACTTCAGAGAGTCTTGCGCTCCTCTGTTGTTTTCTATATAGACCAATACGCAACAGTGGATTTCTAAAGACTCCTGATGTCAGCACTACTACACAACAGGATCCTGATATAAAACATGCCTCTACAACTACACCAGCACGCACCCCTGTGATGAAGGCTGAACCGCCGTGGACCAGATTCAGGTCATTGTGAAGTCATGACTACAACAGCGGACACTGACCTGAAGCACTGACATATTTAATATGTGGTAATAAATTATGTCGAAATGTTGATGTTCTGAGTCTTTTTTTCATGATTTGAAGCTCTGAAAAAGGTTTTCACAGCCATAATTACATCGACAATGACACTTATGTTTCAGATTTATTTGGTATAATTCCCCTTTGCTGTGTCTTGCAGAACAGAATCTACACTGTACAGTCATAATGTATAATGCTTATTAAATCTACTCTACAGTCATAATGTATAATGCTTATTTAGCTGCAATATTTGATCTTCCTGTTGATCCTGGCCACTCATTACATCCCAGGTAGGATGCAGACATAATTAGCGGGGTGCATAGTGAACCTGCAGACTTCAGCATCTACAGATCTGATGTGGACTAGATTGTAGGTTGTGGAGTTGGAAAGTGCAGTTTTCATTTCGTTTACGTACTTCTACATTTTGTTCTTCAAAACCAAGAAACCACGAGCTAGGTTTGACTCAGATATGGGAGAGGGCCAGGTCATTCACCCGTGGTATTTCTATTCCACGGGAGGATGTTATTTTGTGGATAATGACCGTCTGCGTGTTCCACCCACCAATGATGACCTTCTCAGACAAGGCTAGTCTTGCCCTGCTCCCCCATAAAGAAAGCAAATACTCCCATCCCACTGGGTCTGCCTGTTCTCAGAGATGTAAAGAGCTGTAGCCCTGCAGTGATTCACTTGGATAAATTTTTTGTCCAAACAACCCTGTGTTACCTTTGCCCCCCCCCACCCCCCCCCCCAGGCTAGTTCTCATATGTACTGTTCCCTGTGACCAGCTGTTAGAACCAAGGTTTCATCTTCCTATGGTACCGTCAATGGACTACTGAGAAAAATGTTTTGTGATTAAGTTTGTCATTCACTGGAAGCAATCCAATAAAACCCTGGACAAGCATTGGCCTCTCCAACTTCTGAAGGGAGAGTCAGAGGGGCAAGAGACATCAAGGCTTCCAGTGGAAGGTCAGTATAGAGCTGAACCCAAAATGAGAGAGTACTGTCGCGATCTATTCATGTCCTTTTACTTGCCAAGCCTGTCATGACAGGCAAAACTCCAAGAATACCATTTGTTTACCATGATTTGAAGTGGGCCTGTCATCTCCAAGACGAAGGAGGATGTTACTTCCAGTAGATGCCACTTGAATCTACTAGATTGAGTGAAAATCCAGTACTGTTAGTATAGTCAGATTAGGCTACTTGATTTATATTTTGTGGATTGGCAGGCGGGGGCAGAGTAAGTAACACAGATAAAGTATATTTCTTAGAATGGAAAAAGTGGTTTAGACAGTAAGCCCAATGAGAAAGTGTGGCGGTTTCACCTTTGGTGAATCTTTGAAAGGACAAGTTGATGTGGATGGTAGCGTACTCCTTTCTCTGGTTCCTAAAGTCAACAATCATCCTCTTAGTTTTGCTGATGTTGAGGAAGAGGTGGTTGTCCTGGTACCACAAGGCCAGTTACTGTAGCATACCTCCTCCCTGTGATCTGACTCCTTGTTGTTTATCAGGCCTGCAACTGTGGTGTCTTCTCTGCAGACCTTATGACGGAGATGATGTTGTGCAGGGCCAGTCATGGGAGTAAACCAGAGATTTAAATACAAACCCCTGGGGCTCCAGAAAAGGGGGAGCAGTATACCTTTATTACAACACAATCATTTTTCAAACACAAAACATTTTATTAAGTAGTATGATTTTTTCTGAAAAACATTAGTATCAAAAGTACTGGCACCCCTACAATCCATGTTTAATTAATCCTCACCTGGAGTGAATAAAAGCACTGAGTCTCGTGCTGTGGAGTATGATAAGGTTGGCGCACACTTTCGGAGGGATCTTGGACCAGTCCCCATTCATCACATTTCAAGAACATTAATTTGTTCTAGATTTGTGCTTGTTGACTGTCCTCTTCAAGACCACAGGTTTGCAATTGGATTCAAGTCCGGAGACTGAGATGGTCATTGTAAAACATTGATTTTGTGGTCCTGCAACCATTTCTGTTTTGATTTTGATGCATGTTTGAGGTAATTGTCTTGTTGAAAAATCCATCCATGGCCAAGTCTCAATATCCTGACAGAGGCCACCAGGTTTTGGGCTAAAATATCCTAGTTCTTAGTGGGATTTATTATTGCATTGATGTTAACAAGAGCTCCTGGACCATTCGTGGCAAAACAGACCCAAAGCATCAATAATCCACAAACATATTGTAGCGACCCTGTGTTCGTTTAAAGCGCTGTTCTAAGTTGCTCAGTTATGTTTCATTAGGGGGCGGGCCTGACAGTTAGGTGGGGCTGTTTTACCTGGTGGGACGTCCTGCAGTGAGGAGGGCATCTCTGGGGGCTCGGGAACAGCAGGGGCGGGTCCAGGGGTCCCAGGCCATAGCTTATATAAGATGGGGTTTTGGCAAGCATCTCTCTCTCCTGTGGCTCCACTCCTGTGTGTGATAGAGAACCGTGACGTGTGATACTTGTCTTAGCTAGCTACAGATTTAGGAGTTTGTCAAGTGCCTGTGTGTTAACAGGTATTGTTGGCCGTAGACAGTGGCCACACAGCTGTCTTGTTAGGGTTTATAAATACTACCTGGTGTTCTTTACCTCTGACTCCGACTCCTGATTTAGCATCCCGGCCAGGAGTGTTACAATATTTTACTCTGGGTATTGGGTTCTTTTCCTTATATGCTGTCCCCTTTTGAAGAAAATAAATTCAGAAAGAAAAATATTTTCTATTGGCAAGTAAGCTATATACTATATATTTTTTCCAAGTTAGCCTGAGTTGAATTCTGGTAATGTAAATGACTCAACAATTTAGTAATTTAAATTACGTTTAAGTAATTTAGCAGTCACTCTTAAGTCAAAAGGTTGTAGACACTTATCAATAAGTAAATTGCTATAAATAATAATAATAATAAATAAAGCTGTGATACAATCCCCTGGTAGAGGACCGTAATGTATTTTGTCACTACACGGAAAGTGAATAGGATGGTCGAAAGAACAAAAAAAAAAAAAACTTCAAGGATCACAGTTGGAGAATTGCAGAAGATAGTAAAGTCTTGGGATATCGCCTACAATTAGAATTCATATCCATGCCAATAACCTATTTGGACATATTGTCCTAAAGAAAGCCTATATTCGACATAAACATCAGCGCCTGGAGTTGGCAAAACGTTATTCGAACTGGTACGATGTCACACAGATTCCCACATTTTTCACATTCAGCCAACACAACACGTAAATAACCCGAAATAGTTTAGTTATTGTCGTAGGCTGATTTAAAATAATATTTGCACAAAAGGAAATTAGTGCAGCATTCATCGAGCAGTATAAACCAACACATTTCATGCTATTTCGATGTAATTTCACAACAGTTGTTTAAACAACGGTTGGTTACACACAAGATATGCAAATCCGAACGCGTGATGGCTAGATAAGAAGCCCCCTTGCCATGACTATGTCAAGAGCAACTGCTCTGGATTGAATAGTAAGTCTACTATTCGTTCATTGTTTTCGATGTTGTATTTATTATAAGTCAGACATTTCCATATGGCCATATATGTCAAAATAACTTAATTAGATAAATGTTCCACCATGTTTATGTCTTGGAGTAGGCATTCTTGATTTGGAACGGAATTAAAAGCTTGTGCGCATGCCTTCTAAACTTCTGGTCACATTCCAACAGCTGTTTGTAGTCAGTATCCAAAAAGCAAAAAAGGAAAAGTTGCACCATTCGTTTCCAATAACATTTCCTATGACGAACACTGCAATGGGTGCAGACGACAGCGTTAAAGCCAGCATTAAGGTCTCTATGGTTTTATCAGCCTTGATATCAGAGAAGGTGGGTTTGGAGTCGTTTTTGCATTCGCTTTCAGACAAATGTTTTCTCGTCTTTGAGTGATGACTAATGCGACAAAGAAAGTATATTTATCATCACGGTTCCACCAAGGAGAGTAAAATCAAACATGGGAAAAGCAAGAGAATGTTCCAATCTTGGGAAGTGCGTACTTGCACATTCTACTACAAGTATTATATTCAAGAGCAATTGTATTGTCGAAAATCACAGGAGACACCGCCAGAAGGAAACTGCCCACACATGAGAACAGAATGAGATTGGTCGTTTTGCGCGTAATGATTGATTCCTTGTGCAACGGCTTTAAAATTGCGATGCTCCGTTCTATAGTAAGGGAAAAAATTGTCGTAATGGACACCAACCTGCAGCCAGCGAACAAAGGTCCAGTGAAATTGCATGGGTGAAAAGTTATTGCCATCGAATTGTTCAAGATCCATTCTGGCGTGGAGTTCAACATCAGCGGCTCTGCAAAAACTGATAATGGTACTACTAACACCCCCACTGCCAGGTCAGCCGCCGCCAGCGATGCTTTGAGATATCCCTGGGGCGAATGAAAGTGTTTGGTCCCACATAATACGACTAAAGTCACAGAGTTGCCAAACAAGATAGCAAAAATTAACAGGACCATTAAAATCTTGTTGATAACAGTACAGCAATACAGAGTACAGCTTGTCGGCTCTGATCCCTCAGACAGCATGCTTGGTCTACAGGAGAATTTGACTATATCCTGAAGTTACTGTTTTAATGATGGCGATACTCCTCTCTTGAACTGCATTGTACAGCTTAAGCCGCTGTAGTAAATAGACTAGACTGCAGGACATGCCTTGCGCCAGCTGTCAGGCGTGGAGATGCAACTAGATGAGATTACATCATATAATCTTGACAGCGGTTGGAGTAATAAAGTAAATTACAGATTATATGATTTTTTTTAAAGTGCATCTCAACTCTTGCAAACCTTATATGTTAAAAATAGTAATGGTGTTGGATGGATGAGGACAGAGTGGATTTTAATTTCTTTATTTGGATAGAATATAAATTATATTAGATCAGTGTCTAACACAAACTATGAGACAGATTAGCCAACCTTGACCAAAAATAAACATATTATGAAAGGTTTTACACCTGTTGAAGTCAACACTTCCCCGAGTTGGTTTGTTGGAAAGGAGAATAAAACACCAGGAGTCAGGTCAATTACCATACCGCATATTCCGTTTATTACAAAAGCTTTTGGAGACAAGTGTCGCCGCATAATGTCTAAGGATCAACAGTCAAAACAGCATTTTATACTTCCAACTACACCCAAAAGGTAGAGGCGTTAAATTAGCAAAGCAAGTGTGTCATTGGTCCACTTCCAATTCTATTCCTTATAAGGATAATGCAAACATCTTCTTGCCCCCTTCTGGTTTCTGTCTTGTCTGTCAGACTATGTGTGTGTGTCTCTAACCTGTGTCCTGTTTCTCAAAAGACAGACATACTAAATCTTTCTCTCCCCGGCAACCGCTTGAACAGGGTTTCCTGTTCTCCTACTTGCACCTTCAGTTTCAGCTTATGTTACAAACACTTAATATTTTGCTTCATTGCTTACAACAGCTTACAACAGTTCACTAACTTATACAATCAATATATCTACACACTCCGTAGTTACACTAAACATACATGATGAAAATATGTTTTGGGAAGTATGCCCAGACCCCCCAAAACAAGGCTTAGCCCCCACATCCATGAATTTCTAGTGACATCCCTGACTAGACCCATGCCACATTGTGTGTATGTGCACTGTTGGAACATTGTAGGCAGCGTCAACACAATTGTCTGAACAACAGTTCTCCAACAGCAGTAACTAGTCCAGTGGTCCACCATCCATCAATACACCACAACTAAGCTCTGTGTCCAGGCACTCAGCGATTCATTGTGCCTAAGAACAGCTATACCACACCCCTTCATGCCTTATTGCTTAAATAATGCATGCTATTGAAATTGGATTGCCTGAGCAGTTTGTAACATAAGCATTTGTCTTTAGCTCTGATCATGAAGAAGTGGCATGTATCCTACACACAGAAGCATCATGTTATATTGCGTGTTGTGGTTCCTAATTCAATGACCCTTCTCTGCAAGGCTCTATGAAGAACACTGGTTTACTGTATATTTCTTTATAGCTTCTATTTAAAAAATCAGTCAGGTAAACATTTAATGTACAGTATATGTACATAGGTACAGTTGTGCCCAGATTTGGCATACCCTTGGAGAATTGGTAATATATGTACCATTTGTAAAGAAAATGTGTGAGGAGGCAAAACACAACCTTTATTTCTTATGGGATTCACATTCAACTGTAGGTAATAACAGAATTGCACAATCATAAAACAAAACATTGCAACAAAGAATAAAGTCTACATACCCTTTGTTCTTAATACTGTGTATTGCCCCCTTTAGCATTACTGACAGCATGCAGTCTTTTGTAATAGTTGTCTATGAGGCCCTGAATTCCTGCAGGTAGTATAGCTACCCATTTGTCTTGGCAAAATGCCTCAAGGTCATGTAAAGTCTTTGGTCGTCTTGCATGAACCGCATGTTTGAGATCTCTCCAGGGTGGCTTGATGATATTAAGGTCAGGAGACTGTGATGTCCACTCCAGAACCTTCATCTTTTTCTGCTGTAACCACTGGATGGTCAACTTGGCCTTGTGCTTAAGGCCATTGTCATGCTGGAAGGTCCAAGAGCGTCCCATGTGCAGCTTTCGTGCAGAAGAATGCAAATTGTCTGCCAGTATTTTCCAGAGATGGAGTCAAGACCACAACCCTCGAGACCTAGACCAAGACCTAGACCCAAACCTTGGAGATCAAGATCAAGACCCAGCGGGTCAAGACCATTACAAGACCAAGACCACTTTGAACACAAAAAAACAAGACCGAGACCTTAGACTGTCCAATGTTTCCCAAACATAAAACAATGAGAAAATAATATAAGGAAATAAATGTTTTTTTGTAGGCCACAGCATTGCATTGTTTTATAGAAGTAAACATACGTTACTAGATGAAATTACTTTACTGATTATAACAGAAATTAATAGGTTGAAATTAGTTTACAAAGTCTGAAATTAGAAAAAAAAGCTATGTTATTGACACATTCATACGGCATAGCTTATTTTCACACTGCTGTGCTTAGCTAGCGAGCGAACACGTTAGCTAACTGACTAGGTAGTTAACTAGATGACTAACATTAACTTTGCTCAGTCAGGTTTCTTCTGGAGACCCATAGTATTGACATCAATGGCTGTGGGTACTTGTCAAAACTGCAAACGGCATTTTCATGTACTGTAAAGTTTCTGGCCACAATGAAATGTTTTGTGTCCATCACATCACAATGTAACATTGGCCAAATTAGCTAGTGTAGCTACCAAGCCTAGCTAACCAATACTTTAGCTTGGTAATATATATGAATATAGTATTACAGCAGTCTGTAATGTAATGAGTTATGTCAGAAGTATAACTGAACAAATAATGACCACTTATGATAATGAGGTGCGTATTAGCTAGCTAGCTATGATTTACCTGCAGACATCAAGGGTTGCAGGTGGCTACAGACCTGTTTGGGGCCAGTTCACATGCAGTTCAACTACGCATGATATAAAATGTGCAGATACAGTAATACAGGTGCACAAAGGGACAAGCTAGCCTATATAAAAAATCGGTCTTGTTATACAGAGGTGACCAAGACCGCAACACTGGAGACCTAGACCAAGACCCAAAACCTGGAGACCCAGACCAAGACTAAGACCGCGGCTCCATCTCTGGTATTTTCTGATAACATGCTGCATTCATCGTGCCATTTTCACAAGATTCCCTGTGCCTTTAGAGCTCACACACCCCCAAAACATCAGTGGGCTACCACTATCCTTCACAGTGGGTGGGGATGGTATTCTGTTCACTATAGGCCTTGTTGACTCCTCTCCAAACATAGCGCTTATGGTTGTGACCATAAAGCTCTATTTTGGTCTCGTCACTCCAAACTACAATGTGCTAGAAGGTGTGAGGCGTGTCAAGGTGTTGTCAGACATTTTGTAACCAGGCTTTTTTGTGGCATTGACGCAATAAAGACTTCTTTCTGGAAACTCGACCATGCAGCTAATTTTTGTTCAAGTATCGTTGTATTGTTCTCCTTGAAACAACCACACCGTCTTTTTCCAGAGCAGCCTGTACTTCTCCTGTGGGTTTTTCTTTGTATCCCAAACAATTCTTCTGGCAGTTCTGGCTGAAATCTTTCTTGGTCTACCTGACCTTGGCTTGGAATCAAGAGATCACTGAATTTTCCACTTCTTAATAAGTGATTGAACAGTACTGACTGGCATTTGCAAGGGTTTGGATATCTTTTTATATCCTTTTTCATCTTTATATAGTTCCATTACCTTGTTATGCAGGTCTTTTGACAGTTAATTTCTGCTCCCCATGGCTCAGTATCTAGCCTGCTCAGTGCATCCATGTGAGAGCTAACAAACTCATTGACTATTTATACACAGACACTAATTGCAATTTAAAAAGCCACAAGTGTGGGAAATTCACCTTTAATTGTCATTTTCACTTGTGTTTGTCACCTTGTGTGTTTGTAACAAAGCAAAACATTCAAGGGTATGTAAACATTTAATCAGGGCCATTTGGGTGATTTCTGTTATCGTTATGATTTAAAAAGGAGCCAGACAACTAGGTGATAATAAATGGCTTCATATGGTCACTATCCTTAAATAAAATACATTTGTTTTGCATGATCAGTCATAATATAACATAAGATATATCATCATGACAATGTGTCTATAGTTCTGGAAAATGGTTGGACAAAGGAAAAAATAGTGGATTGAGCAATACTTATGTTAGACTCATACACTTTTATTCAAGTGTTTTTGTGTATTGTTATTTGGAATTGATTTATACAATCATACTTTTTTGCAATTCCCAACCGAATATGATGCAATAAACACAATGTTTCTAAAAAGTATGAACAAGAGTTTTTACCACTGATCAACGCAGAAAAGTCCATAATATCAAAGTGAAAAATAAAATCAGCAATTTTTGAAAGGTAATAACATATAAAACAGAAAATCATTGATTGCATTGATTGAGTATTGTTTGTGTATTGGTATTCTACCAATACAGCCAAAGCCACACTGGAGTGGCTTAAAAACAAAACCGTTAATGTCCTGGAGTGGCCCAATTAAATCCTGAAAATGGGCAACATTTTTTGTGTCCAGATGTGCATAGCTGGTTGAGACTTATTCAAATGGACTCATGGCTACAAATGCTGCCAAATGGGGTGAATATGTATGCAATCAATTATTTTATCTATTTGTAATAATGTAGAACAATTTGCTGATTTTATTTTTCTCTTTGATCCATTTAAATTCATTTTGTAGCACAACAAAATTTGCAAAAGTTCAAGGGATGTTAATACTCTATAGAGCCACCATACAGGCGATTTCTATGTATTCAATAATTTGCCCATTAAAATATGTTGTCAGTGTAATCCCTAATGTGATGTATAGGTTCCACTTTCCACAACATATTTCTGGAACAGATCCAAAGTTGGTGTAATTATTCAGTTTTTCAAAGATATAGTTTGACTAGCAAAAACTGTTGCTAGATGGCAGCAGTGAGACAGAGGAACATACAGACTGACATTGTAATGTGTATTATCTGTGTCTATCCTGTCTGTACCCAGAAATGTCTGTGTGGAACAAACATTTTTCATTACAAATACTCAGTAAAGAAAAATAATATTGCACTTTTTCAAACCTGCCTGGATCTAATTGATGCCTGGTCATTCCTGCTGTCACAGCCCTCCTGGTCATCTCTGTCCTTAACCACCTGGTCATCCCTGTCCTTAACCACCTGGTCATCCCTGTCCTTAATCCCCTGGTTGTCCCTGTCCTTAATCACCTGGGTGTCCCTGTCCTTGACATCCTGATCGTCCCTGTCCTTGACCACCTGATCGTCCTTGTCCTTGACCACTTGGTCATCTCTATCCTTGACATCCTGATCGTCCCTGACCCTAAACACCTGATTGTCCCTGTTCTTGACCACTTGTTTGTCCCTGTCCTTGACAACCTGATCGTCCCTCACCTTAATCACCTGGATGCCTCTATCCTAGACCACCTTGTCGACCCTGACTTTAACCATCTGATCGTCCCTGTCCTTAACCACCTGGTTGTCCCTGTCCTTAACCACTTAATCGTCCCTGTCCTTGACCACCTGGTTGTGAGGCTGATCTGGATTCTGACTAAGAATCTAGCTCATCTTCCAAGGTTCTGACCTTATTAGAGAGCTTTCCTAGCCACTGTGCATCAAGTCTAGTTGCTTGCTTTTTTGGGTTTCAGGCTGGGTATCTGTTAATAGCAATTTGTGAAAACTGCTGATATATATAGGGCTTTATAAAATTTATTTGATTGCTTGTTTATACAATTCACCATTGATAACTAAGATTGTAACTCACTCTGTAACATTGTAATGGACTCAATAATGTGCTTCTTTCCTAGATTATGGTTAGGGAAGTAGAAGAGAACTCTTATTTTAAAATACAATGTCAATGTGCAACATTCATTTTTCATCACAAATACTCTGTAAGGGAAAGTAAAATAGCAAATTTTCAAACCTGCCTGGGTGGCCACAGACTCCAGACCCCCATGTGTCAGCCATTCGTTTTCCCCATACACATTTCCATATCAACAACATTGCTGGTTATAGTGCTTCCAAAAGTTGAAAAGGTACACAATTATTTGCAGTGAACACTAGATGAAAAATATTTGCAATCCCTCACTAAAAAGTCTACATGTAGAGTTTGTACAGTTTTTGTTACCTGTTTCGTTAATTTATATATGTCCTCTGGGCCTCAAATTGAGCTGTATGACAAATGCAATTAGATGGTGACAGAATGAACTGGTAACTATTTAAAGTGTCTGATTGTGACGTTGCGAGTGGAATGAGTGCGTAAAGGTGAGGCAAAAAAGGAAGGATAACTAAAACGAGGAAAAGCAATCAAGTATATCTTTTACTTCTCTTGAGAGCAGGCAAAACAGCAATTCAGGTCAGCAGCATGCGAACATTAGTCCGTGGGGTGCAGTGGAGACAACAACACATATATACACAAATAAATGGGAACAGGGGTGTCCTCGGGGAGCGCTGCTGCCATCAGTCTCCAGCCGGTGGTTAGTACACTGGTGAGGTGGAGTGTCGGAGAGGATGGAGAGCTGCCGTGCCTCGCGGAGTAGATGTTACACTGACAGGTTTGTCATTTTCTTGGTTATCCATAATATTTAGCATCAGATTGGCCATTGATAAAAGAAAGACTAGTTATTTCAGAGCAATCCAAGTGAGCAAAGCTTGATGGAAACTATATTAGTGTTATTATGAGGATGTTCTTGTTGCAAACTTCTTGAGATACGATAGTTTTAAGGTGTTTTTACTGACCAGATTTCTTTCTAACCATTATAAGAGCAGTTTTCCAAATTGTGGACACTATCTGAACAGCTGGTTATAATACTGACCACCATGCTATATGCACACAACTGACTGTTGCCCCCTATTCACATAAACTTATACAACGTGAACAATTGGGACTGAGACAGTCGAAGTCTTGGTTTTGATCCGCTGGGTAGTTGATGCATCAAGACATGGCCATGAATTGGAAATCGCAAAAATGGAAGGGCAGAAAAACTCTTCAAATGCTGAGTTGCAAGGAATGACAGGTGGAGCTGACTGACAGGGAAAGACAACTAGGTAGGCACCAACATACCCTTTTAGCAAGCCAGTTAGAAGAAATCAGTACACAGTGAAGATCAGACAGAAGAAAAAAATGATTCCCTGGTACTGTAAGTGGCTGAATAGGTCACTGATGCTGAATCCATCACCTCATTGACATGCTTTGGAAACAAAGATAAATCATTATAAACTATTAAATTCAGTCTAGCTACTTCATAAGACCTAAAGTCTTCTTAAGCCAAGCAAGTAGTTACATTGACTATGTTGCCCACCTGCAATCTATCAAAAACATGGATAGTCTGAAAAATACAGGCTATTTATATTCCAGTAACTTAGCAGATGAGCTTAGAGAAATGTAAAGGAGCAAACTGTCTTCCTTATGGGCACAACAGATTATTCACCTTGTTGGCTCTGGGATTTAAACCAAAAGCCTTTTATATTTTCCATTCAAGATAGACGATTCCTTTAGAAAAAGAGAATGACGGTAGTTGAGCTGTTTAGAAGGACTGAGTGTTGAGGCGTATCAGGGATGGGCCAAATTTTTCTGGTACCAGGAGTGGTTACTTGTAAACATAATGTATCTGTAACTGATCTCAACATGCAGAAAATCCTTGGTCAAAAATCATCCAGGTTGAGATTTGATCAATTGTTTGCAGAAAATGCTGGTAGTCTAACTCGGACACAATATATTTTTTGTACATTTTGAATCCAATTCAGACTGTGTCCCACGTTTTTAGAATTTATTGTCTTGTTACAAGTATGTGTTTCCCTCGACACTGGCAGATATTTTTTTGTAATTCAAGCATTTCTTCCCCTTCTTTATAAGGAAACATTTCTTGCAGTGCATGTTGCCAGGATGCATGTCTAAATAATTGATCTGTTACAGATCCCAGTTGGCTGGGACACATAGAGATAATGTATAGGTTACAGGCCCCAGGTGGCTGAGACACATAAAGATAATATATAGGTCCCAGGCGACGGAAACACAAAGATAATATATAGATTACAGGTCCCAGGTGATGATGACACTTAAAGAAAATGTATAGGTGACAAGTCCCAGGTGGCCTGGACACTCAGATATAATGTATAGGTCCTAGGTGGAGGGGACACTTAAAGATGACATATAGGTTACAGGTCCCAGATGGATCAAACACTAGTTAAGATAATGTATAAATTACATGTCCAAAGTGGAGGGGATACGTGTTAAGATAATGTATAGATTACAGGTATTAGGTGGAATGGACACATGTTAAGGTAATGGGAATGGTACAGACCCAGGTGGCCAGGACATATGTCAATACAGACCACTCCAAAATGTACATTTTTGTCACAGCACAATGCGAGGGAGCATGTAATTGGCTTGCGGACTTCAGGAATTCCAAGATTATTACCAGAGAAACCACCTCCTGGAATGGAGGGATTTATTGTAAATGGAAACAATAAAATTGGCCCAAACTGTGGACATTGAAGCGTTAGACTTGAGAATGATTGGGTTAACAACAGACATGGTACCAGTGAACAGTTGGTGGCTTGAGAGTTTCTTTTGTTTTTCTCCAATTGGGTGGGAAAAATAATTGAAGAGAGCGGAAAAGGAATGAGAATGAGTTAAGGGGGAAGGGTTTAATCTGGGTTGTGTGGTTTTCATTTTGAAAAAAGACAAAATAATTTCAAGTGCAGATCTAGCCCCTTCATAAGTATACAGTCATGGACAAAATTCTTGGCACCCTTGAAAAATTGAGAAAAGGTTGCCACGCAGGATAGTCTGGATGGTGAATAAGCAGCCCCAAACAAGTTCCAAAGAAATTCAAGCTGTCCTGCAGGCTCAGGGTGCATCAGTGTCAGCATGAACTATCCGTCAACATTTGAATGAAATGAAATGCTATGGCAGGAGACCCAGGAGGAACCCACTGCTGACACAGAGACATAAAAAAGCAAGACTACAGTTTGCCAAAATGTACTTAAGTAAGCCAAAATCCTTCTGGGAAAACATCTAGTGGACAGATGAGACCAAGATAGAGCTTTTTGGTGAAGCACATCATTCTACTGTTTACCGAAAACTGAATGAGGCCTACAAAGAAAAGAACACAGTACCTACAGTCAAATATGGTGGAGGTTCAAAGATGTTTTGTGGTTGTTTTGCTGCCGCTGGCACTGGGTGCCTTGACTGTGTGCAAGGCATCATGAAATCTGAGGATTATCAAAGGATTTTGGGTCGCAATGTAGGGCCCAGTGTCAAAAAGCTGGGTTTGTGTCCAAGATCGTGGCTCTTCCAGCAGGACAATGACCCCAAACATACTTCAAAAAGCACACAGAAATGGATGGCAACAAAGCGCTGGAGAGTTCTGAAGTGGCCAGCAATGAGTCCAGATCTAAATCCCATTGAACACCTGTGGAGGGATCTTAAAATTGCTGTTGGGAAAAGGCGCCCTTCCAATATGAGAGACCTGGAGGAGTTTGCAAAGGAAGAGTGGTCCAGAATTCCGGGTGAGAAGTGTAATAAGATTATTGATGGTTATAGGAAGCAAGTGATTTCAGTTATTTTTTCCAAAGGGTGTGCAACCAAATATTAAGTTAAGGGTGCCAAGAATTTCATCCAGCCCATTTTTGGGGACTTGTGTGCAATTATGTCCAATTAGCTTTTTTATCTTCTTTTTTTTTTTGTTCCAATACACACAAAGGGAATGAACATGTGTATAGCAAAACATGTGTTAATGCAAAACTTTTCTTTGAGAAATACTTGATTTTCTGGAAAAATGTCAGGGGTGCCAACACTTTTGGCCATGACTGTATATACTGTATCTCACAAAAGTGAGTACACCCCTCACATTTTTGCAAATGTTTGATTATACAGGTGCTGGTCATATAATTAGAATATCATCAAAAAGTAGATTTATGTCAGTAATTCCATTCAAAAAGTGAAACTTGTTTATTATATTCATTCATTGCACACAGACTCATATATTTTAAATGATTATGTATTTTAATTGTGATGATTATAACTGACAACTAATGAAAATCCCAAATTCAGTATCACCGAAAATTATAATATTACTTAAGACCAATACAAAAAAAATATTTTTAGAAATGTTGGCCAACTGAAAAGTATGAACATGAAAAGTATGAGCATGTACAGCACTCAATACTTAGTTGGGGCTCCTTTTGCCTGAATTACTGCAGCAATGCGGCGTGGCATGGAGTTGATCAGTCTGTGGCACTGCTCAGATGTTATGAGAGCCCAGGTTGCTCTGGTAGTGGCCTTCAGCTCTTCTGCATTGTTGGGTCTAGCGTATCGCATCTTCCTCTTCACAATACCCTATAGATTTTCTATAGGGTTAAGGTCAGGCGAGTTTGCTGGCCAATTAAGAACAGGGATACCATGGTCCTTAAACCAGGTACTGGTAGCTTTGGCACTGTGTGCAGGTGCCAAGTCCTGTTGGAAAATGAAATCTGCATCTCCATAAATTTGGTCAGCAGCAGGAAGCATGAAGTGCTCTAAAACTTCCTGGTAGACGGAGGCGTTGGCCTTGGACCTCAGAAAACACATAGGACCAACACCAGCAGATGACATGGCACCCCAAACCATCACTGACTGAGGAAACTTTACCCTGGACTTCAAGCAACGTGGATTCTGTACTGAAGCAGAGCATGATCCGCTCCCTTACGAGGGATCAAACACACCTCCAAGACGACCACTGCCTTGCTAAAGAAGCTGAGGGTAAAGGTGATGGACTGACCAAGCATGTCTCCAGACCTAAACCTTATTGAGCATCTGTGGGGCATCCTCAAACGGAAGGTGGAGGAGCTCAAGGTCTCTAACATCCACCAGCTCTGTGATGTCGTCTTGGAGGAGTGGAAGAGGACTCCAGTGGCAACCTTTGAAGCTCTGGTGAACTCCATGCCCAAGAGAGGTTAAGGCAGTGCTGTAAAAAGATGATGGCCACACAAAATATTGACACTTTGGGCCCAATTTGGACATTTTCACTTAGGGGTGTACACACATTTGCTGCCAGTGGTCTAGACATTAATGGCTGTGTGTAGTGTTATTTTGAGGGGACAGGATATGTACACTGTTATACAAGCTGTACACTCACTACTTTACATTGTAGCAAAGTGTAATTTCTTCAGTGTTGTCACATGAAAAGATATACTAAAATATTTACAAATATGTGAGGGGTGTACTCACTTTTGTGAGATACTGTATTTCTGAATGTGTCCACAACCTCCTGGGGCATTGTCCTCACTTGTCCTATCTGCCCCAGTTGACTGACAGCACTGCCTGCCAATGAAGTAACAACCCTAACCCAATTCAGACCAGTCATGCTGAGTCAGTTCTTCCACCACAGCCCCAGTCGCTGAGTGTAGCACATCTGTGACAACAGGCATAGAGACATTCTGAAGATGATACTGAGAAACACACCTACGCAGGCAGAGGCACCGACATCAGACAGGGAGAGGGATATAATGGGTTGCATAACCCATCTGGAGGTCGGGGGCTATGAAATTCCTGTGATGCGAGGCATAGTCATGGGTGGTGAGGCACAGCAGCAGGTGTTTTTCCTGCAGATATTCCCAATTGGACAGTGCTTTTAGTCCAGGCCCAGACAGTTGGGAACTTAAGACAGAATAATGGTAATGATAGCATCGGGTGTTCAACATTTTTTATTTGGAAAGCTGAAACAAGTGAGATGGAAATGGAAATCATGTTTATTTACGTATTTATTACGTAAATGTGTATTTTTGTAACTTACCCAGTTGAGACTTTTCTTGGTACAGTGAGAGTCAGTAGTGTACACTCTGTAATTGAACTGAACCTATACAGATTAGTTTATGGACAACAATTTCATATGATGTGTTTGTGATTAATTATAGATAAGTGGATTATAAATAATTATCAGTTTGCTTAAATGCCTAGCCTGCATTTATGCAGTAATTCCTAGACTGGTTTAGAATCAGCTTCTGGGAATATGGTAATTATAAAACTGAGCCACTAAATAGCAATGTTTAGGTGCACTGAATTAGATCTACAATCAACTGTACTGGAACATGTCATGTCGTATTTTCTGAGAAGTGTTCTTGGATATCCCTGGCCTGTTGTGCTATGTCTGTGATATGTCTATGTTTATCAGACAGTTTTCCATCCTTACATTCACCTTATTCCCCTCTATAAAGTGTGTGTTCCTTATTTAAAGACCTAGCCAGGATTATTGGGACCAAGGATGTGACATTTCCCCTGATCCTCTTAACTAGAAGAGAAAGCAGAGGAGCTTAGAAGCTTGGAAGGTGATGTATGCGTGTTACTCACTAGGTCAGGGGTAAGTAGGCAACTAAACAGATTCAGGCATGTGCCAAGGTTTTTTAAAGCCTGTTGCCATTCTCTGTTCTGACCGCAGTATCCTCTACTATTGTTGGATTCCAAATTAGGGCCAAAAACTTGTTGCTACTGATCCCGATCAAAAACCATGGGTGACTTCAGCATTAAGGTTCAGGGGGTGGGGTATATGGCCATTATACCACACTCCCTCGTACCTTTTTGTGATGTCATACTTGTCGTATCACATCACAATAAGACATCACAATCTCTTTTAAACCAGGGGGTTTTAATCCTACATTCTGACTGGCTGATAGCCTTGGTATGTAAGATTGTGTACCACAGTATGACATTACATAACTTTTTTCTGCTGTAATTGTGATGGTAGCCTGTTTATAAAAGCAATAAGGTATATCTGGGTTTGGTGATGGTTTGTCAATATACGACGACTATGAGCTGTGTCGTGGCCCTCCGCAATATGTTGTGTTTAAGAACGGCTCCTAGGAATAGTTTTGGGGATGTGGCATCAAAATAAGAAATAAGGTACTTTTAAACATGGGTCACTCACTGTGAGTATAGAAATATCTAACTCTTCCAATGTCCAAAAAACAGTCATTAATTTATAGGGAATTGTTTAATGTCTAGACTTGCATGCGTTTATCTAAACTAATCAAAAACAAAGTTCGTCTATAAAGCCATATGTATACCCAATCACTTACTACCACGTTATCTTTAACTTTATAAATAAAATAATACATTAAAAAAATAATGCCCGTTAATTAGCACATGTCCCAGCCCAGCCCATCTCTGCCTTGAGCGGTGCACTCACTCCCATATTTTTTGAACAAGTTAGACAAGTGACGCCACAGTAACGTTTCTTGTTACTACTGTACTGACTGACCGTAGCCATATTGTTATTAATTTCGAGGCAGCAAGCGAGCCGTTGCCCACCTACAGCAAGATATAGGGAGGGGGCGACCGTCAAGTTCAGGATTTCAAGCACGAAACTACAAGATACCTGAAAGTCAACACTACTGGTCGAAGTTAACGCCAGGTATGTTCGTTTGTAGGATATCTTACTGCGGTTAGCCACACGGACACCGCAGCTAGCTAGCTGCTAGCGCACTACTTTTTCCCTGCTAACTAACACGGACCACATCAGCCAAGTTAGCAAGTTGTAAATGGGACCGAATGGAATCTTTAGAATGGTGGAGTTCCTTAGCCTTTAGCATTAAGGCTACTGGCTCGCTTAGTTGGTGTTAGCACGGGCAAATGTTAACGTGACTTAAAACTTTTGATACCTAACGTTAAGTATCTATTACACATGAATAATTATTATACATTAGCTAACAAGAGTTAAGTTCACGACGCTACAGTCTTCATCCAGCTATGTCTACATTGCTATCAAAATTTAGCTAGTTAACTATAGCCTTTTTTTCAGTATATATATATATTACAAATCGGATTCCAACATTTATTTATTATCGTTTTTCACCAGGTCAGATTTCGTTTTAAGTAATTTATGTCAATTCGTTTTTTTTTTTTGTTCTTACGGAATCACCACGACTATCCAGTTCCTGATGCCCCTCTGTCTCGTGTCTACTCTAAATGCTCTAGTACAGTTATCATACCTATCTTCGGGTAATCCTAGACTTTGTGTTATAGCCGGAGCTGATTAACTAATTAAGGTCATGATGATTGCTGAACTAGACATGTTAAATTAGTTGTGCAAACGTTACAAAAACGTGGAAAGACTGGGGGGGTCTCTAAGAGAGGGTTAAGAACCCTTGTTGTAGATGGCTTGGGCCAAAGGACGAGGTGTTGAGCAAGTTGGCCAATGTTAGGCTGCTGCCTGTTGAATACACTTGTCTTCTTTCCCTTCTGGCTCCAGTAGTTTCAGAAGCAAATGTCAGTCTGAAGGAATAAAGTGTTATAGGTTTACACCTTTTACCCTCCTTTTTTGGTATACCTCAATGTAAAACCTTTTTTTCTAGAGGTAGATCTGAATAAGCTGCACTGAAGCACTGGTACAGGATGTTGCTCTGGGTAGGTTCCTGTAATACTTTTAATCCAATATGACTGTTTATAAATGGATGCAGATTAAATACACTAGAATACTTCCAATTCAGACACGAGTAGTTAACTTTTAATTTAGCAGCTCACAGGTGTTTGTCTTGGATTGACGTCAACTTAATGCAGTGTTTCATTGATTCAATGGCTGACAAATTAGCATTAGGAATTAGAAGAGGATAAAAAATGTTGGCCACTGTTGGTGGTCCCTTGGATATTTTACCTACCAAAATATTTTTCCAAGAAAGGACGGCGTGAGTCAAAGAATATGCATGCGTGCATTTCAAAAATGTCTTTGTAAATCACACCCTCTTATCTACTTTTTATCTCTATCTATCACATACACCTTCCCATCATACACACACCACTCCCTCTCACACAGAGCACACTCTCTCCCTTTCTGTATAATTCTCACTGTCTTGCTCACACACACACCCAAACGCACGCACGTCTAACAGGTTGACATGTAGGCCTATCTCATTATTTAAAACATCCCAGGAAGTGGTTTGTGACTACATAGACATTGTGCCTAAACACTGAGCTGAAGTGTCTTTTTCTACCCATTTTTTTCTCTTACGAACCTATGAGTGAGTTAATATAGCTGTGCGATCAGCTATTAATGTTGTAACGTAATTACATAAAATGTGTGTGAATTTGTGGGATTAGGTACATGTCTTGACTACAGACATGTGGTGTTGCTGTGCTATTTCTCCTCTGGCAACTCAAAGCTGAGAACCAGCTAAGCCTACACTGCTGGCCTGCGCTCACTGTTCAATTAAGGAATTTAACAATGTGCAGGCAGGTTTTTTCCGTCCAATACTGCGCATGTAAATCAAGCATGGCCTGGAGATGAGATTGGAGCAGTGGTTCCCAACTCTGGTCTTCCAGTACCCCCAACAGCACACATTTTTGTTGTAACCCCAGAGAAGCAGACCCAATACAAGTCAATGAGGGCCTGATTATTACATCACAAGTTGAATCAGCTGTGCTTGGCTCAGGCTAAAATAAAAATGTGTACTGTTGGGGTTATGAATGTGTACTGTTGGGGTTACTCAAGATCCGGAGTTGAGAACCACTGGAGTAGTGGACGAAATATGATTTGTTCCTTGAGGTTGTGGTGTTTATCTGTCTAAATAAATTTAGCATGATCATGTGTTTTTGCTATTAACAAAGTTGTTCCCCTCTGCCTGTCAGAGGGTATGGATATATTATTTCCTGATCAGGAACATTTCCTTTCATTACCCTAAAAATCTAGGACTGTCAAATTCATCATATAAAAAGTGTATTAAAAAGCAATATTTCAATATAAATGCCAGTGGCTGTAACATTTTGTATGCACCTTTTCTAAAATCCCCCCACACAGTTGCTTCACTCATTCCAAGTAAGGCTTTTTGTGTTGATTAGCCCACCAGTTTGGGCTAAAATAATTTGTTCTGCTGCTGCCATCGACTCATCAATTAATCTCTGAGAGCGCTGAGGATTTTGCCTGATGACATTAATATAACTGAGATGGTGTTGATAAGCTTGAGCAGAGAGAGCCAATGGGTTTGTTTCAACAGTGCGTTCTTGTTGAAACAAAACTTCAACAAAGACTTTGACCATCTACAAGTGAAAATCTGGTTATAGAAATTATTTGGTTTCTGTGCAGTGAGTGGAGTCAAAGAAAATGAAGCCTTGTTGGTTTTGGAAACTAATGTGGAACGATAATTCATGAGTATGTTGTAGATGTCCCTGTCTGACAGAATCCTATTTTCCACGTTGTAAATAGGAAAATAGGTGCCATTGACATTTTAGCAAGCTGATATGCTAGTATTTCTGTTAAACAACAAATGTAGAGAGTGAATTTGGTAGTTAAGTGCACCAGAATATTTGGGGCGATGCATGCATTTCCCATACTCAATTACGTGGGTTGTTGACGTTTCAATTGTACCTTGGAAGTGTAGCGTACCGTATTTTTTTTCTTTATATCTTTCACATCTACATTTTAATGAATGCATTTAAATACTATTGGAATGCAGTATAAACTGTGAAATACAGTTTTGCAAAGGGCAATGAGGAGTTTCCCAATCTTTCTTCCACGGCATCTTCACCCCATGCGTTGCCATGACATTTTCATTGTTTGGGGTGAGTTCCTTAAACCTCTCACACATCTATGTTAGCTCAGACCTCACTGGAAGAATGGGGACATCTGATTTGGTCACTTGTAAACCCAGTTTGAACAGTCAGTATTCAAAATCACATTTATAAAAAATACAACTGTTTTGAGAATTAAGGCCACATGCCACACGAGACGTGCTGAACAAGACTTGAGATGCTACATTATTTTGTTGTTTAAACTTGCAGATAGCTTGATAAGCCACCTTCCGAGGTAGTGTGGGTCTCATTTTCGATAAAGCCCCCCCCCCCCCAGAGTTTTGAAGTGTGAAGCCTGTCGGAACTGGATCAGGTTTCTGTGCAGTGCACACACAGATCACTCAATTTTTACAAACTTGTGTTGTACATTTTGTCAAACATGGCGGTGTAAATTATGCAAACCAAGATAAGTCTATCTTGTATTTTTCTCTCCCGTAATGTAAACCCTAAGCGCTGTTCTTAGGCACCGCGCACTGCTGTGGACACAATGGCAATATATCACAAACCCCAAGATGTCTTATTGCTCGTCCAAACTGGTTTCCAATCCTATTAGAGCAGTAAAAAGTTATGTGATTTTATACCCAGCTATCAGCCAGTCAGTGTTCAGGATTCAAACCACCCAGTTTAAAAATGCTTTATAATTAGGCAAATGCTTCCGAATCTGTTACACCGTATACGGTCCCCAGATTTAAATCCAATTGCACATTCTTTCAATTTGCTAAAGATGATACTTAAGGCAAATAAAAAATCGAAAAAAGCCCTATAATATTATAATATTTAAATAATAATCTTGGTATTAGTCTCCCCTATCCCAAGATTAGGACAGGCATTCTATGAATTGCTCACTGCTTCTTCATCTGAGGAAAAACAAATTTGACTGTTGACCTTAGTCCGCTTGCAGTTGCCTGACCGGCCATGAGGATGAATATTAGTTGGAATCGAGATGAGACAAGGAATGCCCTTCCAGCCCAGTCCTCCTCCTCTGACCCGGATGGTCAGAGATATTGCACAGCCCATTGGCACTCAAGGTCACAGATTTCCGTGACACCTGGGAATTGAACCTGGATGTAATGGAGTCTGAGCACTTTAATGCTGCCCACAGACTAATTAAAAATGACTTACTGGAGATTGCATTAGCTTTTCAAAAGGTTTGGACAATCCTATATTTTAGATAACTCTGTTTAACAAAAACTTAAAATTGAAACAGTATGAAGGTAAGACACCGGAACAGTATGCAGATATGATACAAGAGAAGATATGATACAGGAAAATGTACAGGAAATGTAGATACCCCCCCAGGACCTCCGTTGCTTACAGACATTTTCATTCAAAGTGATGTAAACCGTAATCCTTACACCCAAACCTTTCTACTGTTGACTTCTACCTGTTCATTTAAAATTGCCAAGAAGTGAATATCCTGAACACATGAATGAACTCTGAATGAGGGAAACAGATGTTGTTACAGTGAATTCCTGTGTAGCCTCGTTCTCACTGGTTCTGCTCTTACAGACCCCATGGCTGAGTTTAATGATCACTACCAAAATCCTGCAGTCTGGAAGAACAGACATTTCACATAATCTGCCTGTGTTAATACTACTACCTTATTTTTATTGCCAGCACCAATCTGTGGTGGATGCTGTTGACTGCTGTGGAAGGAACAGTGTGCTGTGTAAATGAATAGTATGTGTGACAATCTCCAAGTGAAAGCAGAAGCGGAGAGAAGGGATTAACCACATTATACAGTGCCTTTGAGTCTACCACAGCACTGTCTGAAAGAGCCTTGTCAGACTCGAGTTCTCTGTTGATTTTACAAGCCTGTGAGCAGACTCCGGCTAAGCTAATGCAATCGATTTAGCAAAGCATAGCATAGTTTATTTACTGGAAATTATAGATTGACACTTATTTGGTAAGTATTTATCAGTTGCATTTTTACATTTACCTGTGTCATAGCATAATTTTAAACGTGTATGCATAAACATACATAGTAAAATGTTTTGTATTCTACAGTAACGTTTCAGTTCCTTATGGGCCACTGTACTGTCATTTTAAAATTGCTGGTTAGTTAGTCCTAAAACAGTAAAGCTCTAGCTATATTGCTTGAATAAATGTTTTGTTAGATTTCTATAAAATGTATGCACTTTGTCTCCCTCCTATTAGTTAAGTATGGAGTGTTGAGCTTGCTCCTTTAGTTGGCTAGGTAATGTTTGCTGAACCTGATGTAAGCATTTTCTTTAAAATCTTTCTGGCATTCAATGCCAGACTGAAAGTGGTGTAAGATTCAGGAAGATAACCTGTTAAAAGAGCAGTAGGTCTGATTCAAACTAATGATGCAGCATTACCACCTCCCCGAGCCATAGCACATTTGCTAAACTAGGTTTATCCAGGGCTATCCAGTTTTCTTAGCATGTTAGATGGCTATTTTTATTTTAAGCTTGGTGGGCTATGTAGTTGCTAACTGCTTAGATTGCTGGTTAGCTACTAAGCTAGCAGGTTTGAGCTAGCAGTACCTTTAGACGGAGAAAGCCTCAATAAGTAGTGAAATGGCCCTTCAATATTTATTTCTTGAGTGCAAGTCAGCAAAGTAAGCTTTCCCTACAATGTTCGCCGTAAAGAATAAACCTAGTATTTGGAGAATTACAAACCATTTTAAGAGCTGGAATATGTTTAGGGTTTATTTACTGTGTTCTAGATCTCACGTGCACAAAATATGAATCTAGCCTGTCTACAGGTGGTTGCAATGTAAACATTGTTGGATTGAAAAGGATCCCAAGACTATTTCCCATGTGAAGTGGACTGACCTTTCATTTGTCCGTTTAGTGCCCACAGTCTACTTTTGAAACTTGGAAAACGGTAGTATGAATGGGAAGGCAGTCAAACAATTCCCATGGTAAACTAGTCTGCCATTTCTGTTTTAGAACTTTGTCTGGGGTGGAGCTGGGTCAAACACAGGGCCCGGTAAACTGCGTTTAGTTTCCACTAACAAAAATAGGAGTCAATATCTGGATATGATCTGTGTCCCTAACTGACACTTTGCACAACAAATCCTGAATGCACATAAAGTGTATGAACAGTGGACTGACAGGGCTGCGGGACATGAATAGTTTATGCTGTTGATGGTAAGTTATTTAGTACCTCTTTTTTTTTTATGGGTGTTATACTAAGTTATTTTAGCTCCTGGCAGAACTCTGCTTGGCAATGTGGACATTTGTGCCTTGCATACTACTTAAGCTAAATTCCCTTATGAGATGCAACATTGCCAATAACAGTTCATGAATAAAGGTAGAGTAAATAAAAACATATACACATATATTTGTAATTACAGTTGACATTATTCACTCTTCAATCTAAGATGTTTGCACTTTCAAAAAGTAATTTGTTTTATTCAAATAATTAGTTTGCTTCTCATTGGAAAACAATGTTGTGACAAAAATCCATACAACAAGCATTTATTAAAAAAATATTTTCATAAGCTATGTTAAGGAAAACTTTACAAAATGTAGTTATGCTATGCATAAACCTATTTGGCTGAAAAGCTTTAGCCTGCTTTGTCGGAATTGCCCTTGCCTCTGCATCAATTGATGCTATTTGTGATAACCTCTTGACATTGGTTTGGAAGGTTAAAGATAGACATGACCAATAAAGAGTACAACTTGACAAACCTCTGGCCGATTCCAGCTTTAGGGATGGTATAATTGCTTATAAGTTTTGTCCAAACTTCATGTATTAGAGAGAGGGTTGGGATGATATGAGTGTTTCATTCCACGATTATCCAGGCCAAAATGATCCCGATTTACGATTCTTTTCCCGATTTAATAACAATTCCAATAACAACTTTGGTTTCTAGCTCAAAATGGCTGATTAACTAATACTATAATAACCTGTAAATCTCTAAATGTATATGGTTGCCAGCTGCATTGACAATACATTGCAGAGGATGTTTAGTGGCATTTAGAATTGCCATTTTTACTGCATTTGCCTTCATTGCACATCTGTATGTCTTAATAGAAGTACATTTTCTGCCCTCTTCTATTTGCACTTGTGGTTAGATGGTAACAGCATTTTGTTGAACTGTACTTGTACTTGTTCAATGACGTTAAAGTTGAATCTAATCTATTAAAAAAAATAGTGAGATCCACCAGTTAAATAAAACAAGTAGTCAGGAACACGTGACTGGCAGGAGCCTTTTCAAGTCACTAATTAGAGGATCAGAGGTGAAAATAGATACTGACCTGTGGGTGCATGCACTTCTGTGCGCATTTTATGTGGCTTATTAGCTAACGGTAGGCCTATATGATGTCGAGTCTTCATAATAACTTTATAATTCATTATAACAGCTCCCGGTTATGTTATGTGCATCATGTGCGCTTTGTGCAGGTAGACAATGTTATTTTGGCCCACGTAAATTATGATTTTCTATTTATCTTCTCTTGTCACTTTCAGTAGGAAAGCGTTAACAATTAACCTACAATATAAACAAAATTACTATTAGAAAATCGAAAGAGATTATCTGCATGCATCTCATAGCTGCATTTCTTCTAGGACAAATATCACTGGTTTGTTTGAGCTCAACATTGTTTCAACTGCTTATTTTCTGTCGTAATGGAATGGA
Source organism: Esox lucius (assembly GCF_011004845.1). Classification (NCBI taxonomy): domain Eukaryota; kingdom Metazoa; phylum Chordata; class Actinopteri; order Esociformes; family Esocidae; genus Esox; species Esox lucius. The sequence goes on along the minus strand of NC_047588.1, from coordinate 16,672,645 downwards.
CAAGTATTTGCATATAGCGGGAAGTGGAGACATGATCAGAAGCTTTTTTTGTGGGCTACTAAGTGTAGTGGTTAGACTAGTACTGTTGTAAAGGAGTTGGAAAACTCCTTTACAACATGTTTTCTTTATCATTACAATACAAACCCAACTCATGACGACATTTAAGAATTTAATTTAGATTTTTATTGTAATTGACAATATTCTATTCATGCTAGCAGAGCCATGGGGCTTCATTGACCATACATTGCAGAGGATGTTTAGTGGCATAGTACAACTGAGATGAGATGTGCGCTCCACTTGTAAAATAAAATAAGCAGTCAGGGAAACTTCAGCGACTGGCATAGCTTTTTCAAGTCACTCGTAAAGATTATCCCGATTATGGAATTTCTCCACGATTTCTTAATTGTATTTTCCATCGTGATTAGTTCTAGAATCGTCTATCGTCCCATCCCTAATTACAGAATAGAATAATAAAATATAAATAAAACTGCTGTATACCACAGAAAGGTGGACCTACAGATATTGGTGTGTTATAAAGGCAGTGAACATCCTATAAATCTGAGTTTGTAAGTTGTTCCCCAAAACATTGGTCATTTTCAAGAAAAAAAATAGGACTGAAAATATTGTCATTTGAAAATAAATTGAGATTGTGGACGTTTCAGCATTTACCTCAAACAAGCCCATATTGTGGGATAATTTGTAGCAGCACGAAGTATGAATGACATCATGCCACTCAATATATAATCTAGTAGAAAGATTTCAAACTGACACCAAATCCCCTCCATTTATAGTGTGGCGTTCAATCTCAATGTAGCACTGTTCTGTTCAAAAGGTCCGGTTTCCCTGATAATAATAGAACCTTAGGCAAACGTTCTAAGTTTTAACAGTGCATTGTTCCTATCATGGCATAATATGTAACATACGTTTCCAAAAACACCACACACAGAAAATGCCGCATTGGCAGATTTTGTATGCACTAGGCTTTCGCCCATGGTGACTAACGAGTCCTGCTGGAGAACGCTTGCTTGGTTAAACCAATCACAATGTTTGGAAGACAACCTGCTTTTTCTATAGGGAGAGGCAAGCATAGATAGAATGTTGTTGTAGCCTAATATTACATGCAATGCTTTGTTTTTATGTTGTAAATACGTTTCTGCTGGTTAACCAGACAAATGGTAGCTAGCTAGAAGGGTGGTGACTAGTCAGCGTAATGGAAGGAATGTGTATGATCAGAGGTGGAGTCTGCCAGCATGTCTGCCCACACTCACCTACAGTTTCCTGGCTTATGCAGGCCGTGTGTGGCTGGTGTAGAGTCATAACAGCGAAGTCAGGACTGGCTCAGGCTGATCTGGTGGTGAAGGCCTTGGACAAGTATTTTAAAAGGGCGGCACAGTTTTGTCCATACAATTTCTAACTTAATTCAAAGAGATGACCAGATTGATTAAAATGCATTTAGATCATATATGCTTAATCATACATCTCATTTAATCAAATAAATGAATTGCTCATCCCTGATACACATGCCTTGGTGTGGGACTGCATTTGGTACCCCTTTTGTGTTAACCCCTCCATGGCCACGACCCCTGACGTGGGCCGGCATCAGCTGCCCCGGTAGACATAAACTGATCCTCAAAAAGACTTCCAAGGTCCTTGACTGTTGAGTGAAATTGTATCCCAGCATGGAGACATTTATTTTTTTGTTCAGTTTCTCAAAGTTTACTCTCCCCTTTTTCCTCCCTCTGTGTGCTTTAAGAAGTGTTTTGCCAAGATAAACCTTTCTGTTGTTACTGATGCACTGCCTCACACTGCCTCTCAGCTAGCACCTGCCTTGTGAAAATGTAGGGAAGTAACTACATTCTTCTGGCCATTCTGAAAAACTCCTGTTAACCTTCCATTAACACCTTTGTGGGCCAAAGAAGACCACTGACAAAACACACAGATCAAAATACTTGAGCGAGGACTAGAGCGAGAGAGGACTAGAGCGAGAGAGGACTAGAGCGAGAGAGGAGTAGAGCGAGAGAGGACTAGAGCGAGAGAGGACAGAGCAGGTAATAAATTAATCATAGATTAATCTTTGACCACTGCTGCGTGCGTAACATTAGGTTAGCTAAATCTTCAATTGCACAGACTTTCACAACAGTAATCGATCTTAGCTAACCCTGGCCTTGAAAATGTATTCTTTAGTTCTGTTACCTCACAATGTGTAGCTTTTCCCCATTGATCACTAACATTTCTGCCTTTTCTGCAACCTGTCTGAGATCTGGTGTCACTGATGTCATGGAAGGAAAGCTGATCAGATTGTGAACGTACCAGGTGGTGGTGAGGAGACAACCTGGGGCCAGATAACATGTTCCTATTTACTATCTAATTAAAGAGCATGGTGTGTAATTGGTTAATATATGTTTTACTTGTAAGAAGGTATATATTATATTGCTCAATTTAAAATTGATGACCACTTTTAAACAGGGCTTCACATAAGACAAACAATTATAGTTGTCTGTCAGGCAGGCAGGAGTCCGTGGTAGAAGCACTCACTCAAATCTGACTATATACATTCAAACTGGAAAAAACCCACACAGAAAATACACCAAACATGAACAGAATAATGTAAGTAACACAAAGTCCCTGCCTGAGGTTTCTGAAGGAGGAATATGTCAGTGCTCTGTTTATCAAGAGGCCAAATTCTGCACTGCCTGTATTATTACCATTACATAGTCCATTGAGAGTTCTATGGGAGTCTCCTTATTATATAAAATGGCAAAAAATACTTTGAAAACCGCTATTATGTCGTCGTCGTCCCCCCATTATAAATCCAAACTTCTTACACAAGATTTTGGTTCTGCGTTTGGGAGATGACTATACGAGGTAGTGGACCCTATGCACCCTAACCTCTGATGGCAGTAGCACATTCACAGTATTTAACGTTTCATTTCTGTCATTTCTGTGGCAGGCAGCCGATTGGTTGAAGGAGGTGTTTAAGTAGAGCTGAGAGGACGTGCTGTTTGCCCATCTCCCTTATCTGTTTATAGCGTCTAACCCCGACTTCAGGCTTTTGAGCACAGCACATATGAGCCTGGTACAAAACCCATTTGAAGTGGGCCATTAGGGAGTGACCTTCCTGAAGTATTAGCATTCTTTTCCTGACGTTTGATCAGGTAAACACTTATCTTTTATATCCAGTCTAACCTGAGCCCGTCACTTACTAATTAATGGGATTTTACTGAACAGCATTTGTATTTGATCGTCCCACTAGTTATGGGTGTTTTGAGTGCACGTCATGTGGAGGAGTGTTCTGGGAGATGATTGGTTTGTAGACTAGGCCGGTTTAGCCAGTGCCTACCTCGCCGGGGATCTCACAACTTTCTCACTGGGTAATTAAGGCCCTGTTTCACTGACTATTCCAGTACACCTTCAGCGATTTTGTATGGAAGTGTCTGGGAAGGAGATTTCTGTGTCTCGTACTCAGTAGAGGGAAGTGTGAGAGTTCGACAGATGTCTATTAACATCATGGTGATACTTGGCAAAGAGAGCTCAGTGAGAGTTGGAATCTGCATGTGCACCACTAAATCTGAGGCATTGGAGTCTACATCAACAGTACAGTAGACCTAAATCAAGAAACCTTAACGTCTCAGACCTGTTACTGTGTAATGACAATGCGAAATAGGCAGGCTTACTGAAGCACTTTTCTCTGAAATAATATACAGTAAGTTTCTATTTCCACTCTGTTCAGTCCTGCAAAGCCAAGGCGAGTTACATTCGTTCACACAGTCACAGCTAGGTTTGGTGTGGATAGGTCTTGTCAAAACATGTTTGGCCCTTCAGCGGAAAACAACTTTATCTAAATGCCTAGACTGATCTCAGAAGCGTAGATGTTTGTGTGAGCATGTCCATGGGTGTGAGGGAGCAACCCATAATATCAGTGTGTTCCCACCAAAACGAGTCTCCTGTAATTTATCCACTGGGGAGCTTGAAGTGCCAGAATAGCCTACAAAACTGAAGATCTGAGGTTTTCTTTGCTGGCAGTCTTTTACTGTTTGACCCGTTGTTTACAAAATACTCAAAAGTTTGAATTTGATGATAAATATGTGGTTTAGATTCTCAGCTTTTATCATAAATTGTTTGTCTCAAAATGACAACACTTTCCTCAATGACAAAGCACCAAAAGTATCAGTAAAATTGGTTTGACAGGTGTTTCAGGTTAGTCAAGTGTGTTTTGTCAGACGTAAGAGAGCTGGCAGTGTCTTGATTCTAGACACTGTATTTGTCTTTAAGTCTGGTATGTGTCTGTCAGCATGAGGATAAAGCAGTTAAAGTCAGCAAAGCTTTTATGAGGCTGAAACCATTTAATCAGAAACCGCTAGAGACATAGCCATCGGGTTACCAAAAAGAGCAGTTGGGTGACTTCAGCAATTGCATGTGTCCTGGTGGACCTTCACAGAGGAAGGCCGAAGAATGTTTACCATAATGAAGAAATGTCTTTGAAATCAGGAACTCAAGGATTGATGCCTGATGTCAGCCACTACCATCCACTAAACCCTTCTCAAACTGAACTACAGAGAGCCTACACTGCTAAGTGCCAACCACTAGTTAGCCCCAAACACATGATGGCCTGGTTACTGTACCTACAGCCTGCAGAGTTAAAGAAACAGGCTGTATACAGCTGAGACCGATTAATAAGTACTAGAGTAATGGTAACAGGCATGTTTTAAGGGAAAGTGTTTTTAGCAAACCATCTCATCTGTGAAATATGGGTGTAGGCTTGGGCATGTATGTCTGCCTCCAGAACTGGCCTGACAGTCTTTATTGATGATGCAATGGCTTACTGCTGCAGTGAATTCATCAAGTGTGCATAGAAATGTATTCTAGAAATATATTTTCAGTTACTAATTTCACTTGATGAAAATTTCCTGTCATGGATGTGACATTCTGCATTATGATGTGACTTAAAACACAGAAGGCAATGTTTTTTCCCCCAAATCAAATCGGTTTATACGTTTTACGGCACTGTCTGGGGGGTTGTCCGACAGGCCGCGACAGGGACAGGAGAGGGTGTTTTTGTTTTGATTTTAATCGTTTAAAATTCTTGTTCTTATATTACAATTACACCCCCCCCCCCCCCCCCCTTCGTTGTTTTATATTGCAGGTTTGGAAAGGTATTAGCTAACGATTCATACTCAACAATGTCTTCTCTCTCTACTCTATGCTCCATTCTAGGTGAGGCAAAGATGGTGGACCGGCTGGCGAACAGCGAGGCCAACTCCAAGCGTATCCAGGTTGTGGAGGGCTGCTTCGGCGCTGCGGGCCAACCGCTCGCCATTCCGGGCCGCGTGCTGATCGGCGAGGGCGTGCTCACTAAGCTGTGTCGCAAGAAGCCCAAGGCACGGCAGTTTTTCCTGTTTAACGACATCCTGGTGTACGGAAACATCGTCATCCAGAAGAAGAAGTACAACAAGCAGCACATCATCCCCCTGGAGAGCGTCACGATCGACACGGTGGACGACGAGGGCGACCTGAGGAACGGCTGGCTGATCAAGACGCCCACCAAGTCTTTCGCCGTCTACGCCGCCACAGCTACGGAGAAATCCGAATGGATGAGCCACATCAGCAAGTGTGTAGGAGACCTGTTGGAGAAGAGCGGCAAGGCGCCCACCGGCGAGCACGCCGCCGTCTGGATACCGGACTCCGAGGCCACCCTGTGCATGCGCTGCCAGAAGATCAAGTTCACACCGCTCAGCCGCCGGCACCACTGCCGGAAGTGTGGCTTTGTGGTCTGTGGGCCGTGTTCGGAGAAGAAGTTCCTGCTGCCCAGCCAGTCTTCCAAACCGGTGCGTGTCTGTGAGTTCTGCTACCTGCAGCTAGCATCCGCAGGAGGGGGGATGGGCCTCGGCCCGCGCTCGGACTCCTACAGCCGGTCAGGGTCAAAGTTCAACAACGTGTCGGACGACGACGACGAGGAGGACAGCAGTGACTAAGGAAGCCCCTCTGACGTGGTCTCTGCAGTACTCATTTAATCTGGGTCTTTTAGGGTTAAGTTGGAATCCCTCCGCAGCTTAGAGTAAGGGTAGAAGAATTCATTCATGACACAACAGTGCTTTGGAGTAACATTCAACATTATATTCTTCTAGCTGGAATAAATGTTTTTCTACCTTTTTATGCAGTAAATGCCTGATTGGTAATTGTAAGTTTGGTGAAAACATGGACAAACGTATTGCAGACTGGCTGCTTCCTGAATGCTGTACTCCAGTCCACACTGTGTTGTCCAGGAATCAGTGGACCTCATTAGAGTACAGAAGGAAAGTGATGCAGCACCTGGCCCTGTTCTCTCTGCTGACGGAATCCTCTCCGATTATCTTGATTTTATTTCTGCTTATTAATACTTTCAGGCATTTTATTTTTGGCCTATGAACCTTAAATGGTGCGTTTTGTCGCTTCTGCGTCTGTACCTGCAGGGAGAAGGGATAGCTTTCACACATGCTTTACATCATCTGCCCACCCTTTGAAATCTTTCAGGTAATATACTCCAAACTATATTAGGTGCTTTTTTCCGGATTTAACGGCTAAAGTATTTTTCTAAACTAAATCACCCCTTTAACTAACCACTCAAATGATTACACTATGCAAAGCCAGAAACTATATCATCTGTATCTTTAGTTGATCTATTTAGTTTATGACAAAACCGCTAAAGCTTTCTTATGATTGTATGATGGCGCTCCTTTAGTTGTGTCTTGGCGTCAGTGGTCGCCAACTTTCTGTTTTTGTTGAAGAGATTTTCTTTACACCGGAGCTCGTAATCACATGTATTGGAAATGCAGATCAATCAGAAATGTTTACCTAACAGAGGCCTTCGTTTCACACAGTGCCTTCTGAAAAAGTAATGTTGTCATGGGCATGACTCTGTTTAATGGGGAAATGGTTCAGCGTATACCTACCAAGAATAGAACGTACTGTAACTTGAGTTAAGAGGCTGTGTTATGTTGGTAAAACCCTAAGCTGGATAATGGAAGTGGGTGGGTGGGTGTGTGTGTGTGTGTGTGATTGGACATTGTCTTTTTGTGTGTAGATGCACTAGAAAGCTATTTTTCTGTACAAGTCTTAGACAACAATATGCTCCTAAAAATACTTTCATGCATTACAGAATACTGGCCTGTTGTAGATGGGTATTGTCAGGTATTTGTACATCTGAAACATCTGTCAACCTTCTGGTTGTAGTATCCACTCTGGAGTGCTACCTGTGTCCAGTGTCTTAGTTGACTTCTCACAATGTGAATTCTTCCTAATCGGCACTTCAAGTTCCATGATGTCCTGACTCAGAAAACAAACCTCAACTGAACTTGCAAGACTACAGAGGGAAGCATTGCATAACTTTCTGGAACTCAGTTAACTTTCTACCATTGACTTGTCTCTGAGGAACCAAGAGCGTCCCTGCCCCCACATACTACAACTGAATGTCCTTATAAGGTGCAGCCATTAACTCACAAACCCCCATCACCTTCCTGTGTCTAGTTGTGCAGTACACAGTAATAGTTCTGGAGTAATTGTGAAATGCACTAATAATTTCATGTTTTCCAATTTGGGGCAGACAGAATCTAGGCATATTTCTCCTGTGTTTTCTTCTGAATTCTTTTGTCTTTTACTTGAGCAGTCAGGCGTACAGGTGGCACAGACATGAACTCAATTAGGATGTTTTCATTATTTCTGTGTAGCCTAATGTTTCTCCTGAGAAGTGTGTGTGTGTGTGTGTGTCAGTCATTGACAGAAGGGATTCTTGGTATTTTTTTTAGGTGAATTTCTCAAAGCTGTATCTGAATAGGACTGTAATACAGTACTTTGATATTGAACTGCAACTCCCCTGCTGTCTCTGATTATACCACTTTGCTTAGCATTATACTCACCATCAAACAAATCTCAAGTGTTGCTGTTGATCCTATTTGTAATGATTGGGCAGATCTACTGTATATTGACAACAATTCATACAATAATCATTAGCGATCATGTTTTTCCTTGTTTCATAGCATCTGCTTATTATTTTGAAATTAACTTTTATTTTTATTCTGTTGATTTTGTACATTTGTATAGTGTTTTCAGGTCTATTTTGTACAGTATACTATGTAGTTAAACACAAAATGACGCTTATTCAAGTCACCTTGCGCTCATCTCACCTTAAGTTATGGACCGGATTAAACACCAGCACTTTACACTTGCTGTCTTTTCTGGTTAAGGGGTTGTAAGCAAGAGCAAGGCTTCAGTTGAGACCATTGTAACTGTCAGGAATAGATTTCCTGTTTGACATCACCTCAGGAGAGTGAGCGAAGGCCACCTACACAACCTGCGATTGTACACCCATTCAGCAGAAAAACGCAGAACTGAGAGAACAATGTGAGATTTCTGAAAGAGAGCATAGCGTGTGTTTTGAAGATGTTCATTTTGAAAGTTCTCTCAATTGCAATTGAGTCATATTTCTTTTGTCTTCAGATTTGTTCTGTTCTAATTCAAAAATTCCTTAAAAGGCATAAACCTGAATGGAATCCAGCATATCATCATGAGATTACAAAAATTCTCTGTACAGAATATATGTATACACACACTTATACATATGTGTTTATATATATGTATACACATATGTATAAGTGTGTATATATGTATGTATGTATGTATGTATAATATATGTATAGCATTGCCTAAAATCTGTTGTCTTCAATGGGTTGCTGGCAGATGTCCTCCCAGTGGAATGACTATTTATCATAGTGTTTAGAGTGAGATTGCTAGTAGGTGGTGACTCAGGGAGCAGAGAAATGACTGCTCTGACATCATGGTCTGCCTGGTGGTCACATGGCCTGTAGAGCTTGTGATGGTCACCATGCCGTAATCCAGTGGCAGAACTGGTCTGTCAATGCAGTTTCTGTGATTCAGTAGGAAGCCCAGAACATCCTGAGCTACAGTTGTATCTTCCTTTTGCTTATCTGGACCTTAGTGCTGAGGTGGGTTCTATGTAGTAACATTTTATTAGCCACTACGTTATACTCAGAGCGTGACAGAGTTGCTATCTTTGTGCTGCTGTGGCCAATTCTATCACACTGTTGAGGAATTCTGCAAGGCTCTGTAGCAAGGTTTATTGGAATGGTATTGTAATCAAATTAAGCCATATTCATATCTGTCTTTTTTAATTGTTCAACATTTATACCTTTCTGATAAATTATCATCACATGGCCCTCAACTAAGCTTTGTTGTTTCTTGAGATAAAGCAGAGAAAGATTAAATAAGAATGGGGATGATTCTTTGTCAAACTCACAAATCCCCCTAAATTAATAAATTGAGCTTCAAGTGGTCCAAAACAAGCACAAAATGTAAGCATTTACTGAAATGTTGGACGGTCTCTCCCTACAGGTATATCAAAGACAACAGCTCTTAGTAATCTACCTTGGTGACCTAGTGGGAGCCAGGCTGGGCCTTCTGATGATGATCCCTAAGTCAGAGTCCGACAATACACCTGCTGCTTAACTTTTACAGTTTTTATTTCTCGTCTGGGTAAAGCTGAAGTGCTGTTGAAAGATTACGAAAACCTCTCAATAGTGTGGTGGTGTGTGGTCCATGGAAAAGCAAAACCACTTTGAACAACAGACCTCTGTTGTGGGGTGTTTTGTGTGAAAATGAGAACTGCTTGTGTGTGGCCAAGTAGTTGGAGGTAGGAGTAGTTGCTGGTCCTGATAATTTTTATGTAATTATAAAAGATACTTCAAATAAAATAATCTCTTACTCATGTCACTAATTAGATAATTGGAATTATGTTTTATAAAAAAGGTTTAATACATTTTTCATAGTTTGGTGTCACTTAAGGACTTTGAGTAAAATATGTATTGTCATTGTTGCTCTGAACGTTTCAGACGTGAAACAATGCATTCATATTTTATAACCTTTCCACAATGTTATCACAAAATATTCATGTAACAAGCCTGAGCCCTGGTGGTCCGGCTGATCTGGATTCTACCCGAGGACTCTGGACAGAGCCCACCTGTATGTATAGCCCCTTGGTTCATCTGAACTACGTCATGTTAAACAGTAATGTACTCTTCACCCATCCCAGCCTGAAGAGGAATGGCCGCTGGCTCTGGTTTCTGGCTCCGTAGTTCTTCCCAGGTTCTGACCCTGATAGTCTTTCCTTTTCAAATGATTTGTAGACTTTAAGCATGTGACTGTATTTTTATGTGACAGAGAGTCAGGTTGAATTCATTATTTTCCTAGGCAAATGTAATTCTTTATGACAATACCCTAACAATTGCCCGAAACTCATTAACAGGCCACATTAGGCCTGTATGCAGTGATACACAGTTTTGATAACCTTTCCCAAATTTTGAGATGCAGCCAATTAAAATGTTGCTTTTCCCCTCACATTTCCCAGGAGTCTTCCAACCAGAATGCTATGTATATCCTATGTGAATTTAGCTAGAATTATTATGACCAACATTTGAATAAGAAGATTGCCAAGACCCTGAAACTGACCTGCAGCACGGTGGCCAAGACCATACAGCGGTTTAACAGGACAGGTTCCACTCAGAACAGGCCTCGCCATGGTCGACCAAAGAAGTTGAGTGCACGTGCTCTGTGTCACATCCAGAGGTTGTCTTTGGGAAACCTCTGGATATGAGTGCTGCCAGCATTGCAGCAGAGGTTGAAGGGGTGGGGGGTCAGCCTGTCAGTGCTCAGACCATACACTGCACACTGCATCACTTGGTCTGCATGGCTGTAGTCCTAGAAGGAAGCCTCTTCTAAAGATGATGCACAAGAAAGCCCGCAAACAGTTTGCTGAAGACAAGCAGACTAAGGACATGGATTACTGTAACTGTGGTCTGATGAAACCTGTGGTCTGATGAGACCAAGATCAATTTGCTTCAGAGGGTGTCAAGCGTGTGTGGCAGCAACCAGGTGAGGAGTACAAAGACAAGTGTGTCTTGCCTACAGTCAAGCATGGTGGTGGGATTGTCATGTTCTGGGGCTGCATGAGTGCTGCCGGCACTACAGAGCTACAGTTCATTGAGGGAACCATGAATGCCAACATGTACTGTTACATACTGACGCAGAGCATGATACCCTCCCTTCGGAGATTGGGCTGCAAGGCAGTATTCCAACATGATAACGACCCCAAACACACCTCCAAGATGACCACTGCCTTGCTAAAGAAGCTGAGGGTAAAAGTGATGGACTGGCCAAGCATGTCTCCAGACCTAAACCCTATTGAGCATCTGTGGGGCATCCTCAAACGGAAGGTAGAGGAGCTCAAGGTCTCTAACATCCACCAGCTCTGTGATGTCATCATGGAGGAGTGGAAGAGGACTCTAGTGGCAACCTTTGAAGCTCTGGTGAACTCCATGCCCAAGAGAGGTTAAGGCAGTGCTGGAAAATAATGGTGGCCACACAAATATTATAAAATTATTAAAATATACAAATATTATTGACACATTTGCCCCAATTTGGACATTTTCACTTAGGGGTGTACTCACTTTTGTTGCCAGCGGTTTAGACATTAATGGCTGTGTGTTGAGTTATTTTGAGGGGACAGCAAATTTACACTGTTAAACAAGCTGTACACTCACTAATTTACATTGTAGCAAAGTGTCATTTCTTCAGTGTTGTCACATGAAAAGATATACTCATATTTGCAAAAATATACTCACTTGTGAGATACTGTGTGTGTGTGTATATATGTATATACAGACACACACACACGCATGTGTATAAACTGGTTGCATATGTGTGTGTGTGTGTGTGTGTGTGTGTGTGTGTGTGTGTGTGTGTGTGTGTGTGTGTGTGTGTGTGTGTGTGTGTGTGTGTGTATATATATATATATGTATGTGTATACGTATACAATGTACCCCCTCAAAGATTTCAGTTTGTTTTTCAATTGAATTGTTCACATTATAGGTCACATTAAAAAAAGTTCTGACATGATTTATCTTTGTGTCATACTTTTACATCCCAAGAGCCTGACATTTTAACAGGTGTGTGTAGACTTTTTACATCCACTGTGTGTGTGTGTGTGTATACATACATACGTTTTGGTATAAATTGGTTGCGTGTGTGTATGTGTGTATGTATATATATATATATTCACACACACACACACACACGTTTGTGTAAAAACTGGTTTCATATGTGTCACGTTTGTGTATAACTGGTTGCACACACATACAGCTCTGAAAGAAATTAATAGACCACTGCACCTTTTTCTTTCCTTTCCAAAAGAGTCGAAAGTGAAGGTTTTGAGTAAGAAACGGATTACATTTTATTGAATGCTTCTGTTACTCGCTCATAACCTTCCTTTCCAACTTTTTTGGAAAGGAATGTAAACGGTGCAGTGGTCTCTTAATTCTTTACGGAGCTGTATGCATGTGTACACACACACACACTTGTGTTTAACCTGGTTGCATGTATTTTGCTTCAGCAGTCTTCTAATGACAGCGTGCCTAATAAAAAGAGAAACTGATATTACCAGAGACGGTGGCTGGTGTGTATCAGTTTCGAGATTGTTACCCAAGCTCGTACTTCCTCTAAGGCTGTTGTACAAAATGCTGTACTTAGAGGTATGTGTACCTTTTAATAGTTTGATATTTCACTTTTCTTTTTTATTATCGTCAATGTGCACTTACTCCTGGAGCTACATCAAGCAACACTGAAATCACTTTAGTTGCATACCTCAGTCTACCCTCAACTCCATTAAATAAACCTATGAGCTTACAGCATTGCAATTTTCCCTGCTATACCACAAACCTAAAAAGAGCATGCATGGAGCAGGATAAGACTAGGAGTCTCTTTTTGTAGGATTTACTCTGGGTTCACTAGGGTTAAGTGGAGCTAATTTGCTCTGCTCTTTGTTGGACTGCTGGTATTCCGTGACCAGGATTCAAACTTACAGTGGGTTCGGAAAGTATTGAGACCCCTTCTCCTTTCTGGGTCATAAACAGAATTTATAATTCATGACAAAAACAATAATGTTGCAAATCAACAGAAAATACCCCATCATTAGAAATCTGTGCCAATTTATAAAAAATTTAACAATTATATGATCATAAGTATTTAGCCCCTTAATTCTGTACTTTGTAGAAGACCCTTTGGCAGCCATCATAGCTTTGAGTTTGTTTGGGTATGCCTACACCAGCTATGTACACCTGGATTTTCTTATAGCGCAGACCTTCTGAACCTATGGCAGATTGGATGGGGAGTGAACCGTCATCTCCAGGTTTCCCCTCAGATGTTAAATGGGGTTTACGTCCCACCTATGGCTGCGCCAATCAAGGATATTCAGAGTCTTGTCCCAAAGTGTTGTCGTTGTGTATGAGGATGAATTAGCCCAAGTCTGAAGCTCTGCGCTCAGCATTTATAGTTGTGCGGCCTTGTTGTGTAGATAGCCATTACATTTCTTTGCACTAGGGGGAGCTGTCGTGCACAATGTTGGTTTGTTTGCTTATAGAGTAGGCAAACTTCATAGAAGTATCTGTATAGCTGGTAAACAATGTAATAGCTATCTAGCTAGATCTGGGAAGATACAAACAACAGTATTTCTGGAATGGGGAGTTTGAAATTATTTGAAGACTAGGAGAGGGACTTTGAGTTGGAAGAACTGAGTCCTTTCAATACGTCTCGAGCGAGTGTGTTTGGTTCGCAGATGCGTAAGATGGACGAAGAGGAGCATCTTTAGGATGTCGGCTAATCATTTCAAAGATCTTCTGCATCGCTTGGAACCTTTTATTACACATCAAGCCACCCACTTCACATAGGAGTCATCATTCCCCATGTCATCGTTGGAGATGCTGCTTTCCATTGCGTGTAAATCTGATGAAGCCCTTTCAAAGCAATTGTTTATTGAGATTCTGACAATATTTAGAGGGTTAAATCATAAGCAGACAAAATATTACATTAGATTTAGATTCAACTGTCTTTGAACAGTACAAGGACAAAAGAATGCAGTTAGAAGTCAGTGGGTTTTTTGTGTTATATTATTTTAATTTAAATGTGTAAGGTTCTACAACTATCGACATTCACCAGCCAGGCAGGTGATCTAGAAGACATTTGTTATGATGGTATATACCTGCAGTGAGGTATATACAAGCTAATTTCACAAGACTGTTTTTGAACCATGGCGAGGCACGGTCAGGGGAGTGGAGAAGACAGGTCATAGAAACATCGTGGCTGATGCAGGCAGAGCCTCGGGCTGCTGTTGGAGTCCACAATGACCTTATGAGGTATTTTTCATGTGCCATTGCAGGACACGGTGCTGAGGGCTGGCCTACTGACCGCTCAGTGAATTATTAACATAAACATTTAAAGAAAACTTATTTTTTTTTTATGTACAATTGTAAGTGTAACTAAGTATTGCAAACAGTGAAAAGAGCTGACTACTTAGAACTTATTTTAAAATGCAGTGATTATATGCAAAGAAGTCAAGAGGGACTGTGAATTTGCAATTGTTGCTGGCATTTTACTCTGCCCATCCCATTGGCCACAATGTAACTCAATGGATATGAAATACATATACAAAAAAAACTATTCTATATGCCGCAGTGAATGTATTGTAGGAAATGTTCAGGAGAGTGGATAGAATAATTATATGCAAAAAAATCAAGGGGCACTGTGTACTTGCATTTTTTGCTGGCATTTTACTCCGCCCATCCCATTGGCCACATTCCAAATTGCTGAATAGCCTTCAATTTAGATCCATTATTCCTTTTGTTAATGGAATTGATAATCACCACTTGATAATTACTTTACAATTCAGCCAACGATCTAATGTAGTTGTCAATTACTTATAATAACTGGTCATTAGCCTGTTGTACCACCTTTAGAGATGTAGGGGAGTCCAAAAGACCGTTTACGGTTTTATACCTTTTAGATTAGCAAAATCATTTTTACAACAAAATCACATCATAACCAATTTCCAACTATTACATACTAGAATATGTTCAACTTCATCAACTTTATTAGAAGGATATATTTTGTTACAACTACATTCCAACCATAGCTTAATTTGAGAGTAGAAATATGCATTTGTCCTTATATTGAAAGATACATGTTTTAATTGAGACATATGAAGGCTTGTATTGTAAAACTGATTTCTAACTGCATTTTGTTGTACTGTACTTGTACTGTTCTATGACAAAGTTGAATCTATTGTCATTGAACAAGTACAGTAGAACGAAATGCAGTTTGTGTCTAACCAGAGGAGTATACTACGAAGGATGTTCAACCTACTCAGATTTAACTCAGGGTTATCAAGGAAATTCAGGGTTGACAAACTCTGATTGCCTAAAGTGGTGTTAAATGGTACAACGACTGTGATTTAAGATGTGTTAATTGACTGTGTTATCCTACTGGCGTTTGTGCGCATTCGCCTAAAAGGGGTGCGCGTCTGGCAACGCAAGCTGAGTTTTGTACAATGGCTCATGCTCCGTCTTCTTTCCAGGAAGTATGCACGTTTATATAGAAAGGATTTGAGGAGTTAAAAGAAAGGTTAACGGCTAAATCTAACACTGTGGCGGCCAACAAAGCCATGGAGGCTTTTTGGGAGCTTATTGCCGAAAGTAAATTCGTGAGAGCAGTGTCCTATATTCTCCATTTTGGCTTACAAACTCTCCTTTTATTTGTAGTATGATTGAGATGTAAAGGCAAGTAAAATAGTCTAAATATGTGAAAACAATTAGGATAATTGCGACCCGGCCCCGGATGAAGCGGAAGAAGATAATTCAGTTACGCCCAACACGTCTCTGAAATTGACCCATTACTCACTGTTAATTAAGATATATCCATAAAACACCGCCCACAAAAGGCGGGCACATGGCAGCATACCCTGGGTAAAACGTATTCACCTTTCGTAGTTATGGGTTAATCGGGAAGTTACACCCGACGTCCCCAGGTTACTCCTGAAGTTCTCTCGCTTCGTTGTATACCCCTCAGAAGTGCAAATAGAGGAGGGCAAACTATTTACAAGTATATGTACGTACAAGTGGTATGTATAAATGTGCAATTAATGCAAATGCTATACATATGGCACTTCTAAATGTGCAATGGAAGCAAATAGAAGGCAGAACATTTACAACAATTAATTTCTATTAAGTATAAATCTGTTATTAATCTAATAGTATCTTCTTGTGATTTATCCCTCAAAATAATTTCAGAATATCAATAAACAATTGCTTACTTTGAAAGGGCTTCAGGTGACTCCTATGCCAAGAAGTTTTGCAGGTGGAGGGATAGCAATTGTCTCCTGAAGCTGGTTTGCGTGAAGTGGGTGACTTGATGTGTAATAAAGCCTTCCAAGTGATGCAGAAGATCGTTGAAACGATTAGCCGACATGCTAAAACATTTTAAATACACCTTTTCGTACATCTTACGCATCTGCTGAACAAGCACACTGTATTCCAGCTTGCTTACCAACTATACAGATACTTATTGTAGGAAGTTTTCCTGCTCTACAAGCGAATAAACCAGGTGCCAAGCGTCTTCTCGCTTTCCTTCTTCCTCCTCCTCATTTAAATTTACTTGTTCTCTCAACCGCGCCATCCCAGAAACCGTCTTCCCCGATCTACCTAGTTAGCAACCTAATATATTGTTTACCAACTATATAGTTACTTCTTCTGTGAAGCTTTCCGGCTCTGCAAACCAACATTTTGTGCAACACAGCCTAGTGCTAAGAAGTGTAATGGCTATCTACACAACAATGAGTCTCCGTACACCCGCACAGGCCATTAACAACGCAGACCCGCAGAAGCATAAACCAAGCTTATGACATGCTGCCTGATAGACTCAGAGAATGAGGAATAATATTTGTCAATCTTTTTGGCCTGAATGCAAAGGTAAATGAGCGGCAAACCGCAACCAGTTTTCCGAGCTGCTCGTGGGTGGAGGCGCCCAAAGTAAAATGTTGTTGAACTTTTGAGTTCCCGCCGCCCATATCGACCAATGAACAGCGTTCATCTTGTCAAGCAATCAAACCCTCATTCATTGACCAATATATGAGAGGAAAAAATGAAAAATATATTATAATCGGATCTCCCGTAATTATACAATTTAACTTTGCACTCTGCAAACCTACGGGGACATAAAACATTGGTGCAGTTATGTGCTTATCAGGTGGGTGTTAGCGTATATTTTATGGATGCAAAAGGAGGAGAGTGGGTTTATAATACTGTAGTTTGTACTAGATTGACTGGCTGGCTTTGCAAGTGCACAACTAGTATAGTTGTTAATTGAATGTCAATTGTTATGTGTAATTTTGTTTATCCGCTATAATTAGCTTTTCCTCCTGTTGGTAGCAGAACGTTTCACATGGAGCAAAAAATATATGCCGCTGCAGTACGACGATGGACCAACAAGGAAGACCCTCTCTTGTTTATGAAAGACTTGCGCCGGAACAGCTCAAACAGCCGCACTGCCTTCCCGAGATGCTTTCCGTCAACAACGCCCAGACGCTATTCATTGAAAAAGGCAGCGGATGCGCCGGACCAGTGGACCTCCACCGTATGAGACCTTCACGACCACTGGCGGCCCGTATGCCTTAAATCGGCCCTTACTCAGGAGCGGCTTCCATCTAGCCACAAAAAAATGCATAATTAATTCCCAATAAACCCTTTAAACAATCAAAGTCCCCCCTTGTCCATATCATGAGTCAAGCAGCAACATCATAATAACGACCCAACATACCCTAAACGTAACACAACAATCAACTCCAATGAATGTACTAGTAACAGTTTCTAGCTTTGAAAAGGAATATGTCACTATTAAACATATCAGGATAGTTGTAATTATGATTATTAAGCAACTTCACAAAAGAAAACAAGTATTCATGACCAATGTTTGGGTATTGATCATATGTAGTCCTCTACCTGCCTTGTGAGGAATTAACATACATAAGAGATCAAAATGCCAGTCAGTTTAGGAAAACTATTGATTGTTAGGAATGACCCTAGATTCCCATCAAATGTCCTGTAGTTCTAGTCTTCAGCCTTCTCTGTCTTGCATCAATGATGTCAAGTTCCAATGTCAGTTACTGCAGTCAGAGTGATGTGGACCCAGAAAATTGCCTGGTTGTCCTACAAGTCACTGTAGGTGTGTGGAGTAGTGAGTTTCCAACACCTCGCTAATTCAAGATTAACACCACAACAGTGTCTTCAGTGTTGGGACCATGTGACCTGTCCAGTCAACTGGCCAGTGGTACTCTGACCTGTAGTATGTGGAGTCCTTCAGGACTCAGGGGGATTCTCCTCTTATCTCGCTGTCGATGATTCATCTAGAAAGGGAGTGAGAAGCCAAGTGATCTGACCACACTCAGTTGTCTGTATCCAGTCAGTGACGTGATGTATCATCAGAAAAGGGGTTGTGATGTCCCGATCTGTTGAACGTATAACTGCAAAACGTTGATTATCGTGCTTCAAAATTACATCGAACTTTCATCCACTGGGTATTGTTCCATCAACTCCCAACAATGAAGAAAATAGATCAGTCTAGAAAACTTGTGGATCTCAGAAGTTCCATCACTAGAATGAAGCATACACCCTATTCAGACAAGTTTCCATAATAGTCTATGTCAAATATCCATTTCCATCCAGAATCGGCTTGGTTGATGTTTCATTCAATGTGCTATTTTTATGCCAGATAGCACATGGCAGCGGAGTGAGATTCCGTTGTCTGATCAGACTTGACTTTGCTTTGCCAAATCCCAAATGGTTACATCAATGCTTTTCCACCATTATTTTCTTCATGTAACTCATGTAAGTCTTTATAAGTACCAATTTGATTTGCTCTGAGCCCTAAGCTCAACTCTTTCCAATCATAATCAATAAACATATCATACATCCCCCCTGATTTCACTTCATGAAGTCAATGGAAAGTGACACCATGAGTGAATGCAGAACACAATGACAAATACGGCCACAGGAGGGGCCATCCTGAACCCGGACTGACCATCATTGGTAACAGGTATAGATCTAGAATCCATTTGATAAAGAGCTGCATATTGTACATTCATCAAAAACATCAAAATCAAAGTGAACCTGTAAAAAATAAACACAATCAATGACATCAAATGGTCAGGAGTTAAAGTTCAGGAGAAAAGCCTGGTTCAGGTTAAATCCTCTGTGTGTGAGGAATGAATAAATACAGCAATAGAAAAACATTAAACTTTATTTTATTGTCTAGTTTGATAGTCAGCCACAACTGAAAAATAACAGATATAAATCTAGGAATGAATAACAATTCATTTAAAAAGCCACAGTTTCACGCTCTAGCAGTTAATAAACAGAACTGCATGCGTCTTGCGGAAGAACATTGTAACCGGCGCTACTTCTCTCCGTTTATGACTATGGACAAGGTCCTGTGCTACTTCACAGCGGATGCGACCCGCTGGACTAAAATAGTCCGAAAATAAACACTTATTATAGGTGTTCCGTGATTCAGGATACTGACTCCAGTACTCACCGATATGGTTTCGGAATCGGAACAACTCTAGGTAAAAGGAAAGAAGTGTGAGACACAGCTTTGGAGCAACTTAGTTGATTCACAACACGACATAACGGGTTCTCTGCGTGTTTCGCGCTGGATGACGGTCGTGCTGAGCGGTGCAGGTACAGAGGAGAAGTAGAAGAAGAGAAGAGGATGACACCATTTGCTAAGGGGGGATGTTTTCATTTTCATCCTTAACACATACAATTTTAAACCACAAACTACGGAGTATGTTTTGGACATTATTTAACCTTGTCAAAGACGAACAAAAATGTTAGAATAACACAATTTCTTACTCCAAGTTTTAGGGGTGCTGAGCTCCTTTTTAGGGGTGCTGAAGCACCCCTAAAAAGGGGCTAGCCTCGCCCATGTTGGCTTCCACTATTATTTTTGAAATTATAGCTATTCAATGGATTGTGACATCTGACAAGTGTTAAGCATTGGTGATGTAAGAGTTTCCATTCCGATCTCACAGCGTTCTAAAGCTCTGTGATTCTATGCGCAAAAGTGATTCACTGGTTGAATAAATCTTCTAGAGCAGTGATTCAATACAACCAGTTCACTGAAAAGATTCGTTAACATAAAAAAAAAAAAAAGAATCGTTCAAACGAATCGTTCAATCGTACAACAGTGCCGAAAAATGATATTTTGCCAACAGGGCATAATCAACCTCATTGTCCCAGTTACCTTATGTGAATAAAAGAGTAGTTGTATAACTGACGGTCATAATTAGACAGGCTAAAATGTACCCCTTTACACGTGCATTTCACGACCTGGCATAAACCAAGCCTACATACTGACCCTTCAGCTTGAGAGATTGCTAACTGAGCCACAAGGTCGTCTCAACGAAAATAAAATGTAATCGAATGCCACTCAATTTGTAAAGCAAGTGCTCTTATACGAAAAACTCAAAACAAATATGTATGCATTTAAAACTGTAAGGTTTTGGATACGAGCGTTTGCTAAATTATGTAAATAAAGACAAAACAAGTGCAACTAATGTACCCCTTTATTACATCACAATACCCACGGAATAATATGTCAATGTGAATTTAAATTCATGTGACAAGCTATTAGAGCAAATATCTGGCTTGATCCATCTCAGCCAGTAGAATCCTGGCTGATGAAAGAGGATACATTTCAACCATGATTACCCGTAGCTCTCAGGAAATTCCCTCTCCAGGTAAAAAAAATTATGAAATAAAACAAACAGCATAGGCCTAGTCTCAAGTAGAAATAATTTTAGCTAAGCTATTTGATAAATGTGTGCTTAAACAAAAAAGTTTGCATATTTAAAAAAAGAAAATCCAATACGTTTTTTATCTGTCAGAATTTTATATGGTTTGTCTTTTATGAGAAACATCATTGAAAACATGATTTTGGTGCATTGACATACATATGACAAAGCCCACATTTTATGAGCCATCTGAAATTAGTGTGTTATTAATAAGGGGGTTTTGACTAAAATGATAAGTTCCATATTTTTATACATAATCATATAGATTCAGAATTACAGCCAAGGTTGCAAAATATCAGTATGAAAATGGAGTTCTCTTATTAGTCGGCGTAATTGAATTAACACTAGACTCGAGAACTTCAACTGTATTGTGTTAATAGAGATTAGCTCTATGTTACAGCTGTGTTCAAAAGTTTGCATACCCTGACAGAAATTGTGAAATTTTGGCGGTAAATTTGAAAATATTATCATGCAAATTTTTTAAATTTTATTTAAGGATAGTGATCATATGAAGCCATTTATTACCACATAGTTGTTTGGCTCCGTTTGAAATCATAATGATAACAGAAATCACCCAAATGGCCCTGATCAAAAGTTTACATACCTTTGAATGTTTGGCTTTGTTATAGACACACAAGGTGACACACACCAGTGAAAATGGCAATTAAAGCTGAATTTCCCACACCTGTGGCTTTTTAAACTGAAATTAGTGACTGCATAAATGGTCAATGAGTTTGTTAGCTCTCATGTGCATGCACTGAGCAGGCTAAATACTGAGCCATGGGGAGCAGAATATAACTGTAAAAAGACCAGGGTAACAAGGTAACAGAACTTTATAAAGATGGAAAAGGATATTTAAAGATATCCAAAGCCTTGCAAATGCCAGTCAGTACCGTTCACATTTATTTTTAAGAAGAGGAAAATTCGGAGATCTCTTGATTCCAAGCCAGGGTCAGGTAGACCAAGAAAGATTTCAGCCAAAATCGCCAGAAGTTATTGTTCGGGATACAAAGAAAAGAGTTAACAGAAAGAAGCCTTTACTGTGCCAATGCCACAAAAAAGCCTGGTTACAATATGGCCGATAACACCTTGACACGCCTCACAGCTTCTGGCACACTGTAATTTGGAGAACAAAACCAAAATAGAGCTTTATGGTCACAACTATAAGCGATGTTTGGAGAAGGGTCAACAAGGCCTATAGTGAACAGAAAACCATCCCCACTGTGAAGCATGGTGGAGGCTCACTGATGTTTTCAGGGTGTGTGAGCTCTAAAGGCACAGGGAATCTTGTGAAAATGTATGGCAAAGATGAATGCAGCGTGTAATCAGAAATCACTGGCAGACAATTTGCATTCTTCTGCACGAAAGCTGTGCATGGGACGTTCTTGGACTTTCCAGCACGACAACGACCCTAAACACAAGGCCAAGTTGACCCTCCAGTGGTTACAGCAGAAAAACGTGAAGGTTCTGGAGTGACCATCACAGTCTCTTGACCTTAATATCAACAAGCCACTCTGGGGAGATCTTAAACGTGCGGTTCATGCAAGACAACCAAAGACTTTGCATGACCATTTGCCAAGACAAATGGGCAGCTATACCACCTGCAAGAATTCGAGGCCTCATAGACAACTATTACAATAGACTGCACGCTGTAATTGATGCTAAAGGGGACACTACACAGTATTAAAAACAGGGGTCAGTAAAAAACATTTCTTTGTTGCCATGTTTTGTTTTATGATTGTGCCATTCTGTTATGTCCTAGTGGTTTTTTGCCCATTGTAACCTTTTCTTTTTATTGGCCAGTATGAGATATTACTTTTTCTTTGCAACTCTGCCTAGAAGGCATTCAACATTTTTAAAACAAGGTCATTTCAAAGTGACTCCAAACTTTTGAACAGTACATGTTATTGTTTTCATGACCAACATAGTGACCTAAGTACTTAAGTGTCTGTTTATAAGAAGTTTAACATTAACACTGGTTGTCCCAATTCTCTATCTTCCCTGTAGCACCAAACACCTCTGATCAGGGTTGCGTTCTGAATGGAGATGGCGGCCGAAAGAGGAAAAGGTCCTGGTCCCACAAGGGTAAAACTGCTGCCCCTGGCTCAGAATGTAATGGGTCTAATGAGCCAAATACGTCCCGGGAGCGTCTTGCTTTGCCGACCCTCCCTGCAACAAAGATCCTGTGCTGTTGTCCTGGGAATGTTAGCCAGGGATGCAACGCTATGCCCTCCAGGCCCTGGGGACTAGGCAGGGGTGGTTGGATGGAGCCTGTAGGCCATTGTCCACCCCTGAACCAAAACCAAGGCGCCCGGCCACAGTGCTTGGGGGGGCAAGAACAGACGGGTCTCTCTCAAGATCATGGATACCTCTCCACTTCCTGCCCTAAAGCCACTAAACGCAAGCGTAAAGGTGAACACCACTCAGATTCAAGAACAATGTCTGGTCTCATCATGATGAGGGAGTTCATTTTAATAGCTTTGTTTTCTTTCAGCCAGGCTGGAAAAACTGTATGTAAAGGGCACGTTGCTGGGGAAAGGTGGCTATGGCTCTGTATATGCAGGAACCCGCAAATCTGATGGCATGCCAGTAAGACAACAGATAACTAGATATCCTTTGAAAATATATGCTTGTATACACTAATAGGCTGTGTTTACACAGGCAGTCTCATTTGGACCTTCTTTTCACTTCCTGATCACTTCTGTCACAGATATTTCAAATAAGATATTTATTTTATAGAGCACACGCTCAAAATGCCACTTAGTGAAAATATAAATCAGAATGGATCTGCTTGTGTGAACGCAAGACATATTCTTTTTTGGGGGGTCATACAAACTCTAAAGCTAGCCTGGATGTCTGGTCGGTTTCTGCTTCAACTAAATTCTTATATTGCTTTTCTGGAACACTGTCCAAAGCAGGAACCGGGTGGCACCCGATACAAGTTTCTACTGGTCCTGTCTCAAGCTAACACACGTACAGACTCACTACTTGGAGCTGATCATAGACAGCTGCCTTGGCGGGTTCTTTTATTCTCATGTTTTGAGGTTTTGGTCTCATGGATTGCTGTAGCTTTAAATTATCTGTCTCTGCAGGGCAGTTGCACTATTCATATTTTTATTTTTTTATGAAACTACTGTAGCTTATTTAGAAATCCCAATGCATTTACATCCAAGAGGCTGCTTTGATACCTCCCCTAAACTCACATAACATTTGTCCATGTATCAACGCTCTCACCTTCTCTAGGCCACCAGAGGGCATGACTAAACTCTGGACGGCCTTATACTGTTGCACTGGTATTCTGAGATGTATTGTTGGAGACAGAATGGAAACTGAACATTCCTTTGGATTTAGTGGTTCATATGATTTTGTACTGTGACACAGCAACCCAATGTCTCTGTGAAATGTCATTGTAATAAATCCAGGGTTAAAGTTTTCAGCTATAACTCAAATTAGACTGATGTGATAAATCATTTGAGAAAGAATGTATTTTTTGGACTGTCAGTCAATACAATTGCTTTCCTCTCCCCTCTCTTGCTTCATCCTTCCGATTCAGCCGCTCTCCTTCCCAAACAGTAGGACAGTAGTGACACAGTCTCACCAAGCTTTCAATAGAAGTCCGCCAACCACTTATCAAATTCCAGTCATTTTGTGAGATCAAGATGAATGACTGAGTCATTAAAAGGGAAATGTTAATGTGTGTAGGTCTTCTGCTATGCAGCTGTAATGGGACTAGGCTAACTGCCCAGTACAGACTGATTATAGTACTGTAACTGCTGTAATTTACTACCCATCACATACCTTCACCTTGTAATTTCTTTCTGAAAGGATTCTTCATGCCTGACATATCTACTGTCCTTTCTCATTTTTTATTATTCTTACAAAAGCTGTGACAGCTGTAGTTTAACTATTGTGAGTCTTAACCTACAGGTAGCCATAAAGTATGTGTCCAAGGCTGAAGCTGAGGAGGAGCTGGACATTGTGAGTTATAGCATACTTTACTAGATAGTTTTAGTTTAGTGGCTATTTCATCAGCTAACTATGTCTTACTGATGCTAGCCTGTACATTGATACTTACAAAAAAAAGTACACTTTCCACTTCTTTAGCCTGGGCTAGGAGGAGCCCTGCCCGTGGAGGTGGCATTGATGAAGCAGGTGAACATGGAGCCACAATGCCCCAACATCATGCAGATGCTGGAGTGGTTTGACCAGCCATCGCGCTACATCATGGTGCTGGAATGCCCAGAGCCTTGCCAGGACCTCAGTGCCTTCTGCCAAGACAGAGGGGGCACCATAAGTGAGGATTTGGCTCGCAAGGTCGTGGTGCAGTTGCTAAGGGCACTAAACCACTGCAAAGAATGTGGCGTCCTGCACCGCGACGTCAAGCCAGAAAACCTACTTATTCAGACCGACTCACACCACATCAAGCTCTTTGACTTTGGCTGTGGTGACCTGCTGAAGAACACAGCCTACAAAGACTTTGCAGGTTAGAGACCTAGGAGAATGTAAGGGAGGGAAGGGCTTGGTTGAAAGACTAAAAGCCCTCAGAATTGCTTATTTAGTTTGGAAACAGTGAGACGTAATCCAATGGATTTCACCATGCAGGTTTATGGTAAGCCCTCTGAATACTCTCAACATGGTGGCAGAATTATACATGTCCTATATCTGTCCATCCCCCTCTCAGGCACATTGGAGTACTCTCCTCCAGAGTGGTTCTTACAGAAACAGTACCTGGCAGGGCCAGCCACTGTTTGGACTGTGGGCATCACCCTCTATAACATGATATGTGGCTTTGTGCCATTCAGCACCATCCGAGAGATCATCAAGGGTCGCGTGCGATTCACTAAGGGACAGTCGCCCGGTAAGAGATGGAATGATGATTGAAGGAGAATTGGATGAAATAGGTGATGTAGCTGCCATAACAGGGAGACAACGTAACCTCCTCATGGAGTTGACCTCTAATCATGTACCTATTTTTACTTCCTGTCTACCAGAGTGCCGTCACCTGATTCGCTGGTGTCTGAGCCCCAAGGCAGCAGACCGACCAACGTTGGAACAGATCGAACTACATCCGTGGCTCTTATGATGGGCCACCAAGACCTGGTGTTCAATTAAAAAAACATTACACAGGTTTTTAGAATGTTACACAATGGTTTTGACCACTTTCGATTAATTATTTGATTAAATGGAGAATTATGTAAACTTATAGCAAGTAAACTTATAGCAAATTGCATTGCATTACAAAAATGAAATCAAAATGTATTTAATTACACGTTTTTGTCACTGATCAACACAAAATAATCTGTAAAGTGGAAGTGAAAGATAAAATCTACAAATTAGTTACAAATATAAAACAGCAAATCATTGTTGCCATAAAAGTATTCACACCCTTTACAATTATTTTCTGGTTTTTATATTTGGTAGTGGCACCTTTGGCATCAATTCCATCAAGTTGAAAGGAGGTCAAGTTGGTGAACAGAAATGTTGAACTTGTCAGGCTTGCGCCAAACACAGTGCTTATAGTTAAGGACAAAAGGCATTTTTTGGGTCTCATCAGACCATAGCATCCTCTTTCACTTGGTCTCATAGTCTCTAACATGTCTTCTGCCAAATTCTAGCTGAGACTTTGTGTGTTTTTTCAAAGAAAATAAATACCACTTTTGAAAAGTGGTATTTACTTCTGTGGTGCATACTGCTGTAGTATGCACATTGTCTCCTAGCTCAGCCATGGAAGACTGCAACTCCTTTATCGTTGCCTCCTGGTGGCCTGCCTGACCAGTGCCCTTCTCGATACTCAGTTTTTTGATGATGGCCTGTTCTATACACTTTCACAGTGGAGGATACTCCTGATTGATGCTTTTGAAGAACCTAATTCCAAAATTCCACAGAATGTTCCTTTGTCTTCATGATGTAGTTTTTGTTAGGAACATTCTGTGGGATCTCTTAGAGACAACTTTATTTAATCTGAAATCATGTGGGACACCTTAATTGCATATAGGTGGACATCATTCAACTAACTACAGAAAACAATCTGACTTTGAGTTTGTCACCTTGTGTAATATCGGTATTTCCCCTATTGTTTATCACTGCTAAGTTTTTTTGTTTATTTTCCTCAGTGTAATCAGGGCCCAGTTGTTCAAAAGATTGATCTGGATTTGTAAATCCCATGTTTTGCTATCCACGATCAGGTAATCCATCTTACTTTTGTGTTGGTTTTTCAAAGCCACATTGGATTGGATCACCCTGATTCGATCACCCATGATTACCAGTGCTCTCATGGGACTAAATATCTCAATGTAGGCTAATAGCTATATTAAGAACAACAGGTAGAATAGCCAGCATGGGGTCACTTTAAGTATTTTCATTTGAAGAGACACCACAATTGTACAATACAAACATCCCCTTCCATTTTCAATTTCTTTTAAACAGTCAGACCCCTCGTCTGACTCATAACAAATAAATAAAACAAAATATAATTTTATATATACATAAAACACTCCCAAATACATTGTTGACATTGTAAACATGTTTTAAATCCTAAAAACACTAAATGTCCAATGGTAAACAAAATAAGGGACATTCAGAGTTCCTCATTTGTGGTGTGACCGCAATGCTGCTTTTAGGAGATAGATATCAAATCTATCTTTATTGTAGTTGGGTACGAGTGATTTGTTCCTCATCCAGACAAATCTGTACTTCTGCTCTTTCCGTTTCTTGTTTAAGAAGTGACTTATAGTAATTAGTATACTGACAGCTGTTTGGGGGATTCTTTTATGGGGTCTTTTTTTACTTTACTATAACCGAAAGGCTTAATAGGTAGCCTAATGTCTGCTTTACCTACTTAATCACTGTAATGGTTAAACAAGTGAACAATATTAATGAATGTAAATATACTACATGATATACATTTTAAAGTTTTATTAAATTCGGTTCCTAAAATCCACCCTGAATCCACCCTTTTGCTGGGATCCGGATAATCGAGTTTTTCTTGGATACTAAAACATTTTTAGTATCCATACTGAAGGTTGGATCCAGATTGAAACCAAGATTGGACTATGTGATCTAATCAGATTTCTAAATCCTTTTTTTCTTTTGAACAACCCATTTTCAAGATTTGATCCAATTCGATAGCCGCTCAGATTACTTCTGAACTACTGGACTCACAGTTCAAAAGATAATTCCTTTATCACCACTAAATGCAGTGGCGTGGCGACGCCGGGCCGGTGTGCAAGCTGTCCTTACCCCCCTTACAAGTATTTGTACACGTCTTTGTGAGACTATAATTGTTTGCATCTTTTTAAGCTATTATTTCATGAGCCGAACTTTGGGAAGAATCTCAAGTTTAGCACCATTTTGGCTTTCCAGTTGACTACTACTGCTGGTCAGACAGTTCTTGATAAAACATTAACTGTATGTCACCACTATTCAACAATATTTTTTACATAGCTGCTAACACATATACGCTGACATTACCCGTTTCAACATCACTAGAGCAGCAAGGAAACGCTAAGAGACAACACAACTTCGCCTCCCCCCTGCAGCTGAGTCTACTTCTGTCAAAGAAATGATCCGAGTAATATGTGTATTTATAGTCTCATTATGCACCAGTAGCCTGCTCAGAACATGAGAAAGAAAAATTGTTTCAACACCTTCTAAAACTGCTTAAGCTGCATTAATACTCTTTCACATGTTACATGGATATGTTGAATTTATTGTAGAAGCTGGTAATCAACAAACTCTTATAGTTGTGAGGAAAACAGTGGGTGTATCTCGCAGCCAGTCTTTGTGTCTGTGAAAGTGTGTGCTCTAGAGAGAGAAGCCTATTTGATTATGTGTCATAGACGATGCTCAGGGAAACCACAAGTTGCAGGAGCACAAACAAACAGAACGAGGACACATTCTCATGTTCAGCACACTACTTGATTTATAATAACCAAAGTAAGAATTATGCATTCTTACTTGTTATTGTGCAAATCTAGTTGAAAACTATGATCAGAGGACCCAGGCCCTACTGTCTGAGATGGAACTGTTTAGGATGGCCGTAGTTCTGCCAGTTCTGATGCTCTTTCAAGGTAACATGGTTTAATATTTTCTGAATTGCCTTGTTTGAATGAGAGTATAATGATTATGATCTTTGTATGTCAAATACAGTAAAACATTAATTTAATAACTTTGTACAGTCATTTACATTTTGATGTCCTAAAACATTATCTAAATAGTGATTATGTAGTTCATTGATCTACATAATCTACTTCACATTTACAAATAAATGATAGAACATTTCCTAAAAAAAGTTATATTAGAAATAAGGCGAATCAACTAGACAAATCAGCAACTGTTAACCTGGTGCAGCTTTTAAGGAAACATATTGGCTATTTTCATGAAAATTGCACAAGCTCATTAATTTAGTTGGGATCAAATGGACAGCAACATTCAAACCTGATCTGTGATTATTTAAGCAGATTCAAGTCATGAAAACTGGACCCCCAATGAACACTTATCACCTCTTGGGATGGCGTTGTGATGTTTCTTTGGCATCAACATTTGTGTAGAACTTCCATGAAAACATAAAATGAACCATCATTTGAAGATGATTGAAGCTAAGAAAGACGAATTATTGAAAATACTCTCAATGCCAAATACTACTTTTAAATACACTGTAATGGAAATTCATACAGCTACTTCAGAATGAACCGGTCTACCTGCTACAATCACTCAGTCAATTCTGGTCACAGTTCAGATGATAGCATGCATGTTGTCATACTAGCCTACTTCATACTCCAATACTTTTAGATTCACTAGGTAAACTTGACTGACACATTTGGCAAAGATATATATATATATATATATATATATATATATATATATATATTAATTATTAATGTATTATAATTATTATACATAATAATTTACACAAAATCTATGACATTTCACTCAGATTTCCCACCTTTTCAATAAATTAACATTATAAAATGGAAAAGGTACCAACTCCGTATTCATTAATTTAGGAAGGAGAAACTTCAAACAGGGATCCATGTTGAATCTAGCAAAAATGCTTGGTCTCAATCTGCATAGGGAGCTGAGAGCTTTCCAAATAAATAAACAATAAAAACATTATTTTGCTGTTGGTAGGGTTATGAATAAATATATAAATAATGCCACAACAAGCAAATGTAAGAGGGTAATTTTCCTGTATATGGACTGGTATTTTCCTCTCTATGGTTTCAGAATCTTACTAAAGTTTTCTCTCAAATGTAACCATTGCAAGATCATTCATCATTACTGAGATGTGTACACCAAGTATATCAACTTTGCCGACCACCCATTTGATAGTGATATCACATAAGATATTACAAATTAAAAGTTTGTTGAGAGTTGAAATACTCAACAGAGGGCTGCTTGGAATTAAGTGAACCCTACAGAGATGGTCATTATTTTCGGTCATTATTTTTGTATTGAAAATTACAATAAACTCATAAAATCCTTAGCTAAAGCCCAATTAGTAATGAAGACCTTCCAAATAAAGGAGACAAACAAATACATGTGATACATTTTCATTGGTTATTTAACAAAAAAAAGTTTATTTCACAAAAAATCTGATTTTATGTTTGCAAAAACATGTGAACCACTTCATTCAAAAGCTTGTGGCACCTCCATTGGCAGCAATAACTAGTAGTAAACGTCTCTTTGCCACTAATCACGAGTAAATGTCTTATAGCCACTAATCAGTATCTGATATCTTCTGTCTGAGGGTTTTTTACCCAGTCCTCTTTACAGCCAATTGAGTGAGGCTTGAGGGGTGTCTGGCATGTGCTGCCCCAGCTGCGTAGCTGTCGACGGAGTGGGTGCACAGGGCCCGAGGTGGGTCGAGGGCCTGGGCTTGGCCTGTATATTAAATACTGTTGTGTATATTTATTTGATATTGTGATGCTCTATGTGGTTATCACATTGACCTGTGAGGTTCATCTATGCCAGGAAAGGTTGCACAATCTTCACGCTACGCCACTGTACTGCCCGCTTCAGGTCCTATCGCAGCATCTCAGTTGGATTAAGGTCATGACTTCGACTTGGCCAATCCGGAACACAAATCTTTCTTCTGAGCTATTATTTGGTGGATTAGCTTGAATGTAGGGCTGTGACTAATGACTATTTGGGTAATCAAGTAGGCCTATTCTGTCGATTCATTAAGTTCCTTAGATAAACAAGACTATTTTTCATATGTTGGATAAGATTAAAACTATGCATGATTTTTATAAAAATATTTAAAATCCTACAATGTAACTCTTGGGTTATGATTGATATTGCAATACCTTTACCCTATGCTGTAAATATATTAAACTTTGCATTTAATAACTGAAATTGATTATATTAGATTCAACGTTATTGAATTACAATTACTTAGTAACCGTGTACTAGAATTATTGCACAAAATGGACTTTCATTAATAGAGCAAGAATGAGCAAGCTCCTAAAGAGACATGTCTTTGTAAAACTTTACCCTTTATAAAATGTATCTTGTTTGATAGCAAATGCAACCATCACTTACTAACGAAAATCTTGACTCAAACGTTAATTATAAATACAAATATTTGCACTTAGTCCGCCCTACAATCTAACGTACTGTGGGCTACATTCCCTAACCTCCATCGTGGGCGAACTGGGGCGAACGCATAGTGAAGTTGTGGGAAGACCCATTTTCAGATTTAGCTCCTTCACTGATTTCTTGATGTTTTCCTTTTATAATCTCCGGGTATACCTCAGAATTCATGGTTCCCTTAATGATGTGCAGTTGATCAGGTCCAGAGGAGGAAAAGCAGCCCCAGATCTTTCCCACCACCATGCTTGACTATTGGGATAAGGTTATTTTGGTTGTTTGGCAATGTAGAGTTTTTGTCAGTTTTGGACTCATCTTTCAAGAGAATGGACTTCCAGAAACATGTCCAGGTGGGCTCTGGCAAAGTTAAGAACCGCAGTTTGGTTCTTTTTTGACCACATAGGAGTTTTCTTAGCAATGCCATTTCAATTCAGTGTTCTTGTTACCTCTTGTCAAAGTGTGCCTGAGATGCAACAAAGGAGGTCTGCAAATCTCCAGATTTCATGTTTGGGATGGCATTTACCTGATTTATTATTTTTCTTGTGGCTTATGGGGATATTTTGGATGAGCTTACACTTTTACACCAAGTAGCAGTCATGTTAAATGCTCTCTATTTTAAATGATTGAATTGCCTCACAGAGGACTTATGGAGCTCAAATATTTTTTGAGATGTTTGTATAGCCTTCCCTATATTGATGTGAAAGGTTGAGTGCATTCCAGGTCCCCAATAAGGTCCTTAACAAAGCCATTCAAGGTTGACAATTAAGGACTGATTATTCTTCAACATAAAACAGACACATTAGTTGCTGGACCATTAATATCCCCTACATTTTGGCAGGACTCCTGAGACAATTCATTACTGTCCAAAACTTCCTTTGGACAATAACTGTGGTTCAGTGGATGCCCAGAGGACTTGCCACTTTCCAGACTGATATGTATGAACAGTTTTGGAGGTGCTCAATTGTTTAGTTTTATCATAGCATGCTGTGGCTTTGGAACCTGTGTCCCGACAACATACTTTCTGATGTCAAGGGTCCAAGTTTGATTTATATTGGGAAGGGCTGGCCCAAATCAGGGAAGGCCAAATCAGATTACTATCTTTTGTCTCATTTAATTTATGTGTTATCTGAACTTTCTTTTGTTGATTTATTCCTCAGGCAAAACCTATTATATCCAATACATCAGAATAGAAAAGGATTTGGCAACTAACTGGCGACTTTGAAATACCATGAAAAGCCAGATTACAAAACTGTAAATATGAATCTAATTAGTATAGATTCAACTTTGTTGTCATTGAACTAGTACAAGTACTGTACAGTACAATTAAATGCAATCAGTATGTAACCAGAAGTGCAACTAGAAGAGGGTAGGAAATGTGCAAATATTACATATATGTATACTACAAGTGAAATGTAAAGATGTAAAAAGGCAAGCCCAGTACAAATGGCAATACTAAACGTGCAATTAAGGCAAATAAATAAATAAATACTACCGATACAACATGAGCGCTTCTACACAACGCGCTAAGGAGTTGGTGTCGTTCTCATGGCTCAATGGCCGAGTGAGATCAAAACGACTGCGCGTATGGAGGAAGCCGTGTGGAAGAACACTCAAAACTCGGCTACAGAACTAAAAGACAATATTTATCAACACATAAAATTGAGTTTTTTGGACGGAAGAGTCTAGGGAAGGTAGCCAGCTATATGCAATTTGCTTAACTCGCCGTTTTCTGTACTCTCAAACACCTTTCGACATTCCGTAGGTAACATTAATCCAGTAAATAGATTCCATCTTCCCTTGAATTAGTTTTTTTCATCCAACATGCATCCTTCTGACTGCCTGGACCCCACCACACCACTACCGCTTTGATTGACGATTGTAAACAACAAACACGAGTGACGGTGCATGTTACAAAAACAACTTAAATTTTTTTTCAAATGTCATGGTAAATCGTCATATACAAAACGAATAGGAATTTCAATAGCAGGCTATTTCGAAAAATAATATTCAGGTATTTTTATTTAACCACAAAAAATACATGAGGGATGTACTACTAACTTTTCTCAGTTTCCTCCAGTTTTAAATTTTAGAAGGAGATGAGGTCCTGGTCCACACCTGCGGATTACCTGGTTTGGGGGGCCCGTTGCTGTCCCTGTCCTTGTCCACCTGGTCATACTTCTGACCTAGTCTAAAATCAAATAGACTCTGGATTTAGCCCAGATAAATTTATTTATTATTATATATTTTGATTGATTGATTGATATCGCCTACGTAAAAAAAGGGGGGGGCAAAACAAGTACACATATGTAACACATAAGTACTCTAATACTAGATTAGTTTCGGGTATTCGAATATTCGACTCTGTGCTCATCCCTAGTAGGCTACCAGGTGGAAACAGTGACAGACAAGACACAAACAATATGTAAGGAAATAGTGCTAAAACCGTGGCTAACACGAGCACTATGCCAAGACCCCTACAGAACCACCACCTATGCAGTTAGATGTCTCAATATTCGTAAATATAGGCTACTAGAATTATTGCACAAAATGGACTTTCATTAATAGAGCAAGAATGAGCAAGCTCCTTAAGAGACATGTCTCTGTAAAACTTTACCCTTTATAAAATTGCATCTTGTTTGATAGCAAATGCAACCATCACTTACTAACGAAAATCTTGACTCAAACGTTAATTATAAATACAAATATTTGCACTTAGTCCGCCCTACAATCTAACGTACTGTGGGCTACATTCCCTAACCTCCATCGTGGGCGAACTGGGGCGAACGCATAGTGTAGTTGTGGGAAGACCCATTTTCAGATTTAGCTCCTTCACTGATTTCTTGATGTTTTTTTTAATAATCTCCGGGTATACCTCAGAATTCATGGTTCGAGTTGTCTGTCACTGAACGTCATCGTTGCCCTGGTTACGGAGACTCAGACGGTAACATCAGCAATGCGGTTCTCCCAGATACACAACTTGACAGTTCTGTAAGCAGAAGATACACTCCGCACGCACGAGCTAGGTGTGTTTGTGTGAGAGAAATGTAACCAATATCCCACTTGGTGGAAAGAAACAACAGGAGTTGACCCAAAGTGCTTTACAGTCGAGGCAGATGAATTAACATATCCCTCGAAACAGGTATACCTGCAGGCGCTAGAACAAACGTTTTGGACGGGTTTTTGATTGCCATGGACCGGCACATTTGTCCTACTTATCAACACAGAATAGTTAAAGCACGACGGACGGAAAGCAAATAATATTTGCATGCATGGCTTGCTGAGGCTATATACTAGCAAAATACACAGCTGTCAATAACATTTGAAAGCTTTAGTAACTTTTAGTTACACATTTTTTGTAGCTTAGTGATCACATCACTTAAAGCACATCTTCGATCGCATTTGCAGATGAATGCAAGAGATATAGCCAACATTCCCAACAGCAGATGAAAGCAAGAGAGCTAGCCTACATTCACAACAGTAATTAGTGAAGTACAGTATTGGGAAGCATCTTACCCTAACTATTTTTTTGGGGAAAATAAGTCTTGCTGGGGGCAATTCCCCTGTGCCACCGGGTCTCTATACATGATTAAAGGAATAATACATAAACGCCAACTTTAGGATGTAAAAAATACGTAATGAGTGGACAAAAACCAAAGGACAACGTCAGACTAAACTAAAAGCAAGAAAAGTCTTTAAATTTGATTTTAAATTGGCAATGGTGGAACGGGACTTAATGTGGGATGAGAGACTATTCCAGAGCATGGGAGCAGCAACAGACAAAAAACTAGGTTACATCGTCATTCCTGGAGAGTGGGTTCTTGCTTCTTCCACATATTCCAAATAGTTTATTTTGAAAGACCAAACATCTTGCCCATGTCTATGATCTGATGTTTTAATCCTTAATATAATTGATGCAACTTTTCTTTACTCTTATTTACTCTATTTCCATTACATTCATGTTCACAGTAGCAGAGGACTTTGAAAATGATGCATAAAAGAACAAATTGGTGCATAGAAATTCACCAGAATGCAGGGAATGAAGCATCTGACACTCCCATTGGACCCCCAGACCCACTTCATTTGTGTCCCACGGGTTTGGGGCCGCTGGCAAGGTGTCCCTTATGTTTCCATATTGAAGGTGGCAACCCTAATTTAACCCCACGGTGTGACGGACTAGATAACAGTATGTTGTTGACTTACACAGCTGCATTTGGTTCATTCAGTATGAGTCTTGGACATCTAGCTAGTGTTAGTGGTTATACAATTGTGCTCATAAGTTTGCATACTCGGGCAGAAATTGTGACATTTTGGTATTGATTTAGAAATTATGACTGATCATTACATTTTTTATTTAAGATTAGTGATAATATGAAGCCATTTATTATCACATAGTTGTTTGGCTCCTTTTTAAATTATAATGATAACAGAAATCACCCAATAGCCCTGATGTTTGAAATTGTTAAAGACACACAAGGTGAAAATGGAAATTAAAGGGTCATTTCCCACACCTGTGGCTTTTTAAATTGCAATTAGTGTCAAAAAAGGTGAAGGTGCTGGAGTGGCCATCACAGTCTCCTGACCTTAATATCATCAACCCACTCTGGGGAGATCTCAAACATGCGGTTCATGCAAGACGACCAAAGACTTTACATGACCTGGAGGCATTTTACCAAGATGAATGGGCAGCTATACCGCCTGCAAGAATTTGGGGCTTCATAGACAACTATTACAAAAGACTGCACACTATTATTGATGCTAAAGGGGACAATACACATTATTAAGAACTAAGGGTATGCAGTCTTTTGAATTAAATGTTTTTCTTTATTGCCATTTTTTTTTATGATTGTGCCATTTATGTTACAACCTACAGTTGAATATGAATCCCATAAGAAATAAAAGAAATGTGTTTTGCCTGCTCACTCATGTTTTCTTTAAAAAGGGAACATATATTACCAATTCTCCAAGGGTATGCAAACTTTTGAACTGTAATTGCTCATTGACAGTAGTGAATGGAGGCATTCTCAAAGCATAGTTTATATTTGTGGATACATTTCTTTAGGAAACATTATTTCTTAAGACAGCAGTGAATCTTATCACAATAAAACGTATACCATTATATTTTTTGTAACAAGGATACTCCAGTATGTAATTACTAATTTGCATTAATGGGGATTTAATAAATACAGAGTATTTTGTACAATCATACTGACAACATGATGTCAAACAAAGACATGGTTCATAACAGAAATTATAATTATAATAATAAAAGCAATATTAATAACTATACAGTACATTTTATGTTATGGTCTCCTATCTGAGAAATAATCCTTAGTTCCTGATGACTTGGAGACAGATTATTTTAGGAGTTCAATGAAGGGCCATAATTGGGTAGTGGTGGCAAAGAGGATGTCTTTCTAAAAATACTGCAAAGTAAGTGAAGAGTGTTCTATTTCCTTGAGGTTTAGTGTGAGGGACATTGAAGGACATTGTGAGGGGACATTGACACAAGCTACAGTAGAAGATAAGCAAAGAGAAATACATACACATTATATTAAGGTTAATATCCAATATTCCAGTTTGTTTTAAACTTAAAGCATCATGGGAACAATTCTCAAATAACCCGTGAAAGCCAGAAATGCAGTGAGTGTTGTGCAGTAGATATAATTCTATCTCTGATTGGGTGTGTGATGAAAGGTTGACAAGTGGTGACCAATACTTGTCAAATAAAAAGTACATACACTTCTAACAAACTAAAAATGTAGGTGGACCATGATGATGCTGTACTATTACTCTGTACTTACACATTCTAAGGACTAACCCATGCATACAGTTTTCCTTTTATAACCACTAACGTTAGCACGATGTGCAATACTCATACTGAATGAACTGAATGCAGCTGTACAAGTCAACAACATACCGTTATTTAGTGAGTTGCGTCGTAGGTTAGTACCTTCATTAATTTAGTTAAGCTACAGTAGTCAACTGCCAACCAGATGTAAGATGACATAACTTACTGTGCTAAAGTTAGTTGCCTGAAGTCCAAAACACGCAGTCAAATATTGTTATACAAATAAACGTTATATTGACATTTCAGGAAAAACGTGTCCTATAGACTTCAATCTACCAGGCTCCAGTCCGGATATTCCATAAGTCCTACGAAGCGAGCCCTCTGACTGAAATCACGCACACAAGATCTTGTCGACCGAAGGAAAATGTGTCTAAAAAATTTGTAAATATAATATTCAGATCCGTAAATAAACTTAAGATTTGTAAATGTAAGTCAACACTTGTAAATGTTGAACAACAGTTGTAAATGTTTTACAGATTTGTGTTTTATTTGTGAAATATATTTTTGCGTATTCACAAATTGTATTTATATTTGTGAAACATGTTTACATATTTACAGATATTTTTATTTACAAAAGATTTTTTCACATTTACAAATCCCATTTTTATTTGTGAGTTGTGATGAATATATGCACAGATTTTCTAGATATATTACGAATACTGAGGCACATCTAACTCCATACCATACATCTCAACTTCCACAGTCGAGTGCTAGAGGCATAGCAATAACGAGAGACATCAGCGTTTTCTCATGTAAAATCATACAGTTGAGTTTGTGGCAAAACCTAATACAGCTTGCGTATTGTTTTGTCTTTTACTGCATATGTTAACTCATACTCAGAAAGTGACATTCATTACAAGAATAGTTAAAACATTTCAAAATGCACTTGCATTGTTTTGCATTTTGTGACTTTCAGTCAAATAAAATACTATTTTTCGTCACACGTGTATCGTCACACCTCTACCATCGACGCATAATAACAATACATTTTCTGTTCTCTTAGTTTAGCTTGTTCTTTGTCATATTTCAGATTTTTTAAATAAAGACTACTGTTACAGGATGCAACTTAGAAATCGTGAGAGACTATTTTCCATCGTTCTCACGGTTGTTTTATTGATGAGGGCGGTGAAGCGTTAAAGGGTCCTTATGCGCAGAGGAAAATCCCACACAAAAATACTCTTTCTGGGTGTCTGCTAAATGACTGAAGATTAAAAATGTATATACAAAAATGAAAACATTAAAATACTATTATTAAAGAGATCAAATGGACCAATGGATTGCCTTGTTAAAGCCCCAACTAAATCTTTGTAATGACAATAACTCAAGTATATTTTAAGCCTTTATTTCAATGAGCCTTCTTTGACTATTAAAAATGCTTGGTCTCACCATCTGAGAGTTGAGACATTTTAAGATAGTTACGTTTTTACATTTACAGCCCTGATTGGCTGATCTAGAGCCCACCCCCCTTACCCAGATGCCCGTTTTTTCAACTTGAATAGTGGAAAATAACGTTTTTCGGATTTAACCACACTCTTTAAAATACTATTGTTGAGATACAGTATGCGCAGGTTTCAGAAGTCGGACCAATGTCAAATACAGTAGTTTGAAAGGTTTACTTCTGTGTGAACTGTTATTGCTAAATATAGCCCGGTTTACGATGGAGATAGATTTATGAAACGTGCTCCATTTGATATGCAGTACCAACTGTGTTGATACCACTCTATGAATTTGGTGCTGTGGTATTTTGAGAGTTAGGCTGGTTGTCCTGTGTCCCCCAGAGAATTAACCTCAGTGACATTTACACAGGATGTGACTCACAGGATGTGGCTGCTATGCTGAATGTCTGCAAGAAGCACAGCAACCAATAGGCCAGCAAACAGCCAGGGCATTTATCTGTGTACATGTGTTAGATCCTTTACATTACATATAGGGACCTGATGTCCATACAGTGAAAGGAAAACCTGATATTTCCGGTGATCCCAAGAAGGAAAAAATCTCTGGCTTGGGGGTTAGTTTTAGAGGAAACCTTTGGGGTTAGTGTTAGAAATCAGGGTGAGTGTGTGAATTTTGGTTGGATTTAACATTTAAGGTTATGTTACGTTTAGGCATACATTTGAGGTTTTGGAGTTTAAGGTGAAGGTTAGGGTAAGGGTTAAGATTAGGAGACATGGAAAATGGGGAATCATTTTTTTGGTCTCTCCAGCGCGCGTGTGTGACGGGCATGCCGGCCCGTGAACTGTGTAGCTAACATAAATGGGGAACTTAACAAAATCCTTACTGGATTTAATTTTGTATTTTTTTGTTTCTCTGTCCTTTCAGACATATGTCACCCTTTCAGGTTATCCCAGCACTGCTCTGGGGTGGTGGAGGTTCTCTATCAGGGGGTGTGGAGGCCAGTGATGTTTGACAATGCATCTGCAGAGTGGACGAATGCGGTAAACAACATATGTGCCAACCAGAGTTGCGGGGCAGTATATACGTTTGGACATAATGGCAATGCTACTTTAAATTACAACAGCTCAACGTGTCTCAGCCAGTGTGTGTACAGTGACTTACTGGTGGAAAACTGTACTGAGCTCTCACACACCGAGTGCTCAAACCTGACTGAGATAACCTGTGGTAAGACCCTCATTACAAAACTCATGCTTAGATCAGCACAATTTATCTTGAGCAACAATAATAGCTCGGTTAGACGTTGCTGTGCAAGAAAGGCCTGCAAAGATGCACCAACAAGTGCAAATACAAGTTGTCTCGAGTTATGCCTCCACTTTGCTATAAGTTGCTCGGTTTAACACAGATTACACTTTTAAGCAATTTTTTTATTGAGAGAGTTCTATTAAATATAAACATGGGTTCCAAGGAGGGAAGAACACTGTTCTCACACTAGTTTTCATTAGGAAGGCGGATAAAGCGTATTGATAAAAAAGCATTCCCTTTGATGTGAAAAAAGTTATTCCCAATCATTTCTCCACATATTATTTGTTACTTTTCTCTTTTCCCTGGGCCATATAAGAGAACAGCCTCAATGCTTTTGGTAAAGGCTACCTGATGATCCACAAACTGACTGATACATCCATCTACTTCTCAGGGCACCAGTTGGTGCGATTGGTTGGAGGAGCAGGTCACTGTGAAGGACGAGTGGAGTTGTGGAAAGAGGGGCACTGGGGAACGGTGTGCGACGATAGTTGGGACTTGAAAGATGGGAGCGTGGTCTGTGCCCAACTAGACT
The DNA here is from genome assembly GCF_011004845.1 of Esox lucius. Taxonomy (NCBI): domain Eukaryota; kingdom Metazoa; phylum Chordata; class Actinopteri; order Esociformes; family Esocidae; genus Esox; species Esox lucius. Next base: position 16,632,256 of record NC_047588.1, on the reverse strand, counting down.
GTGGCCCTGCCCTAAATGTGAGCGGGGAGGGTTGGTCCTTTAAAGCAGGTACTGGTCTGATTTTCCTAGATGAGGTGAACTGTAATGGAAGTGAAAGGAACCTATGGGAGTGTCCCTCCCAGGGGATACCCAACGACTGTGGACACAAAGAAGACGCCGCAGTGGTTTGTTCAGGTAGGCCTGCTGCTCGACTCAGTCATTTCAAACGTGGTCATTTTGAACATGAGTACCATGCCTACTATTGAAAGCACATAAACAGCCATTAAAGTTTCACTTGAGTTCAATAGACAATGATCTTGAAGTCATTAAGCTGTTACGTTTTTTTTCCTTCATAATACCCATCAATAAGTATGTTGAAGTATTTTAAACAGCTATAGTTGAAGCCAGTGTCTCTATTTGAAACAAATGAGCCGAACGGAATGGGAGTAGGAATAACTTTAAAAATATTGACGTGACATCAGGTCTTCCAAGCAAAATCCAAACTGAGTAATTCAGACTCAAGTCTAATGATTGGATTTTTAGATTGCTTTACAGATAACAATGATTTCGATTTCTCACACTTTGGTGATCCTAATAACACCTGCCTTAGTTCTAAAGTTGATTAAATTCAGTACATGTGCAGATTGTGCAGTGCAAACACAGTAAAATGGCTTTGCAAGGGTAGCATGCTGTGTTTGTATAATTTTCTGTAATTGTGTATAGGGCCTTTATAAAATGATCATGATTGGTCCTGGTGATGAAACAGGTTCACATGTCACTTTGGCTCAGATATGATCACACTAAACACACTTATCAGTGGGTCTAAATGGATAGTCCTCACAGTCTTAGTTGCACTGATACATTCAGGAATACATTTAGAACTATCTTACAGTATTGCATAGATGTGAGAGAGGTCATTACCTGAGTAGACACAGCTGCTTCACATTTTAATTCTATTGGAAATACCAATTAGTGAAACATCCACTGATCCACTGATCTATGACTCCTTCACATGAAGTAAAACTTCCAATAGAAAAAAACAGGCATTTATAGCTTTTATTGCCAAATGATTAACTGAACCTTGAAAAACTTTAGTCAAGAGTGAAATATTGATTGAGTAGATAGAAGTCAGACATTTTAGACATCTATCATTCATTTTATTATTAAGACCTTTTCCATTTCCCTGACAGGTTTTCAGGTAAACCAAACAGGCATTGAGAACACCCAGGTTTCAACCACAGGTACATTCTTAAGACTCAGACACACAATTCACACTATTTGTAGATATTAAACATGAAATATAAACTTGTTCTCTTTCCTGAAGGTTCAGTTCCAAATGTCACCAGTAAAGAGAGCCTGTCCTCTCCAATCTCAGCAGCGGTGTGGGGCTGCATTGCTCTGTCTACAGCCCTCCTACTCACACTCCTCTCCAATGCTCTACTCTTTCAGTCTTATAAAGGGAGAGCTGGTGAGTCATTGTCTCTCATTGCCTTCGACATAACCGTCACTCTCCATTTGTTCACAAAACAACAAACGTGGTCATCAGTGAGAAGTAACTAACATTGAGAGAGCTGCTTCAATTATGATACAACAAAACACGATAGAACATAGTAAAGGAAATTGACTTACTCAAACTGCAGGCAAATGCAGGGTGTTAATTTTACACCGCCGTGAAAGAGCAGCCTATTATTTCACAGGGTGAGAAGATATTGTTTGAATATGTTCTATATGTGACAGTACCATGCCCTGATTAATATAGGTATTTTTCTGTAAGACAAAATATCCCTATGTTTTACACAATATAAAAAGACAACAAAGGCTAAAACATCTAATGTATTATGCTAGCTGTGGTGCAGAGAAGTTTTAAAAGCTTTTTGTTCCTCTCTAGCTCTTGTGGTATACCAAAGCCAAGACAGCCAACTTCTGTCCATCCAGTCCCAACCCACTCAACGAGACGAAGGGGTCAACCTCCTCACAGTCACCACAGAAACAGGTGTTCACAGTGAGTGTACTGATGCTCTTCCTCTGTGCCCATTAGTTTCATGACATTTTAAGTTTTGGAAAATAGTTCAGTTTCCTAACATGCACCACAATTTGTACACATGGCTATTTGTGCAGAATGAGGTAGAAGGTTTCTTCTTAGTCCTAAATGGCAATCATCTCCTTGAAAATTCTGGGATGATGTTATTATAAGTATGATAAAGAATAAACTTGCTGTGGTGACAGAAAAGCTAATTAAGAGCCTTATTGTAATACACCAAAATTTAACAACCATTTCTTTGTCCAGAGAGTTCGCTAAAGTCAGCCAGCATCTCTTCTGGGGAATGTTATGAGGACATTGAGACACTCGACAATGAATTGCTATTCTCTGGTCTGTCTAAATGCAGAGCATGCAAGTTTTGTTTACTCCAAAAATGCCTTTGTGTCATCCTGTGCATCTAAATCTCCTCTCCTTAATTAGTAATAACATGGTAACTATGTGGAATGCTAACCACCCACGTCTAGGTCCAACAGAACCGTTCCTTCCAGACTGTGTACGAAAACAGTCCTTGGGGTCGAGTAGCACATCATCTGGAGAGTGCTACGAGAACCTGACATTAGCCGACGAAGAAAATCTACATTCAGGTCTGTTCAAGTGAAAATCCCATGAACAACCACACCTAATTAATTTGGTGGTGAATAGACAGATAGCTACAATAGCAAAAGCATTTTTACTCAGTTTTATGTATAAAGAAAGGTTTATGAGATAAGATATGTAGATACATAATTATGACTGCCAGGGAGCATATTAAACAAACTCTTTCCTCCTCAGCAAACCCCTATCAATCATCCCCTGTGCAGTCAACTAGTACACACCAGGATCAGCAACAGCCAGAAGACAGCTGCTGCCACCAATTGAGGAATCAAAATCAAGGTATACATATTTTGAGAAATGCTTTGTGATATTTGTGAGGTAGAAAAGCCCACCTTGCTGGTGACGAGCACTGTCCTCCAGAGTGAGTGTGCAGAGCACAAATGCTATTCTTTTCATCCATCCTAAAACCTCTGCTTCATGCAGGTGAGATGTATGATTCTGCTAGTTTTGGACAGAGAAGTGGAAATCTTGATATATAATTATCTGTGGCTATTTGTGCAGAATGAGGTAGAAGGTTTTTTTGTAGTCTTAAATTGTAATCATCTCCTTGAACAATTTTGGATTATGTTATTATAACGTTAAGTATGACAAGGAATAAGAAAATACTTATATGGGTAAACTTGCTGTGGTGACAGAAAAGTTAATTTAGAGCCTTATTGTAATACACCAAAAATTAACAACCATTTCTTTGTCCAGTGAGTTCGCTGAAGTCAGCCAGCATCTCTTCAGGGGAATGTTATGAAAACATTGAGACACTCGACAATGAATTGCTACTTTCTGGTCTGTCTACATGCTGAACATGCACGTTTTTGTACTCCAAAAATGCTTTTGTGTCATCCTGTGCATCTAAATCTCCTCTCCTTAATTAGTAATAACATGGTAACTATGTGGAATGCTAACTACCCACGTCTAGGTCCATCAGAACCGTTCCTTCCAGACTGTGTACGAAAACAGTCCTTGGGGTCGAGTAGCACATCATCTGGAGAGTGCTACGAGAACCTGACATTAGCCGACGAAGAAAATCTACATTCAGGTCTGTTCAAGTGAAAATCCCAAGAACAACCACACTTAATTAATTTGGCGGTGAACAGACAGATAGCTACAATAGCAAAAGCATTTTTGCTCTTTTTTATGTATAAAGAAATGTTTCTGAGATAAGATATGTAGATACATAATTAAAATGACTGTCAGGGAGCATATTAAAAAAACTCTTTCCTCCTCAGCGAACCCCTATCAATCATCCCCTGTTCAATCAACCAGTACACACCAGGATCAGCAACAGCCAGAAGACAGCTGCTGCCACCAACTGAGCAATCAAAGTCAAGGTACCTGACATTTCTAAAGTGCATGTGGGAATTAAAATGCTTCTACGCACTACGTTCTTACATGCTCTTAGGGTTGTACAGAGAAGACGCACATTTGCCAGGCTTGTTGACATCATGGACACAGAAATAACTCTTACAAGCTACATGGAAAGGCTATTCACTTGCAGAACTGTCCTTGGTGTTTGCTTGCGTAAAGCATAACAAACACCAGTCAGCTCTGGCTAGATGAAACCTCTGCATCATCCAGCTGGCTTGGAATGGAGCATGAGAACTTCCACCCATACTCTGTGTTCATGTCCCCTACCCCCTTTGAAAATACTTCAATGTCATACATCTGAAATACATACCATAGTCCATACGTAGAAGCAAATGAAGGTAAACTTTGACCTGGGAGAAATGTCTTTCCTGGTCCAGATAGTAAGGAACCGGAAGAGATCGTGCTTTCTACACTTGGAAGGTGAGGAGATCACCTGTATACTTAGAAGGTGCCTCTGCTTCATTTAATCAGCTGAGGAAAAAGTATTACCTTCCTAAAAACAAGTTATCTAATTACAGATAAAATTATATTTACAAAAGCATCTCCTTGCATTTAAGAATGCTAGGCCTTCTTTTTGATGGTTCCAGAGGCGTTGCTAGGATCACAATTCATTCACGGCTTAGTTTTTCATGGCACTATGAATTTCATTTTATTTATAAATATGAATTGTGCACTTTGTTTTTCTGAATACATCTACATTAATTTCAATGTTAACATGATTATGGATACAGATGCACAAAATCTAATCCCCAAAACACGCAAACCTCTCACTATTACATAAAAAATAGTTAGCTTTCTTTACCATCATAATGTGAACATTCACATAAATATAGAAGTGTTAGAACAATTATATTTACCCCAAAATGACTACAGAATACATACATTTTCATTCATATTTTATACAACATAAACCAAAAGTACTGCTTTGATAAATTGATAGTTGATTTGTCCAAAGGCTTTTAGATCCCTTAAATGGTAAGGAATATGTCCTGGGGAGACTTACTTGAATATGGTTCAACAGAAATGAAAAAACTGAAATAGAAAACAAAAACAAAATATTCACTGTCCAAGTACTTTTGAACCTCAATGTATGTAGCCGTATGAATATAAATGCGAATTTATTTGTTTAATACAGATGATTCAAGCAGCTCATCCTCTTCTGAGCTTTATGAAAACATTGAAGTCAACAACGAAGAAGATGTGTGTGCTGCTACCGTGAAAGAAGACCCAGACCAGTCCCTTTCCGACAGTGACTACGATGACATTACAACTTACTAGCATTTCTTGACTGCAGTGTAGTGGGACCTATGAAACTAAGAAAAGCACTGTATTGCTAACTTTGAAGAAAAAACAGCATCAAATAGACAAACGGTCACTTGATGACTAAAGATGACAGGCACCACTCAAAGCAAGGCAATGCAATTATTTTAATTTTGAAATAGTCTTAAAGATTAGAAAAACCTGATATGAATCACCTACTGCAGTTCCAATTATATCCTTATGAGCCATAAGACAAAGGTTATATACAAGGAGCTGACCTTATCTACATTCTAAATCTAAATCTTTCTATGAAAAAACAATTTATGAATGATTTATGAAGATGAAATGTTGCTAAAAGCACATTTAAATTCTTAAGGTGTGATTCAGTAGAGTAAATTAATTAATTAATGCATCAAAATAATAAAAATTTAACACATTTGCTACATGATTGATGTCCTTTACATTTATTTATTTCTACATTCCTGTCTGTTTGCATGAATTTAACCTCTATTATATTTATTTAGCCTTACACATCACATAGAAAAACACATAATGCGTACCATTACTCAGTAGGCTGGCTTTACACATCACATAGAAACCTGTTATGCCCACTTTTGCACAGCTGGCCTCTAATAAACTGAATCACCTTAGTAGGGAGATTAAAATGTTTGATATTTGAAAAATATTTCATATTACATACGATTCGGCTTCATTGTTGAGGCAATTGCAGATAAAGCCACTAGTAGTATCTTGCTTACATAGGCTGCTTAAACATCATGTTTAAGTAGATTATGATGCTTAGCAGACATCAGGGCCGGCCCTCCCAGAGGCAAGATTAGGTAGCCGCAGAGGGCGGCACTTGAATTTGAGGCAGCATTTTGACCATTGGCTGCCTCCCTCCAGCGTGACCATTGGTTACCTCCCTCCATCGTGACCATTGGCTGCCTCCCTCCAGGGTGACCATTGGCTGATGCCCTCGGGCGCCCCTGATCCGTGGCACCCCAGCCACCAGGTCGTAGCGTTACTACAGTTCCCGCCCTCACCCCATTCACGCTTCTCCAGTAGTTCACTGCTACTATCCTTGGTGGCTAGAGGACACTCTAGGCGGAGACTAAATAAATAAATAAATACTGAAACTGATGTTGGACAAGCAAATTTGGTATGTAAATAAACAACATTTGGTGAGGCTGGGTCATTGACATAAAGCTTATTTTACACTGCTCCAGGGAAATGAGGCCAGCTATGCATTTATGAAAGCACTTGTTTCTAAAGCTCAAATTATCTCACTATTTTTTACAGTTTCACAGGAATATTTAAATATTTGTTAAATATGTAATATAATAGTGATATTTTTATTGTTACTGTAACAAATAGGGGATAACAGACGGCATATTATTAATAAGAAATGTGGTTTTCTACTATAGGTAGTTAGCTGAGAAGTAATAGCAACATTGTAACTCTGATTAAATAGTACCTCCGTGCCTCGGAAAATCTTGGTGTGTTTGGTTAAAACCAGTGCTCAAATTGGGTGAGGATATCACATTCCCTTTGTTAATGAAAAGGGCAAAAGTGATATCTAACAAGCTCTAAAATTCCCACGAAAGGCTTGACTCCGATGCATACAGGAAATATTGATTCCTCACTATGATAGTCTGAAGCTGAGCTGCAGCCTATAATATTTGAGGAGATAATATTATTAATGGTGATATTATGTCTCTATTAATTTGAGCTTTTCTCTTTCTGAAAATATAAGATGTTTGTTTAAACCATGTCAGCTTTTCGGGAAGCTCGTCTGTTGTTGGATTATACAACTGAGGAGTAGCCAGAAGTTGAAGCTTACATTTTCTGCATTTGTACGTGCCAGGGTTGATGCTTAGATTTCACATGGGTATCTATAATGTACTTATTTTCAAACAGCGTTGTAAAATAAACACAAAAATGTGTGTATGTGGGTGGGGGGCAGCAGAACATCCTGTGCAGGCCCTGGCAGTCATGTCTTTTAGCAGACTAAAACGAGTGATTTTGCCAGCTGGATATTGACTAGAAAAAATATGCTACCCATAACTGAGTGCATGGTGTATGTGTTTTAGCAGATATTTGTATTGATAAAACTAGTCTAATTTTTTTAAACTGCAACACCGCTTACACGGACATGCTGATGCTAAGAAGTATTAACTTTGTATTTGTATTATACACTATACACACAGTTTTAAAATCATATTCACCCCTCCTTCCCTAAGCTCCATTTTCACACAAGCCCGGTCTGGTCTTAAAATTTAACTAGATAAATCACATTTCTAAAGATTAGTGTACCTGAAAAAAATACTGTTTAACTGATAGGCATCTGCTATTTTGACCAATTGACTGGTCAAAATAACTATTGTACTGAATTTGTCAAAAATTAGCAGTGAGCTTGTTTGATGTTTTAAACATGCACAGAATTATTGAATGCAGTTGTGCATATAAGTTGGCATACCCTGGCAGAAGTTGCGAGATTCTGGCATTGATTTTGAAAAAATGACTAATCATGCAAAAAAAAACTGCATTCTATTTAAGAATAGTGATCATATGAAGCTATTTATTATCACATAGTTGTTTGGCTCCTTTTTAAATCATGATAACAGAAATCACCAAAATGGCCCTGATAAAAGTTTATATACCCATGTTTGGCCCTGTTACAGACACACAAAGTGACACACACAGGTGAATTTCCCACAGGTGAATTTCCCACCCCTGTGGCTTTTTAAATTGCAATTAGTGTCCGTGTATAAAATTGGCAATGAGTTAGTTTGCTCTCACATGGATGCACTGAGCAGGCTAGACACTGAGCCATGGGGAGCAGAAACGAATTGCCAAAAGACCTGCATAACAAGGTCATGGAACTTTATAAAGATGGAAAAGGATATAAAAAGCCTTGCAAATGCCAGTCAGTACTGTTCAATCAATCATTAAGAAGTGGAAAATTCAGGGATACAAAGAAAACCCACAGGTAACCTCAGGAGAAATACTGGCTGCTCTGGTAAAAGACAGTGTGGTTGTTTCAAGGAGCCCCATACAAAGATACAAAAATGAGCTGCATGGTTGTAAACCTGGTTACAATATGGCCAACAACACCTTGACATGCCTCACAGCTTTGCCAAGACGAATGGGCAGCTATACCACCTGCAAGAATTCGGGGCCTCATAGACAACTATTACAAAAGACTGCACGCTGTCATTGATGCTAAAGGGGGCAATACACAGTATTAAGACTTAAGGGTAAGCAGACTTTTGAACAGGGGTCAGTTCATTTTTTTCTTTGTTGCAATGTTTTGTTTTATGATTGTACCTACAGTTGAATGTGAATCCCATAAGAAATAAAAGACATGTTTTGCCTGCTCACTCATGTATTCTTTACAAATGGTACAATATTATCAATTCTCCAAGGGTATGCAAACTTTTGAGCACGACCGTATTACAAATTATTTAGAAGCCATATTATAATATATATATATATAATATTATATTAGTAACCAGGGGTCAAGACCCTTCCCAGATTATGCTGTTACGGTCCTAAAACTTCTCTGTCCAAAACTAGCAGAATCATACATCTCACCTACATGAAGCAGAGGTTTTAGGATGGATGAAAAGAATAGCATTTCTGCTCTGCACACTCACTCTGGAGGGCAGTGCTCGTCACCAGCAGGGTGGGCTTTTCTACCTCACAAATATCACAAGGCATTTCTCAGAATATGTAACATCTCTTCCTTTCCACCTCACATCTAATAGTTTGTCAAAACAAAATGAAACAAGTGCTTTCTGGTCACTAATCTGGATATGTGCACCCAAATTTGCATGTCAATGTTGGTTACTGGTCCAGACATTACCTGTTTGCTTCTGAACAAGCACACAGTAAGTACTTTGGATAGGTATCCCATTAAACCTATAGGTAGTCAATTACATTATAAAATGTTTTCATTATCACGTGTGAATACAGCTCAAAATATCAATTTCAAGTCAATACAAATTAAAGTCTGTGTGAGAGGAAAAGTGAGAGTCAAATTTACATTTTAACCATTAAGCAGACACTAATTCAAAACTGCTCACATGAGCAATTGGGCTGAAGTGCCTTGTTCAAGGGCACAACTACAGCCTTTCCCCCCTTGTCTGATTGAAGATTCGATCCAGCAAAACTTTTAGTTACTGGCGCTGATAGAGAATATGCTGTCATGCTTCATGTTTCCCACAGACCCACTTGAGCTGGGGCTGTTGTCTCAGGTCGATGAGGTCTCGAGCAGAGTGCCAGCTACACTGGCAGGAGTACGCCCGTGCCCCACTCCTCCTCCTCAGCTTGACCCGCAGATTCTGACAGTCTGGCATATTGTTCCTGCAACCATAAAAATAGACGAGGCTGGTAAGCTGAGCTCACCGTTAAATCCATTATGAAAAAGTTGTAGATAGGACACCTGCTAAATAGTACAAATGACTTGTACTGTACTAAGTTGTTCATGTTGATATTACAAAACCAGACTCCAATAGCCCCTTGTGATTCTTGAATATTAACTGTCAACATCCCAAATACTTCACTGAGGGAGTTAAACTGTGATGAAGGCATTAAACTAGTTAGGAAGACGCAGACAGGTGTTTGATGACAGTGGATGGTAACATCAGCATCATTAGCACGATGTGTTGCCTTACATACAGTACAGAAATCCCCTAAACCTCCCCTGAACAAGAAACGGGTTCAACAGCCACCAGCTTGGGACATCCGTCATTCCATCACCCACTGCAGACCACAGCAACAAACATGCATGAAACACTGGCCACCCCTCAGTCCAGCTCCTCTTTAGGTTTCAACTCTACTAGGGATTTTCCAGCCACTGTGCATAAACTCTTGTTGTTGATAGTTGTTTGGGATTTCTAGTCTGGGTATCTGTATAACCACTTTGTGACCACTGCTGATTTAAGGGCTGCATACATTTGATTGATTGCCCATGAAGAAAACAACATGGCAAGTATCCTATGAGTATTTGCTGCTCTTTGCGTCTGTGGAACACTGCACTGGGTTTTCGGTGCTTCCATTTTTGTGACTCCAGGGGAGCTTCCAGGTCCCCAAATTGCCCCAACAATTAGAAACGCCTCAACTTAACTTGCAACCTCACACCAAGAACATTGAGCCTCCAATAGCCTTAGCTGTTTCTCTATCTGAAATTGAGCATGCAGCCACTAGAGTAGCACGGCCCTTCTGTCAAGTCGCGCATCAGTAGTATTCAATTAGTGAAGCCTAGATTCATTTCTTGGCGTTTATAGGAACAAACACCCAAGCTTGTCTACTTACATCATAGTGCTATGAGGTCTCTCTCATCAGGGGCTAGATCACTGCCAGTAAAACAAAACAATATATTGACAAACAAGCGGCTAGGGCGGCACTGCAAGGTTGTTTAACTGCATTACTTTAGTATGTTTTCATCCTCTACTACCACACGATCTGTTGTCCGCCTGAGGGCATGGTTATTTTAAATTATACCACTGTGCATATTTATTTTAGCAAAAAGTTACCTGTTTTCCTTAAAAGCCGGGTATTTATCCAAGAAGTGATAATCGTCTTAACATTTTATTTTTGCATGAAAATATTGACGTTTATTTCAAATCATTTTACTGAATTACAAAATAAAGGCTAACACTGCCCTCTTCTGTTTAAATATCAAAAATGTGGGATTATCTTGTTTTTCTACAACCTTCATCGAGTTTTGGTTATAATTAAGCCCCTGTTCAAATAAAAATAAATGAGGAACAAAAAATAGCAAGTACATGTTATACAAAAGGCTCATTACTTGCTTTCAATATCTCTTATCTGGATGGCCGAAGACTCATTGCCAAGTATTGGGGGACCAATAAACTGTTTGTTACTGCAAGTTTCAGAAATACACTGTAATGCATTCATGGGGTGATAATGCATCTGCGCAAAAGCCACACAAAAATACATTAGACCTAATAGGGGAAAACTTACCTGAAGAACAAGTAATCACAAGAGGGGTCCCACTCATGATCGTCAAACATGGCCACCCAAAAATCACAGGAGATACATCTCAGCTGGTCACAAGACCTGTCAGTACAAGTTGAAAAATGCATCTAATTAAATTATGATAATTATAGGAACACTCTCTTACACATTAACAGCACTGACCTTTGTGAAACAGCGGTTCCTAAACCATTTTTGATAGAGCTTCCACCAAGGAAAACTGGGCAGCACCTGTTCAAATAAAAATAATTTTCGGGGAAAAAATTGCAAATACATGTTAAGACTCATTATTTGCTTTCAAGAACCCTTATCTGGTTGCCTGAAGAATCCTTGTCAAGTATTGGGGGACAAATGGGTAACTGTTAGCTAGGAAGGCTAACGCTAAACTAATTCTACTGGAAAATTTTGTCAGACAAGAAATGGAGGAGTACAGTCCTTGCATTAAGACTGCAGTACAACAAAGCATGTAACGTCTTGACATTCCTGATTTTCTCATTCTTTGACTTGATAGTCAATTTGTTCAAATATTTTTAAAGCCCGATCTAGCTGTATGCTATATAGGGTGCAGTGATCATTCGAAACATATCGTCAGAGTTAAAAAAAAAAATCTTTAATGAAAATAATGTTCTCTTTGACATTGTGATATTGCTAATTTTGCTTTGTGCATACCTGATACAAAAGGCTTATGCAAGCTTCATCCGGTAGGCATGCTCACATTGTCCAATTTTAAAACATCTGAGTAGACAACTAAAGGGCAAAAAGCAGGGAGGTCACTAAAAAATTATGGATGGAGGGGCTAAGCCTCATTTTGGGGGTCTGAGCATACTCCCCAAAATAACTTTTCATCACATATCTTTAGAGTAACAACAGGTGTAAAATCTATCAAAATAAGGTTATTTTGGTCAAGGTTGGCTAGAAGTATACCTGTCTCATAGTTTGTGTTAGACACTGATCTAATATGACTTAAATTCTATCTAAATAAAGTAATTAATGTCCATTCTGTCTCCATCCATCCAACACCAACAAAATACTAAATGTACCTGCACACAGTATATTCTGTTTATAAGCAAGATTTCTCTAAATCATTCTGAATCATTTCAAAAACAGACTTAGTCATTAGCTTATTCATCTTGGAATAAGTCATTAATAAACTGATCATAATAAAATAAACATTTAACAACCCTTCCTCCCTTCCCCTGAACAGAATACATTGCAATAAGTTAGCCTCAAACCAAACAAACATGAATCTGTGAAAACAAATTAGTTGTTTTGGTAAAGGGGAAAAAAAGACAGGTCTCTTTGATATTACACCTCTGGTCTGTGGGGCAAGTCGAATTTTACCAACGGCAACTTCCAACTACATTACATTTTACGATTAACCTCCAAACATTTCTACAAAAAAATGGTGGGGGCTAGCTTAAAGTTGATATTGATTAGCCAAACGGTCCGTTTGCTTTAAAGTGTTTGACATTTAGAACTTTAGAGGATTTGTCCGACCACTAGAAACGTTAGCTATTATATTTACAGCTCACTTCAGATGAGCGAGTTACGTTCAAAGCATCAACTCAACCGAACATGCTGCTAAATGGACACGATTCTATACAATTTGTAAGAATTTTAGATGCGATGGAGAGGTTGACGAAAAAAGGGACGGGGGGGCATGGCAGCACCCGCTGCTCGTGGCGAAGAGTAACAACGAAAAGTGCTTTCACGTCAGTCTCCAATAACACCCGAAAAAGTCGCTAGATTTGTCGCTAGTCGCTTTTTTGAAAAAGAGCCGCTAGAGGGGTCTGAATTCTCGCTAAATATAGCGACAAAGTCGCTAAGTTGGCAACACTAAAAATGTCTGAACATACAAGCAAGCCGATCACTCCCGGTCCTGACTCCTACGGGTAAGTACAGATATCTACAACGTAATTTTGCCTAACTAAAACCCCAATTCAAGATATCTGTAATTACATTTTGACTAAGCAGAATGAAAGTTGAGATAACGCCAATTAAAATTAATTTGAAGATATCTCTAACTTGATAATAGATATCGTAATTTCCATTACGACGGTCAGTAACTGCCAGTTTCAGATATATTCGACTGAATTATGACTAGTTAAAACGTTATTCAAGATATCTCAAAAGAACAATGTATCAACAATCTATTGTTGATATCTTCATCCTGACTAGTTGTAATGCCAGTTCCAGATATCTATAATTTAATTCTGACTATAGTCATGATTCCAGTTAAAGATATCTTAAATTCCCCACAATTTAAGATATCTTTAACTGGAATCATGATTAGTCAGAATTAAATATTTCGGATGAAGATATCAACAAAATACATCGCGGATTTTGCAACTGAATTATAGATATCTGTAATGAAAAACCCCAAAAACATAAATGGCAAAGTCGTTTGAAACTGAGTTATCAAATTTGAATTTGAGGCAGAAAGGTATGAAGTGCTTCATACCTTCCTGACCGTCAGTACGGCATTCAACATGGATGTTATCCCTCATGCTCCGCATATATTTAATAATTATAACAACAAAGTCATGACGTGACCATATAAAACTGCACGTTAGCCTACAATAAGTCTCTTTATCTTCTCGCGGAATGCGAGGGATAACATCCATGCTGAAAGTCGTACTGACGATCATCCAGGCATTCATAGAACCATAGTTATAAGTACTTCCTATTTCTCCAACTGTCGTTTTGACTAGTCAGAATGATGTTATAGATATCCCAAATTAGAGTTTTGACTAGGCGAAAATATGTTGCAGATAATTCAGTTTTGACTAGTCAGTTTTAAACGACTATTGCCATTCATGTCTGAGGTTTCTCATTACAGATATATTTAAATAAGTTGCAGATATCCGAAATGTCTATTGTTGATATCTTCAACTGAATTATGACTAGTTGTAATTACAGTTCCGGATATCTATAATTTAATTGACTAGTCACGATACCAGTTCAAGATATCTTAAATCCCCCTCAATTTAAGATATCTAGATCGTTCTTTTGCGATGTCTTAAATAAAGTTTTAACTAGTCATAAATTGAAGATATCTGAAACTGGAATTATAGCCAGTCATAATGAAATTGTAGATATCTATTATGAAGTTAGATATCTTCGAATGAAATTTGATTGGAGATCTCAAATTGGAGATATTTTTAACTTTCATTCTGCCTTGAACTTTCATTCTGAAACCGCCATTCCTGCTAACTACGAAATACGTTGCTGGGCCAATATGATCTGATACATCGCCTGAGAAACATAATGGAAAACAATTCGAAATAGTCATAATGACGTTTGAGATATCTGCAACTTATTTTGACTAGTCAAAACTAAATTACAGATATCTTCAATGTATTTCCATTTGGGATGTGTAACGAGTCGAGTGTCGTTTTCAGCGAGGTCATTTGCTGATGTTTGTGATACATTTTTGACTAGTCAAAACTGAATTACAGATATCTTTAACTGTAGTTTTGACTAGTATCAACGATGTTGATATCGGTCTTTTTAATTCCGGATAGTCAAGTATAGCGAATAAATGGTCAAACGGCTTCCCATACACTCTCTCATTCATTTCCAACGAGAGCCAGCAAATCACGGCGACAGCGGGCGGACCTACTCTCGGAGACAAAATCTCCCTGCGGCAGCGACAGTTAAGATGTGTTCAACTTGATGCTAATTTCCAGCGAGCGGACAGTTACGGAGTTCGGCGACTACCAATGGCAGGGCAGATGTTCTCTGCATCTTGTAGTCCCTCCTCTTTTCTACTCGCTAGCTAAAAACTCACCCGCTAGCTAAAATTAACTGACGAGAGAGAAACTTATAATTGCCCGTTTTCCCCATTATTTAAAAACATTGATGCATGGAAGTTTTCGGAGGTCGTTGGCATCACGGGTGAGTGATACATGCTTAAAAATAAGTATTGCTATTTGAACCTTGATAAATCATTGACTTGTCATCGTTGTTATACACGCTAAGTAGTAGAGTCACGCCAATACAAAACACTTATTAATATTTGTAGAGACGGAGGTTTCCCCTATACTGGTTGACTGGTCGTCCCCGGCATAAATGTGGAAGATACGCCCCCGCCCGAGCGGGCACTATGCACGCTAGTTTCAGATCAGCGATGACTCGCCAGAGGTTGAGCGAGTGGACTATGTGCACGTAAACTACGGAATATCCAGTCTAGTGAATAAAAAGCTTGCTATGCATACATAGCAGCTCACCAACTGGCTTTCAGACACATCTATGTAATATGGTTAGGACTAGGGCTGTGAAGAAGCCATGGCAGATATTGGAGAAGTTTCTACTAAGGATGTGCACTGGACATAATTTTATTCGAATAGTATGTTTTATTGCTTGAGTAGTATTTGGTTAACCAAAATACATGTTTTTATAAACATAACGCCAGAAGAAGTGTGTCGTTCTCATCCAACATCGGCTCAATGGCTGAGTTTCAGGAAAGAGTGAGTGCGCATGTGGAGGAAGCGGTTTCGTAGCCACGCAAAACTCTGCTATAGATCTAGAATACAATATTTAACAACACAACATTGAGTTTGAAGTCAATAGATCCTAGTAAGCTAAGCTATCCATCTATTTGCTTAACTCGCCGTTTTCTGCACTCAAACTACCTTCTGATACCACAGCCTAACTTTACGTAGTGTTTTGTGACCAAATATTTATATTCTATCTTCTAATTAGTTAACTTTCATCCACTTGCTAACAGTTATTCTGCACTGTGGGGGTCACCCACACCACTACGGCTTTGATTGACGAACGTAAACAACAAATACGTGTGTAGGAGCGCATGCCATTAATAAAACGAATTCGAAGTCGCAAGCATATCTTTTTTAGATGGCACGTTATATAATCGTCTCTAAAAAAAAAAATCAATTGTAATTCGGTTTCTCACAGCGCCCGTCCCTACTATCTACAGATTAGGAAAATTGTCACAGGACTCAGCTTGGCTGCAGCACAAAAACCAACCGTTGTCGGCAGGATTCGAACCTGCGGGAAGATCCCAATAGATTTCTAGTCTATCGCCTTAACCACTCGGCCACGACAACCTCCAACTAATACCACTTAGTGCTGGCAAACTTACTTCCTTTTTGTCGACTGGGGCAATGACTTCGTCTTCGGAACCTGTCCAGGAGGCATTTATGCACAGATCAATTGACTAAAGTAACAAGTTGGTTATCGCTCAAGAATCTAATAAACGTGCACTCTTCGATAACGCATTTGAGTCATAAGGACAAAGATGTGATCCATTTTCAAATTGGAATTATGTACAGTACTCTAATATATTAGCATAGTTTACTCCACGCACATTTTCGATGGACTACACTCTTAGAACTAGCTGTATTGTAGTGCTGTACTACAGTAAGTGACATCAGTGTGATGTCCAGATAAATAATGTAACTGCTTCGGGGACATGCGACGCTATATTTGTGCAGATTAACTATCACTATACAACATGTAGACGGTGTTGTTTACGTAGCTAGTTTCGTTCAACTAACATTAGGCTACAGTACAGTAGTTGGATTAAGTTATTTACTCACGTTTAACTCGAATAAATCAAAGTCACCCGCGGGTATGTCCTTGAGGAGGGCATCTATATCTTCGCTGTCATGTTTTCTGGTTGTAAGGTTATCCTCTGTGGTGCTGAGTGGGATTGTAAGGAACAGTTTTAGCAAGCTAACGTTAGCCGCTAACGTTGGTTACATGGCTAACGATGTTACATAGCTAGTAAGTTTTGATTCAATAATACAGTTAGCTTGGTCAGAAGGCTTGCGTCATCATCAAATTACTATTCATTGCATACACGTCCAGTGCATGATCAACAACTTGTTTGACTAACGCTTTTTATAACGTTTGCTAACTAATGTTACGTCCACAACACATACGTATAGGCAGCAGAATATTTGGTAAACAATACCAAGCGCAGTAATTTGAAAGATATTACGCACCAGTATTGTCTTTCTTTTCCTGTTTGCATTAAACATTTTACAGTCTTGGATATATCTGAAGGACCCTGTGGCGTCAACGAGACGTTGCGACAGAACTTTGTTTCAACCTCATCAAGCAAGTCGTCTAAATCGTCCTCCATGGTTTGGCTAGCTTAAAGGTGTTTGCAACGTTACAGTGACTGTTGCTATGGTCGTCGTCAAGAGCAGGAATTGCTTCACTGCATTAATCTCACGCACGCATTTCAGCGTTTCACGTAGGCAAATATGCTTATTTCATTGGGCAGCCTGATCAGAATAAAACAATCGTTGTCGGCAGGATTCGAACCTGCGCGGGAAGATCCCAATGGATTTCTAGTCCATCGCCTTAACCACTCGGCCACGACAACAGTATATATGAATTTATTTTGAATGATTAGTGACGTTCAATATTTATGATTGTTAGACGCTGCGTTCATATTTTAATTTAGTGTATATAATATGTATGTCACAACAGATACTTTACAGGGCAGAAGCGTAGCTTTAATTGCTCGCGGCAGCCAATCAAGAAGTTTCTTCAGTTTGAAAAAATTATAACAAGCTGAATAAAATTATATCATGGTTAATTTTCTACATACCTATGTAGTTGACATTGAATTGATAAACATCTATATTTTTTGTGATTCCATAATGCATTTGTATGATCGGTAAATCGGTGACCGTGGGAGTGTTACCAGCGTTCCCAATAATTTGGATATTTGTATGACAGTGTGATTGGGCTTATATTGTCAGTTAATCTTACAACCCTGGGTATAAACCTCGGATTTTCTCGGCTTGTTTGCTATGGTGGCTCCGTGGCTAAGGTTCGCACCCATGGGAGAGAAAGCTATTCTCCGCCACTGGTACAGGGGTATCTATTTAGTTTTGTTTTGGTGTTACGTAATTTACTTTAACTGTAATACAAAAAATAATCTTAGAAGTATCGGGAATGGTGTGGTAATTAGTGGGAAATAAAAATAGAACATTTTATAAATATAGTTCTTTCTCCTTTTTACACTCACCTAAAGGATTATTAGGGACACCTGTTCAATTTCTCATTAATGCAATTATCTAATCAACCAATCACATGGCAATTTTGAGCGTGGCATGGTTGTTGATGCCAGACGGGCCGGTCTGAGTATTTCACAATCTGCTCAGTTACTGGAATTTTCACGCACTAGGGTTTACAAAGAATGGTGTGAAAAGTGAAAAAGATGCGGCAGTATGCGGCAGTCCTGTGGGTGAAAATGCCTTGTTGATGCTAGAGGTAAGAGGAGAATGGGCCGACTAATTCAAGCTGATAGAAGAGCAACTTTGACAGAAATAACCACTTGTTACAACCGAGGTATGCAGCAAAGCATTTGTGAAGCCACAACACGCACAACCTTGAGGCGGATGGGCTACAACAGCAGAATACCCCACCGGGTACCACTCATCTCCACTACAAATAGGAAAAAGAGGCTACAATTTGCACGAGCTCACCAAAATTGGACAGTTGAAGACTGGAAGAATGTTGCCTGGTCTGATGAGTCTCGATTTCTGTTGAGACATTCAGATGGTAGAGTCAGAATTTGGCGTAAACAGAATGAGAACATGGATCCATCATGCCTTGTTACCACTGTGCAGGCTGGTGGTGGTGGTGGTGTAATGGTGTGGGGGATGTTTTCTTGGCACACTTTAGGCCCCTTAGTGCCAAATGGGCATTGTTTAAATGCCACGGCCTACCTGAGCATTGTTTCTGTCCATGTCCATCCCTTTATGACCACCATGTACCCATCCTCTGATGGCTACTTCCAGCAGGATAATGCACCATGTCACAAAGCTTGAATCATTTCAAACTGGTTTCTTGAACATGACAATGAGTTCACTGTATTGAAATGGCCCCCACAGTCACCAGATCTCAACCCAATACAGCATCTTTGGGATGTGGTGGAACGGGAGCTTCGTGCCCTGGATGTGCATCCCACAAATCTCCATCAACTGCAAGATGCTATCCTATCAAAATGGGCCAACATTTCTTAAGAATGCTTTCAGCACCTTGTTGAATCAATGCCACGTAGAATTAAGGCAGTTCTGAAGGCGAAAGGGGGTCAAACACAGTATTAGTATGGTGTTCCTAATAATCCTTTAGGTGAGTGTAAATGTGATTTTTTTATATGGTCTTTAAAAATACTCTCGTTATATAACCGTGCAAAGATTCCACATATTCAGATACTAAATGTCCAAGTTTGTTACATACATAATTAAGATATTGACATTGAAGAACGTAACTGCCAATCTAAAATATCGATGTGGTAAGATGTAATTTTGCGACCAACCTTTGCTATTAACATCAATATCTAGAAAAACACCATTCCCTGACCGGGAATCGAACCCGGGCCGCGGCGGTGAGAGCGCCGAATCCTAACCACTAGACCACCAGGGATGACGAAGTATACTTTTAACCTGTTCGCTGATTGTTTCTCTCTCTTTGGAAGTTTTTAATAAACTTATCGTACCTACTTCCTAAGTGGGTTTTTTTGGTCGAATTGCCATCACACTAGTCATCTAACCTCCATAACACACACACAACACCAATGTTCTTTTTAAGAAAATACCACTTTACATCAGGTTCACAATATTTAACGTGTGGATATTAGTGAGCTTCACAGAAGGGTGCCAGAAGAAATAGCATTTCGCTGAGACTAAGACTGCTTACTAATATTGTTTTAGATTTGTAATAATGGGTGTTTTACAGTGAACTGTGTGGACGTAGCCCCAAAACTGTGAAAAACCTTGGCGTTATCCACAACCTAGATCTCTCCTTTGATGAACATATAAAATATATTTAATATAAAATATATTTCAAGTAAATATATGGAATTTAAAAAATCTGTAACTATTCATCAAAAACTGACGCAGAAAAACAAAACCATGCTTTTGTTTCTTCCAGATTAGATTACTGCAAAGCTCTTCTCTTTGTTTACCCTGATAATTAAATAAATATACTTCAATTAGTGTTGAACATGGCTGATAGAATCTTAATTAGAATGAAAAAATGTGGACGCATTACTCCACTTTTAACCTCTCTATACTGGCTGCCTGTTAAGGCCAGGGCTGATTATAAGGTTTTATTGTTAACCTATTAAGCATTACATGGACTTGCTCCTACTTACCTCGCTGAATTGGTCCAACCATACATACCTACATGTAACCTAAGATTGCAAGATGCAGACCTTCTAACTGTACCAAGAATTTCTAAACAAACAGCCAGAGGCAGGGCTTTCTCCCATAGAGCTCCTAGTGTGGAATGATCTGCCGACTAAGGTGTGAGATGCAAACTAGGTGCAAACATTAAAGTGTCTACTAAAGACTCATCTCTTCGGCAAGGTCTATGATTAAGTGTAGTCTGGCCCAGGGGTGTGAAGGTGAACAAAAACGATTGTATACTATCCACCCTTGCTGTCTTGCTAAGCGGGCTCTCATCTCCACTGGGATGTCCTCTCTCCAACACCATTTGGGGGCGGAGTCACTGGCTTACTGTTGTTTCTCCATTGCGGCCCTCGTGCAATGGGAGTGTATTCTATGGGCGATACTCTTTCATGGTGGTTGCAGTGGGTTGATGTCCCTGTAACTGATGGGTGGCAAATTGGGTGGATTGACATCCTACCTGTTGGGCCCTATCCGGGGTGAACCTTTGATAGGGCCACAGTGTCACTAGACCCCCCCGTCTCAGCCCCAAGGTTTTACACTGATATATTATTGTGTTGTGGAAGTAGGGTCAGGTCTACATTGTAAATCTTATCTTGCCCGGTAAATGTTCCTTGTCTCCAGCTTCGTTTTAAACTTAGGAGGACATGAGGTCTTGGACCACACCTAAGTAGTACCAGGCTCAAAGGTCTCGTAGCTATCCCTGTCCAAAGTCCTCCTGGTTGTGTTACAGATCAAGACGATCCCTGACGATTTTGGCTACCACGATGCTGACCGTTCCTCCACTCAGATTGTCCCTGTCCTTGTCCATTTGGTAATATTTCTGACTTGGATTATATTTTATAAGCTCTGGACACAGCCCACATGCATTTATTAATTATTACAACTTGTATTCTTAAAATGTTCACCCGGCACAGCCAGAAGGTGACTGGCCACCACTCAGAGTCTAGTTCCTCTCTAGTTTGCTTTTTAAGTTTCCACCTCTTTTAGGGAGTTTTTCCTAGCCACTTGCTCCTAGTGGTTTCAGGCTGGGTGTTTTGTGAAAGGACTGAAAACTGCCAATTTTAAAAAGGGCTTTAGAACATTTATTTGATTGATTGTATTACCTGTAATGTTCTCATTACTGCTGTTGTCCAAACGCACTACACTTGTTTTACTAGTTTGAAAACACTACCTAAGCAAATCAGACATTCATTATCAAGCACTATAGACTTATTCTCAGAGTTAGAGTTAAGTTATTTCAACACTTCTTGTCATGGTTCTGGTATCCTTCATTTCTCCCCTCTTATGGCCACACTCGCTATTACACACGCGCACACACGCACACTCCCCATGACGCACCACACACAAACCACACGCACCTTCACTCCACCCTCAGCTGTTCCTTGTTGCTCCCACACCTGTTCTCTCTCCCCCCTGATTGTGTTTGCTACTTCTTGCTCTCCTTTTCCCTGCCTCTTTGCCAGATTATTCCGTGAGTTTTCCATGCAAGAGGCGCTCTCTTTCACCTGTTTGTTTCCCTTCCTGCCTGAGTCCTGTCTGGATCTGCTGTGTCCTGTGAGACCCGAGACTATACGCCGCAAGACCTGGACCTTTTGCCTCTGTTACAGGAATATGTCTGTAGTTTAACGCCCGTATCGACGGCAGTTTCTGTTTGTTATTTATAGAAGAGGATTTCTGTTCACCTGGACTGTTACTCTTTCATTATTAAAGACATTGCATTATTACATTTCGCTTTTGGGTCCTTTCTCACCTGTTATAACAACTTCAGCCCCACAACACCTTTATTTACAAAACAAGTTAATGTCACATAATTCCAATTGTGTTACATTTTACATATTGTTTTGTAATTTTACATTACAAGCACTATTTTTCTTTATTCATATGCTGTTATTGTTATATACCAAAAGACAGCTTGGCATTGTCAACCATTCCATAATGGGTAACTATTAAGGGCATTGTGGAGATTGACTATTTGTAAGAGCTAAGTAAAAATGCAAAGGAAGGACAACAAAGAAACTCTGTTTTTTATTCTATTTATTTTGTTAGAAACAACTGAAATATTTGGACTCACCACAGGTGAAAACATATAGAATTTGACAATTATAAATAGCTTATAGCTTCAATTATGTCCTGTAATGAAACAATATTTTTTTTTATATTTTCCTCAAATTGTTGATATCATTCTACGAGGAACAATTTACCTGGTTCTAACACTGGGGGTGCCCCCCTGGTCCCCCTGTTTACTACATTACTGTATTGTAACACCGTACTGCGATATTAGTAGCAAAAAAGTAGCAAAATAATTGTCTTTCTTGACAACAATCGAAATGATTACCTTTTCTGCATTGTATGAAACAGAAAAAACATTGTTGCTCACGCGGGAGGCAATCAATGTGTGCAATCATGGGCTTGCTGAAATTCAACCCCCACCCTTCGAATTGGCTTCCTTTTGTCATTAGAGTGAATTACTTATGGCTTAGTGTGCTCTAACGTATGACGTTGTGATAAAGAAAATCTGAGTGCTGCCAGCATAAAATCCTGCAGCTAAAATAACGTTAATGAAGCCTCGAATGGCCGTATCTATGTCATCCACAAATGGCTAATTAACTGTTAAAACGGCCAGTGGCAAAAGAGGATTTGTTCAGGATAGACAAAAACCTCGCTGGCTACAACCTTGAGTAGACTGTTTACTATATTGCGCCTATTTCTGGTGGATTTTTTTAATTATGTCTCAGGATTGCTCAGGTATAGACAAACACCTTCGCTTGCTTCACCGATTCTCTCGTCACCTATATTGATACAGTAGTTATTGTATCAATGTCATTCACGAATGGCTAATAAAGTTCATGCGATTTGTGGTGGAGGTAAACTTAATAAGAAACGTTACTCAGTTTAACACAATATAATGGCGTCTAACAAAATATTCAAATTTGGCGTGTTGTTAATGAGTGAAAATTATATGTTGCGAAGAGGTTATACTAATGGTAGGCATGAGTGCAGTTTGGTGGCGTTGTGGTTATCCGAGGGCGCACACGAATAACATTTTTTATTGTGGGTCGGCTTCATCCGTGCAACACCTAAGCTTTTCTACGATACAGTTAGTATTGTAAAGAACTGTAGTGCACACAAAAGTAGCGGTATATTTGGGGCTGTGTACTAGGTGATGGCCTCGCAGCAGACACACTGGTCTGGATTTCTCTGGAGGTGATTGGAATTAGCTACTAACAATAACAACCCTATTATTAACATGAGTATTATCCAAATTTAAATAAGTCTTACATGACAAGAAAAGGGGGGTATGGAGCGCTGTGCATATCACTGTGTTACAATAGCCTATTCAATTTTCTTTAGCAAACAAAACAGTCCATGAGTCCTTTCTACTAAAATAAATAAATCAACTTCAATACAGGACATGAAAGAGGCCATCTACACTCACCTAAAGGATTATTAGGAACACCATACTAATACTGTGTTTGACCCCCTTTCACCTTCACAACTGCCTTAATTCTACGTGGCATTGATTCAACAAGGTGCTGAAAGCATTCTTTAGAAATGTTGGCCCATATTGATAGGATAGCATCTTGCAGTTGATGGAGATTTGTGGGATGCACATCCAGGGCATGAAGCTCTATTGGGTTGAGATCTGGTGACTGTGGGGGCCATTTCAATACAGTGAACTCATTGTCATGTTCAAGAAACCAATTTGAAATGATTCGAACTTTGTGACATGGTGCATTATCCTGCTGGAAGTAGCCATCAGAGGATGGGTACATGGTGGTCATAAAGGGAGAGACATGGTCAGAAACAATGCTCAGGTAGGCCGTGGCATTTAAACAATGCCCAATTGGCACTAAGGGGCCTAAAGTGTGCCAAGAAAACATCCCCCACACCATTACACCACCACCACCACCAGCCTGCACAGTGGTAACAAGGCATGATGGATCCATGTTCTCATTCTGTTTACGCCAAATTCTGACTCTACCATCTGAATGTCTCAACAGAAATCGAGACTCATCAGACCAGGCAACATTCTTCCAGTCTTCAACTGTCCAATTTTGGTGAGCTCGTGCAAATTGTAGCCTCTTTTTCCTATTTGTAGTGGAGATGAGTGGTACCCGGTGGGGTATTCTGCTGTTGTAGCCCATCCGCCTCAAGGTTGTGCGTGTTGTGGCTTCACAAATGCTTTGCTGCATACCTCGGTTGTAACAAGTGGTTATTTCTGTCAAAGTTGCTCTTCTATCAGCTTGAATCAGTCAGCCCATTCTCCTCTGACCTCTAGCATCAACAAGGCATTTTCGCCCACAGGACTGCCGCATACTGGATGTTTTTCCCTTTTCACACCATTCTTTGTAAACCCTAGAAATGGTTGTGCGTGAAAATCCCAGTAACTGAGCAGATTGTGAAATACTCAGACCAGCCCGTCTGGCATCAACAACCATGCCACGCTTAAAATTGCTTAAATCACCTTTCTTTCCCATTCTGACATTCAGTTTTGAATTCAGGAGATTGTCTTGACCAGGACCACACCCCTAAATGCATTGAAGCAACTGCCATGTGATTGGTTCATTAGTCAATTGCATTAATGAGAAATTGAACAGGTGTTCCTAATAATCCTTTAGGTGAGTGTAAATCAATGTGATGTGCATGAGTCTTGGAGTTCAATTAAGTGTTTGAAAGAATACATTCAACGTAGAGGCCAGATCCAAATATACATTGTCTTTAACAATATACGGAAACAGCAGGCTCACCTGACATCTGAAAAAAGTTTGCTTTACAAAAGTAACACTCTCAGAAAATGACCATAAAGTCTAATAAGGAGTTCAAAAAGGAGAACTTAAAGCTTATTTCTTTTCACTATTCAACATGCAGCTTACTAGGCCCCTGACAATTAAATGGCTTGTGTACATACAAGAAAACAATTGAGATTCAAAATGTTTATTTATTGAATTTAACTTTTATTTAACAGGGAGACATTGAGGTTTACATTGTTCATTTCAAAGCGTGCCCTGGGAACATTAATCCAAGAATAGAACAACAATTAAATACAAAATACATGCAATTAACATACTGACATTGGCCATCTCAAACATTTAAAACAAACATTTCGCACTATAAAAATATTTTTAAGTTGTATTTACACATGGACACCAGGCAGATCTAACCAACTCAGTGGTTACAAAAGGTGTCTAACACTAACCTGACCAACTCTGTGATCTTGTATTGTAACCAGAGGATCTAGGTGTCAGAGATGTTAAGTATGCTGGAAGGTTGTGGAGTAGGGCTTTATATACACAAATAGATGAATGAAGGGATCTACGCAAAAGGAGGTCCAGCCAACTTTCTGGTAAAGGATGCAGTGATGAGTATCACAACTGACTAATGTAATAAAACGAAGGGCACTATGATTAACTGAATCGAGCAACTTCAGAGTAGAATCAGATGCACTTTGGTATATTCTATCACCATAGTCAAGTACAGGCATGAAAGTTGACAAAATATAAGCAAGATCTATTCCTATAGAAGAAACACACTTTACAATTTAGCTTCTTGACAAGCTCAGTTGTATGCTTCTTAACTGAAAGGTCGCTGTCAATCCAAATTCCAAGGTGATGTAAGCCAGGTGAAATCTTTTGACAGGATTTCAAAAACAACATTTGGTTTTGCTAGTATTAAGTACAAGCTATAAACCATTAAGTGTCCTGCACAGCTTTAAAATCAGACTAAACTAGACTATGCTGGATTGATTGTTGGAGCGCAAGCATAGAGAACTTTCGTCTGCATAGAGGTGAAAAGCACAACTATTTACAGATTTACACACATAGTAAAAAGAATAGGTCCTATGATGGATCCCTGAGGAACACCTCTGTGTACTTCCAAGACTCAGACCTAACTCCATCCAGCACAATAGTGTGTGTTCTGTCACTAAGACAGTTATGAAACCAAGAACATGCCACAGGGCTAAGGCCTATTAATGAAAATTACTTTAAGATACCATGAACAACAGTATCAAAGGCCTTAGACAAGTAAATGAACAATGCAGCACAGGTCATTTTAGCATCCAGAGCATTTACATAATAATTTACAACTAGTGTAGATGCAGTAACCAAGGTCCATGCCAAGGTCTAAAATTAGACTGATTTGCATTTAAAATACATTTCTCAGCCAAGAATAGCGAAGCTGCACATTTACCAATGACTCAAGAATCTTAGCTAAACAGGGAAGCCTTGAAATTGGTCGATAATTGTTGAGATCACTACTATCACCCCCCTTATGGAGAGGCAACACACACAGATTTCCATCATTTCAGAATAATTCCTAAAGACAACGTCAAATTTTTAAATATGGGTTACAGCGCCAGCAGTAAAGGACGCTCCACATTTTAACAGACCAGGCTCCAACTTGTCGGCCCTTATAGATTTCTTAGAGTCTAAAATTAGCAAAGCATCATGGACTTCCGTAACAGAAAATTGTCTGAAATACTGTATGAAATACTAGCCAGCAAAATAAATTAATCTGTTAGATGCACCTTTTGCTTTTTTTTTTTTTTAAAGGTCCATTACAGGTTACTTTAAGGGCAGAAGTATTATGTTATGATATTTTCATAAACAACAATGAGATGCAACTTTATTTGTATTATAATTTTGTTCCGGTCAACAATGGGGTGGCAAGGCTCATTTCAAGGGCAGCAGTTGACACCTCATGCCACCCATAAGGCCATGCCCCTATTGCAATGCCTTCAAAACAACTTCATATGCAATCCTAGGGATCCATAACCATAAAGCATCATAAAAGCCACAGCAAAATAGTAACACCTTATACTAAGAATATTCAACACTACCAGGTCTGGTGCCAGCTGATTTTCTGTTCTCTGTCATTAACTGCAACTCCTGGTGTCTCAGGGTAAAAATAAGTCTGATTAGACGATTGCAATGAATTTTTGTGTGTAACTGGCTTCAAGGATTTGAATAGCCCAGCTGTATTACTTTAGTACAATTCATTCTTACAGAGAATACACCCAACTTTGTTGGGTGTAGCTTTCTTGTATTAATACTTTGGCTTCTACTTAGTGCTTTCACAATAGGTGGGAAGCTACTGTATGGTTTCACTTTAGACTATAACTTAATTATTTCCGTTTATACTTGCCATATAGACCCAGAAAGGGTTTCCGTTTCATTTCTGAAACACATGCACTTGTGTTCTAGAGCCAGTAGTCTGAGGGTAGTCTATCTGCATCCGCTCTTAAGTAAGGCATGTCTCTTCCTGGATTCTCTGGCTCCTCTACCATTTAGATTCCTCGTGACCCCAAAATTGCAGAACTGAGTCTCACACACAGATATGTTTTATGGAATGCTGTCCTGATGCGTTTGGCCCCATAGTGTAGATCAACTTTAAGACCTTCTTCTCAAGGTGTGCATCCAGAAGTGGTTCATGTGGATTCTTCTTGCTCCTTTGCAATAACATATTCCTTAGAATTACCTATGGTAAAGATGTGTTGTTTAGGAAATAACATTTTAAAAAGCAATAGAAGACTTACTTTAATACCTAAAAATCTAATTGTATTTCCTTTGTTTTGTTTTTAAATTGCAGTTAATTAGTGGACACTGTTTTACTAACTTACATAGCTCATGCCGTAAATTAGTAATGCTGCCACAATCCCCACAATAGAAAGAATCAGGATGGTATCTATGGACTGGGCTGTAGACTTCTTGTCAAGACACCCTGCAATCAAAAATACAACAAATCCTTGAGCCACACTGGAGACACTAGCATTGTCTGTATCCAGCAGCCAGGATTTAAACACCTGGTCAAAATGTCTTGGCTCAAATAAAATATAAAATCACAGGCATAAGCAAGTAATTAGAACACACTCACCTGTTACTGTGAGTTGAATCCAGCCCTCCTGGTTCTGCTCTCCTATGGGTGCTACCAGCAGACACTTGTATCTCGCACTATCTGCAGCAGTAACATTGGGCAGGAAAATATCTAGGGAATCATCTGCTAAAAGGTTCACTTCTCGCTCCAGACCTGCGTACCAACTGGTGTTGCTGTTGGGCGATAGCCTCCTCATCAATAGGCCAGACAGTTGATTAGAGGGCTCTTCAACGAGCTGAAAAAAGACAGTGTTCCCAGTTGGTTTGGGTCAAATGTTTATACATTGCACAGAATTTGGACATGCAGTCCAAACAGTCATATTGTGATATCACAAAAATTGAACACTTACCTTATACCACCTCACTGTCTGGTACCGGACCCCAGCCTTACATACTGCTTTACATCTCAGAACAGAGTTGTCTCCACAAACTGACCTCACCTCTTCGGGAGTCATATCTTGTGTGAGGCCATCTTTCAAAGAGACAACTATAAACAAAGAAGACACAGTAATTAGAGTGAGACAGATAAAAACGTTCACATCAATTATTGGCTAGAACTATATGTAATCACGACTATAGGCATGTTCTGAAACTTTTCAAAGCAGACTCTCTTAACACGGAAATGGGAAAATAAGCATTGATGACCCTAAATATGTAGCAATCACACTTTTTTTTAAGAATCTCTCGCTGATATTAAAAACGTTTCTACAACCCGACTGGTAGAGACATCGGTTTACGTTCAGACCGACCGTCTAAGCGTACAATCTCCCAATCACCCCTGCCCAAAAGTAGCTCATGTCAAGAATAAACGATAAATAAACGAGTACATACCCAGAAAGGTGATGTATAGAAAGAACATTTTTGTACAGCAAAGACAATGTTCGGACTGAACAAAGCTGTAGCCGCTTACATAGCCTAGTCCCTTCACGGAAAATGTGGGGATTTACCGCAAACAACCCCCTTTATAAACACAGCCTTTCGTACGTCATACGGAGAGCAGTGTGTTTACTCCATGATAAAAAGTTAAAAGACGGAAGTTAAATCAATGGCTACAGTGGGGTTTGTCCCTGAAAGGTGGAGTCCTGATTGCCAAGGCTGAGGGAATCCCAAGACTAACATACGCTGCACTTTATTTACGTCAAGTAAAGCAAGAGACCAGATGCTTTTTAATTTTGTATGGAAAAACCGAACACACTACATTAGAAAATATGTTGTAATGACACGTGAGTGCTTAACTGTCTGGAGTTATTTAACCTTAAAAAACACATTTAAGATCAATTGGATAAAATAATTTCCAAAAAGTTTTATACACAACATTTTCACCGCAATTTTTCAACGCAATCAGAATAATCAAATGTTGGTTCCGAACATTCTACTGGTTATCTCGACGTTTTAATGCAGAAGGCTTCTGGCTTAATTATGAGGAAATGTTATCACCATACAAGATCCCTGTCACGGAGATTCAGCCATTTTTATTGAAGCCATTCAGTCAAGTGTTCCTGTCTTATTCAGGAATGTATTAAGACTTGACCCTAAGTTTTAACTCCTAAGAAATACACCTGTGGACTCACCAGTAGGAAAAATTTGTTTTTCTTCTGGTCCTCGAACAATAGCACAATAGATGTATACGTGCCTTATTTCAACATGATATTGTATCTACGCCATGTGTCATGCCCTATTGCAATCCCTTTAACGCTATATGTTGGGGAAAGGTCTGGTTGTTGCCTAAGAAAGTCAAGGAAGTTTCTTTTAAGATCATCCATAGAAATTGTTCTTCAAATCACTAGGCTATATGAAAAGGTTTAAAAATATATATACCTTCCAGTTGTATTTTCTGTGACGAATACCCAGATATGTTGGTGCGTCTATTTTGGCATTGTGTTGATGTTAAAAGCTTTTGGCAAGATGTAACTAGATTTAAATTATTTTATCCTACTCTGAAAAGATGTCTTGCTTGGATTCCTAACCATAATTAGAAGTAATTGCAAACTATTTTATATAATTAATTAATTGTTTCTATTGGCCAAATTTCACATTCAGAAATGTATATCTTTTAACAGAAATCCCTGTTTGTCCTTATTTTACAAAAATAAATTGGTCAATATTTTAACTATTTTCTGTGCTCCTGTGGCAGTAACTACTGGCTCTACTAGTGAAGATCCAACTTCTTCCTCAATAACTGGTGTATCTCTGATGATTGTGTCATTGTAATTAATATACAGTGATAAATGACACTGTATTGTATTTGTTTCATATTGACAGCTGTTTGGTGGATTATTTTATGGGGACAAAATCTTATTTTTTACTTTCCCCAAAGGCTTAATTGGTAGCCTAATGTCAACTTTATCTACTGTTATAGAAATGTGCTGTATTAATTCATTATATTATCACTGTAACAGTTAAACAAATCAAGTGCAAAATATTGATGAATGTAAATTTATTATTATTATTATTATTTGACCAATTTTAACGCTTCATTACATTTTTATCCTGAAATCCACCCTGAATCCACACCTGATTTATTGGATCAAAGGTACAGTTATGCTCAAAAGTTTGCATTCCCTTGGAGAATTGGTAATATATACCATTTGTAAAGAAAACATGAGTGAGCAGGCAAAACATGTCTTTTATGGGATTCAGATTCACTCACTGAGTGGGAAATATTTGAAAAATACTTACTTTGACCCCCCCCCCCCCACACACACACACACTTTTGATCAACATGACTACTATAAGAAAAGCTTGAACTCTTTAGAATGGTGCATTGGCAGTACGGTAAGCAATTGTGTAATTCGCAGTTGCTTACCATAGGCACTTTGCTTTGAGGTAGTAGCTGGACAGGTCTGGTTACCATAGTGGAGGCTACCGTTGCTTCTAGCAACTATGATTTCTGGCTCAGGAAAGTTTGGTGACCTAGCTGACATTACCTCTAGTTAATTACCTCCTGTAACGTATGAATGAGTTAGATATTTAGCTTATCTATCAGAGTGTTTTTCTAAAACCGGTTACCATGTATGGTGTAGTTAGTCTAATGTTATAAATGAACAATAGTCGTGAAATATATATTAGCTTGCTAACGTTTTGTTTGCTAGCTAGAAAACAGTCTACATAGTACATACACTATTATCACCTGACACTAGCTAAGAAAATACTTAAGTTAGACATACAGGCGTTTTTATTTTGTGAGCTATATACATTGTTAGTTTATTTACATTGTTATGTATGTTATTGCCAGACTTGCCAGACAGTGGATATAAAAAGTCTACACACCCCTGTTAAAATGCCAGGTTTTTGTGATGTAAAAGAATGAGACAAAGATAAATAATGTCAGAACTTTTTCCACTTGTAATGTGAGCTATAATGTGAACAATTCAATTGAAAAACAAAGTAAAATCTTTGAGGGGGAACAATGAAAAATAAAAACCTTACAATAACCTGGTTGTGGATTCAACCTAATGTGGGTTTTATAGATCAAACATTGCTGTCAGGTTCTGCAGGCGTCAATTTGATCAAGCTGTTCTTGTCATTGCCTTTTAGCAGGATCAGATGGAGACTGTGACAGGAGTTCAGGAGTTTTTGTCACAGCAGGAAGAGAGAGCCAGGGAGAAAAGGTAAACCGTGAAGCAGAGATGAAATGTTACTACATAGCTAGCTTATCTTGAAAGTGGATAACTTTAACTAAATTATTTATATTATAATGTGTAGCCCATATTTTGAATGTTCATATTTATTAGCAGAACCTGAAGGATGTTGAGTCAACCAGTGTAGTCATGTAAGAGAGTGGTGGAGCTTGGAAGGTGAGCTTGTGAAATTCAAGTCCTGTACTGTCAAAATGTACAGATCACATTATATTAGCCACACACATTGAAATACAGAGGTCTATTGTAGCTCTTCACTAAGAGCACAAATCATATATAATATGTTAACTAAGTAATATTTAATGAAATGGCTGAAGGCTGTATTTTTCGTGTTTATTGTAGCAAAATCAATGAGATGTTGTATCCTCCAGTGCACATACATCCGATGGCCAAAAGTATGTGGACACCCGACCATCATGCCTATATGAGCTTGTTGGCCATCCCATTCCAAAACCATGGGCATTTGCTAAAACCTGTGCCCCTCACATTTGAAATCAAACCTATTGCGAAATTCACAAATAACGGAGTGTTTTACGGGATTCATTTCACTTTGGTGCAAACTTGCACAAAGAGGTTCACCTGAGGGTCTTATTAGCCGCTATACCTTGCTCATTTTCGCTCAGTGCAAATGGCTAGGCGCAGGTGAAAGCGAGTGTAGGACCGATAGGTTAATTTGGGATTTCCCGGGTGTTTCGAGATTTACTGCATGAAGGCTTTTGGATTACCAGTATGAGTTTTTTTTCGGGATTTCCAAATTACCTTGATGGGGGTTACGTCATGTTTACTTGTACAAGCACAAAATCAGCTGAGGATGTTATTGATGTTATATGTTATTGACTTCCAGTTTTCCCAGATGGGAATATTTTGGGCAAGTTTTAATGAAAATGTGGAGGCAAAAATACGTTAGGGGGTAATAACGTTTGTGTTTGTTTTTGTGTATTTCCGCTGTCAGCGATTTTCAATTAAATCTAAACTATTTCCGCTTCTGGGCTGTGCAGGGAGAGAGAGATTTGCTCAGTTATTTTAATTGAGTAGATCATGAAGATACGTTGCGGAGCTTTCATTATGTTTTGGGGTAGGCAAATGTTTTATTGTTAATTTACCGTAATCCCGAAAGTAGACTGAAACTTATTTTGCATTTTAATTAGTGAATTATAGTTTTCTTGCCTATGTGTTTTCTTGCTTAGCAATCAGTTGAACATGTCCAGACTAGTCTGGTGTTATGGGTCCAGATGCAATTGCATAATTCCTAAATCTATTAATACGCCTGGACCTCAAATAACATCCACATAGACCAGCATTCGGGAGTGACTGCTTACAACCGCATTTTAAATTCTATGGTTGAACATCTATTGGCCGAAAAAAAGCTATCCAGGGATTTGGTGATATATTTTCGGGGACAGATTTACAAGAGAACAAGATGCCCCACAACTAACACATCAGACTTAGTTAGTATACCAATCACTAAGCCTTTGATTAGCGAAGCAAATTTGATCTGGGCAAAGTCGGGCTATTCCATTTCAATCTGTAGCCTATTTCCATTTTTGCCAAACCGCATAAACGAAGCGGGTGTGGTACCGAAACCCCCCCCCCCCTCTCGTGTGAACGCATACTCTCTGGATTCTCATTGCAGCGACAGTTTAGCCTACATATTTCAATGATCTTCTTAGCAAATAGCTTGAATTTAATTGTGTACATCAAGGCAGCAATCGATGTTAGGATGCGTTACCTACAGTTGTGCTCAAAAGTTTGCATACCCTTGGAGAACTGGTAATATATGTACCATTTGTAAAGAAAACATGAGTGAGCAGGCGTCTTTTACTTCTTATGGTATTCGCATTCAACTGTAGGTGATAAAATAATCGCACAATCATAAAACAAAACATGGCAACAAAGAAAATAATTAACTGACCCCTGTTCAAAAATCTGCATACCCTTAGTTCTTAATACTGTGTATTGCCCCCTTTAGCATCAATGACAGCGTGCAGTCTTTTGTAATAGTTGTCTATGAGGCCCCAAATTCTTGCAGGTGGTAAAGATGTCCATTCGTCTTGGCAAAATCCCTCCAGTTAATGCAAAGTCTTTGGTCATCCTGCATGAACCACAAGTTTGAGATCTCTCCAGAGCGGCTTGATGATATTAAGGTCAGGAGACTGTGATGTCCACTCCAGAACTTTCACCTTTTATTGCTGTAACCACTGGAGGGTCAACTTGGCCTTGTGCTTAGGGTCATTGTCGTGCTGGAAAGTCCAAGAGCGTCCCATGTGCAGCTTTTGTGCAGAATAATGTAAATTGTCTGCCAGTATTTTCTGATAACATGCTGGATTCATCTTGCCATCAGTGTTCACTAGATTCCCCATGCCTTTAGAGCTCACACACCTCCAAAACATCAGTGAGCCACAACCATGTTTCACAGTGGGCATGGTATTATGTTCACTATAGGCCTTGTTGACACCTGTCCAAACATAGGCATATGGTTGTGACCATAAAGCTCTATTTTGGTCTCGTAACTAACAATTACAATGTGCCAGAAGCTTTGAGGCCTGTCAAGGCTTCTTTCTGGCAACTTGACCACAGAGCTCATTTTTGTTCAAGTATCCTCGTAGTGTGCTCCTTGGAACAATCACACCATCTTTTTCCAGAGCAGCCTGTATTTCTCCTGAGGTTACCTGTGGGTTTTTATTTGTATCCTGAACAATTCTTCTGGCAGTTTTGGCTGAAATCTTTCTTGGTCTACCTGACCATGGCTTTCTTGGTCTACCAGACAACTCTGTGATAATACATGGTTTCATATAATCA
Source organism: Esox lucius (assembly GCF_011004845.1). NCBI lineage: Eukaryota > Metazoa > Chordata > Actinopteri > Esociformes > Esocidae > Esox > Esox lucius. The sequence continues at coordinate 16,597,536 of NC_047588.1, read as the reverse complement.
CTATCCTTAAAGACAGTTTTTTGTATGATCAGTCATATTTTCAAAATCAATGCCACCATTTCTGCCAGGGTATGCAAACTTATGAGCACAAATGTATATTTATAGTTATTGTATAAATGTCCTTCACGAATGAAAGAAAAACATACGTTTTTGTGCCATGAAATGAAATAGCTTTGGCAGTATGAAGTTCATCTTCAGTCTTGCTAGCAATTGCTCAATTTGTATGACTTTTCCATGTAGTAAGTTGGTTGATACTAGAAAGCCTATTACTGGTGGAGAAAGCAATATATTTTATAGATGCTATTTGTGGTGGAGGTAAACGTAATAAGCAATGTTTTTCAGGTAACACAATGCTTAATTGTGTCTAGCAAAATATTCAAACTTGGCATGATGTTAATGCGTGACAAAATGATCTAATGTTGAGATGCTATACCAACACCCGGCAGATGCATTGCATTGTGGTTAAGGATGCCACCTCTCACGTGGGAGACCTGGGTTTGCGTCCAGTGAAGGCAACAACAGTTGTCACTTTTAATTGCGGGTCGGCTGAACTAGGCTTGCCTGGTACAGTAACAAGTGTCTTGTCAAGTGCTTTATGTGATTCCTGATATAGGCTTACTGCCAGTGCTTGACTTGGTCTAGAATGCGTTCCGGTACTTTAAATCTTCGTTCCTTTTTTAAGCAAAAGAGCAAGCCTTATTGGAACAAGCCTTATTAACACATACAATTTGATGAACATAGTCTAATAGCAATTTGGCAGTTCCTGCATGTATTTTACCCCAGGTCAAGTGCTGCTTATTGTAGGCTACTTTTTTTGGGCAGACCTTTCAGTTCTTTCAGACACATTGACAAGGTTATTATTTATGAGGTTGCACTGATGATACAGTAAAATAAAACATAACCTTAACCATATTACTAACTTTATTACAGTTTAGCCAAATTTGACTTTGCTGCTTGGTTGGCAAATTATTGACCATACTGGTCTTTCAGGTATCAAGTTTTCAAATTATGTGGATGGTGGATCAGGTTTTCTACCTGGTCAAATGGATCCCAAACTCAAATGTTAATCCACTTTACTTCAACATAATGTTCTGAGAACAAAAAAAAGGTCTAACGATTAGTGACCACCTCCATTTCAACTGACAGTTTCTCCAAGTTTGCAGTCAATCAATCAAATGTATTTATAAAGCCCTTTTCACAACAGCAGTTGTCACAAAGTGCTTTTACATAACACCCAGCCAGTTGATTTACTTCAAAATGATCATTTCTTGGCATTACGTGGATTCCTAATCCCACTTGTCTTTTTCTTTATTTCCCTTCCAGTCTTCGTGTATGCAGCCACTGTAGTGGAGAAAAACATTCCCTATGTATGTCAGGAAGGTACAGTTACGCTTGAAGGACAGCTTGGAGCAGTGGATCCCCTTTGTGACCAGAGCTGGATCATTGGCAAAAAGGTAAGCAATGATAGTCATGACAATGAAGAAGATACAATCTGGTCAGGTTTTTTGGCTTGACCATTAAAGGTCCATTATGTATAAGGGGAATCACTGTCCTACCTTAGTTAGTGATGAATTTCCAAATTTAAAAGGAAAAGGTTTAATGGCCTGGGGCACAATTTGAACTCCAGCACCTGCAAAGATTTCTTGGATGTGCGTATGTCTTTCCACCATAGCACACAGTATTCGACAACACCACTTTACAATCAGTGGCTCAAAATTCCTGAATGCATTTTTGACACTGTCATTATCAGTATACAAAGAGGTAGGGGTATTTCAATTGAGACATGACATGTGAAAACTTTGTTCTTCTTTTTTTCAAGCCCATCGCCTACTATGAAAATGAAAGAGGTCAATGTATTTCTCCATGCAAGGGTGTGTTCTCTGGAAAACTATACCTTGGTGAATGTGCTAATGTTACCTTCACTTATGGTTGCACCAACGTAAGTCATCTCATAATTCACATTTTCCTATCCTGCAAGTAGCAACCAAGCCATTTAACTATCATCAACATCATCATCTTCCGCTTATCCGGGGCCGGGTCGCGGGGGCAGCAGTCTAAGCAGAGATGCCCAGACTTCCCACTCCCTAGACACTTCCTCCAGCTGGGAGACATAGTCCCTCCAGCGTGTCCTACGTCTTCCGTGGGGTCTCCTCCCGGTGGGATGGGCCCGGAACACCTTCCCAGTAAGGCGTTCCGGAGGCATCCGAAACAGATGCCCAAGCCACCTCAGCTGACCCATCTCGATGTGGAGGAGCAGCGGCTCTACTCTGAGCTCCTCCCGGGTGACCGAGCATCTCACCCTATCTCTAAGGGATCTCCCAGCCACCCTGCGGAGAAATCTCATTTTGGCCGCCTCTATCCGGGATCTTGTCCTTTCGGTCATGACCCAAAGCTCATGACCATAGGTGAGAGTAGGTACGTAGATTGACCGGTAAATCGAGAGCTTCGCCTTGTGGCTCAGCTCTTTCTTCACCACAACAGACGACCGCATTACTGCAGAAGCTGCACCGATCCGTCTGTCAATCTTCCGTTCCATCCTTCCCTCACTCGTGAACAAGACCCCTAGATACTTAAACTCCTCCACTTGAGGCAAGCACTCTCCACCAACCTGAAGTGGGCAAGCCACCCTTTTCCGATTGAGGACCATGGCCTCGGATTTGGAGGTACTGATTCTCATCCCCACTGCTTCACCCTCAGCTGCAAACCGTCCCAGTGCATGCTGAAGGTCCTGGTTTGAAGGGGCCAACACGACAACATCATCAAAGAGCAGAGATGAAATCGTGTGGTCCCCAAACCTGACACCCTCCGGCCCCTGGCTACGCCTAGAAATTCTGTCCATAAAAATTACGAACAGAACCGGCGACAAAGGGCAGCCCTGCCGGAGTCCAACATGCACTGGGAACAAGTTTGACTTACTGCCGGCAATGCGGACCAAGCTCCTGCTTCGGGCGTACAGGGACCTGACAGCCCTTAGCAAAGGACCCAGGACCCCATATTCCCGAAGCACTCTCCACAGGATGCCGCGAGGGACACAGTTGAATGCCTTCTCCAAATCCACAAAACACATGTGGATTGGTTGGGCAAACTCCCATGAACCCTCCAACACCCCGTAGAGGGTATAGAGCTGGTCCAGTGTTCCACGGCCCGGACGAAAACCACACTGTTCCTCCTGAATCCGAGGTTCTACTATTGGCCGTATTATTCTCCTCTCCAGAACCCTGGCATAGACTTTCCCGGGGAGGCTGAGAAGTGTGATCCCCCTATAGTTGGAACACACCCTCTGGTCCCCCTTCTTAAAAAGAGGGACCACCACCCCGGTCTGCCATCCCAGAGGCACTGTCCCCGACCGCCACGCGATGTTGCACAGGCGTGTCAACCAAGACAGCCCCACAACATCCAGAGACTTGAGGTACTCAGGGTGGATCTCATCCACCCCCAGTGCCTTGCCACCAAGGAGTTTCTTGACTACCCCTGTGACTTCAGCTTGGGTGATGGACGAGACAACAAAGTCGATCATCGACCTGCGGCCTAGGGTGTCCTGGTGCCATGTGCACTGATGGACACCCTTATGCTTGAACATGGTGTTCGTTATGGACAAACTGTGACTAGCACAGAAGTCCAATAACTGAACACCACTCGGGTTCAGATCAGGGGGGCCGTTCCTCCCAATCACACCCCTCCAGGTGTCACTGTCGTTGCCCACGTGGGCGTTGAAGTCCCCCAGTAGAACGATAGAGTCCCCAGTCGGAGCACTTTCCAGCACCCCTCCCAGAGACTCCAAGAAGGTTGGGTACTCTGCACTGCCGTTCGGCCCGTAGGCACAAACAACAGTGAGAGACTTATCCCCGACCCGTAGGCGCAGGGAAACGACCCTCTCGTTCACCGGGGTAAACTCCAACACATGGCGGCAGAGCTGGGGAGCTATAAGCAAACCCACACCAGCCCGCCGCCTCTCACCATGGGCAACTCCAGAATGGTAAGGAGTCCATCCTCTCTCAAGGAGTGTGGTTCCAGAGCCCAAGCCGTGCGTAGAGGTGATCCCAACTACCTCTAATCGGAACCTCTCAACCTCACGCTCGATCTCAGGCTCCTTCCCCGCCAGCAAGGTGACGTTCCATGTCCCTAGACCTAGTTTCCGTGTCCAGGGATCGGGTTGTCTAGGCCCCCACCTTTGACTGCCGCCTGATCCTCTCCGCACTGGCCCCTTATGGTCCCTCCTGTGGGTGGTGAGCCCACGGGAATGCGGCCATTTAACTAATTTCTTCAAATGTTTTGTTCGACTAAATTTAAGTGATTACACTGTTATTTAAAATTTGTGATAATTTATTGAAAAATAAACATTTGTTTGAGAATATTTGTAAATGTATATACATTCATGACCCTGCATATGCACAGTGCCAAGTAATGAAATAAGGGAAGTGTAGACTAGTTAATGTGAACAATATGGGCCTGTTTTGTAGACAGTGATTAAGCCTAGTCCTGGAATGAAAAAATAAATCTCAATGAGATTACACCAGTCACATGTAAAACTATTGTTGAAAAATTGTAACTGACTGAGAAAATGTGAAATCAAAAATGGGAATCTGATTCTCGAATGTAAGATTTACCATGCTGTATTCCAGGGAGGGCATTGTTAGTGACCGATGGGACAAATTTGCAGAAAGCAGAAAGCATTGTCTCAGCATTTATCGTTTGGCAGTTTTCTTTCTTTTGAACTGTTTATAGAAAGGCAGAGTAACATAATAAATTCAGTTCCAGAGCACATCCAACTGCCACCCTTTGGCAATAGAATTCCCGCAATGATGAATTCCCGCATAAAATATTTTCATACACTTTCCATACACTGTCGCTCAACTGGTTATAGTTGACTTTTTTTTTTGTTGCCATTGATGGCTTTGTAAAATGATGCATGAAGATGCTGCTGAATGAGAAGCCAACAAGTGGAAGTTATGGCACCATTATTTAGAACCACAGTGATGTCATTCATATCGAATACACCACAGAGCTGTAGAGAATGGGAGGCCTATTGGTGTTTGCCGAATACCCATTGAATGAACAGCATATTTCCCAATGCTAAAGACACTTAAATTGTCCTAAATTAGTTGTCAAGTGAGCATAAACGGAGCTAGTCACGGACCTCCATATTTAATAAATTGGTACATATTTCTGAAACTATTTTTTCATTTGTCATTAATGGATTATAGAGTGTAGATTGATGGCATAAACATATTTTTATGGAATTGTAACTGTATTACACAACAAAATGTGGAGAAAGTGAAGGGTTTGTTCGGTACATTGTACTGTACATTGACATCACCAGTACTAAGTTTGCTGGGAGTTGCTGACCTAAACCACAAATTAGTTACAGTTGTGCTCAGAAGTTTGCATACCTGGCAGAAATTGAAATATTGGCATTGATTTTGAAAATATGACTGATCATGCAAAAAACTGTATTTTATTCATGGATAGTGATCATATGAAGCCATTTATTATCACATACAGCTCTGGAAATAATTCAGAGACCACTGCAACTTTTTCTTTCCTTCCCAGAAAAGTTCAAAATGAAAGTTTTGAGTGAGGAACAGAAGCGTTCAATTTGCAGTGGTTTCTTAATTTTAACCCTTCTTTTCCTCACTCAAAACCTTCCTTTTTGACTTTTTTGGAAAGGAAAAAAAAAGGTGCAGTAGTCTCTTAATTTTTTCCAGAAGATGTAGTTGTTTGGCTCCTTTTTAAATCATAATGATAACGGAAATCACCCAAATGGCCTTGATCAAAAGTTTACATACCTTTGAATGTTTGGTGAAAATGGCAATTAAAGGTGAAATTTAAATTGCAATTAGTGTCTGCGTAAAAATGGTCTGAGTTTGTTAGCTCTCACATGGATGCATTGAGCTGGCTAGATACTGAGCCATGGTGAGCAGGAAAGAACTGTGAAAAACCTGCGTAACAAGGTAATGGAGCTTTATAAAGATGGAAAAGGTTATAAAAAGTAGAAAAATGCCGGTCAGTACTGTTCAGTCACTTATTAAGAAGTGGAAAATTTAGGGAACTCTTGATACCAAGCCAAGGTCAGATAGACCAAGAATGATTTCAGCCAAAACTGCCAGAAGAATTGTTTGGGATACAAAGAAAAACACACAGGTAACCTAAGGAGATACAGGAAATACAGGCTGCTCTGGTAAAAGATGGTGTGGTTGTTTCAAGCAACACAATACGACGATACTTGAACAAAAATTAGCTGCATGGTCGAGTTGCCAAAAAGGAGCCTTCACAGCGCCAATGCCATAAAAAAGCCAGGTTACAATATGCCCAACAACAACATGCCTCACAGCTTCTGGCAGTGACAAGACAAAAATGTATCTTAATGGTCGCAACCATAAGCACTGTGTTTGGAGATGGGTCAATAAGGCCTATGGTGAACAGAATACCATCCCCACTGTGAAGCATGGTGGTGGCTGACTGATGTTTTGGGGGAGGTGTGAGCTCTAAAGGCATGGGGAATCTTGTGAAAATTGATGACAAGATGAATGCAGCATGTTATCAGAAAATACTGGCAGCCAATTTGCATTTTTCTGCATGACAGCTGTGCATGGGACGCTCTTGGACTTTCCAGCACGACAGTGACCCTAAGCACAAGGCCAAGGTGACCCTCCAGTGGTAACAGCAATAAAAGGTGAAGGTTCTGGAATGGCCATCACAGTCTCCTGACCTTAATACCATCGAGCCACTCTGGGGAGATGGTTCATGCAAGACGACCAAAGACTTTGCGTGCCCTGGATGCATTTTGCCAAGACAAATGGGCAGTTATACCACCTGTAGGAGTTCAGGCCTCATAGATAACTATTACAAAAGACTGCATGCTGTCATTGATGCTAAAGGGGGCAATACTCAGTATCAAGAACTAAGGGTATGCAGACTTGAACTGGGGCCAGTTAATTTCTTTCTTTCATGCCATGTTTTATTTTATGATTGTGCCATTCTGTTATGGCCTACAGTTGAATGTGAATACCGAAATACGTATTTTGCCTGCACACACATTTTCTTTAAAAATTGTACAAATATTATCAATTCCCCAAGGATATGCAAACTTTTGAGCACAACTGTATCACAAAAAAGTTACATTTGACTGCCACTCGGACATGCTTTTGCAGCATTTCTTAAATTTTTTTTTTTACATACCTTGCCATTTCTCAGATTTGATCTAGCATTGTTTTAGCTATTTCTCAGATGCCAAAAATTGCTAGGAAATCTGTCACCTACCCCCTTTTTTCTCACAGAATGGGTTACATACAGAGACGAGGCTGCACTTTTTGGGTAAGTTTTCCCCTATTTTTATTGTCTATTACATATACACTAAGTCACCATTAATTCAAAGCACAGTCTTTATTTCTACTGAAATTGCACACTAAATAAATATGCACTCATACGGTAACAAAATTGGATTCAGCTTTTATATTAGTAAATTAATATAATAGCTCAGGTTCATGTAATGGGAAGGCCCACATTTTGTTTACTTTGTGCTGTTACATAATAAACATTTAACAATACCTTAAGATATGAGAATTGAATTGAATAGGAATATTTGATTTTTAAACTAACGAATCTTAATGAATGGTGTTGAATGCAAAAAAAGAATCAAAAAGTTGCTGATAATGACACACTAGCGGGCTTTGATCTGGGAGCATTTGATAAAACTCAATGTTATTTATGGATTTGAATCTCCACCTTATATTCAGTAGAAAATAGTACAAAGACAACATATCAAATGTTGAAACTGAGATATTTTATTTCTTGAAAAATACTTGCCCACATTGAATTTGATGCCAGCAAAATGAATTAACTAATTATGTCAATTGGAAACAGGTCAATAACACGATTGAGTATTAAAAGGTCAGTCCAGGGAAGATGGGTCTGCCAGAAGTGAGGATGGGGAGGGGTTCACTACTCTGTGAAAGACTGTGCAGGCAAATAGTGCAACAATTTAAGAATAACGTTTCTCAACCTAAAATTGCAAAGAGTTTGGCGATCTCATAATCTACAACACATAATATTATTAAAAGATTCAGAGAATCCGGAGAAATCTCTGTATGCAAGGGACAAGGCCGAAAACCAATATTGGATGGCCGGGATCTTCATACGGCACTGCATTAAAACAGACACGATTCTATAGTGGACATCACTGCATGGGCTCAAGAACACTTCCGAAAACCGTTGTCTGTGAACACAGGACGTCGCTGCATCCACAAATGCAAGTTAAAACTCGAAACCATATAAACAAGATCCAGAAACGCTGCTGCCTTCTCTGGGCCCGAGCTCATTTAAGCTGAACTGAGGCAAAGTGGAGAACTGTCCTCAGGTCTGACAAATCAAAATGTGAAATTATTTTGAGGAATCATGGATGCCGCATCCTCCAGACAAAAGAGGGACCATTGGTGCATTGTGAAATGAAAAATAGGACAAAGGAGACCCTGAACTGTTGAGCAGCTGCAATCCTATATCAAGCAAGAATGGGAATACATTTCACTTTCAAAACTACAGCAATTAGATTCAACTTTATTGTCAATGAACAGTACAAGTACAGTACATTGAAATGCAGTTAGCATCTAACCAGAGGTGCAAATAGAAGAGGGCAGAAAATTCCCAAGTATTAATTATAATGTATGTTAGAAGTGGGATGTATAAATGTGCAATGAAGGCAAATTCAAGTACAAATGGCAAATTCGAAATGTGCAATGGAGGCAAATGATGGTGCATGTGCAACTGAAATGCAGGGATAGCAGCAATGGGGTTCGCATGGTAGATGTGTACATGCAGCAAATGAAAACATCTTCATCAGACTTTGTTCTCTACAGTTCCCAAACGCTTACAGAGTATAGTTAAAACACAATGGTAAACATGCCCCTGTCCCAAATATTTTTCGAACGTTGCTGGCATCAAATTCCAAATGATTATGGATTTTTCCAGAAACAATATAATGTCTCATTGTCAACATTTGTTTTGTTGTCTTTGAACTACTTTCAATTAAATATAGAGAAAATGATTTGCACACCATTACATTCTGTTTTTATTTGCATTTTGTGCAGCATCCCAACTTTGGAAACAGGTTTGTAGTCTACATAACCAAAATACCATGGTGACATTGACAGAGCTTGGAGTTTATTACATGTAATAAATGTAACTGTAAATCCATTTATATTTCTCAATTTGCAGTAAAATGATTTATTTGTGTTGGTATTATGCTTTTAAATGGCACTTCTGATTTGAATGGAAAATTCATTTTTTGCCTAGTTCATGTTTAAAAGGACAAAAAATATATTTTAAAAATGTATTCATTTACTATACTGAATATTTGAAAATATAATTATCAAGACTGCATGGGGAATTGCTGATTTCGCTCTTCTTTTTTTTTTAGCTATGAATAGATCAGCTGCCAAATCCAAGTCTAAACAAATTGCTTTTTCTCTTCATGGTAATGTATTTGTTTTGAGACAATTATTTACATTTTCATTATTATCAAAGTATACATTATAAGTGCATATTGTCAGTTATATAAAATAGAGGTTGACCGATTATGACACCAATACCGGTTTTTGGATGATCAAAAAAGCCAATACTGAGTAACTGGATGATTTTTAAATGCATATTTGTAATAATGACAAATACAAATAACGAGGCAACCCTTTTTAAGGTCAGCCACAAGTTACTATAGGAACTATTTCTCTCGATACCATTAGTATCAAATATACCTTTGACTGTTGGGTGTTCTTATACGCACTTTAGTTTTGCCAATCTAATCTCAGGATTTGATAGGCTTGAAGTCATCAAATATAAAATCATAGACTTAATTATAATGTAATAAACACACAGAAATACGAGCCTTTGGTCATTAATGTGGTCAAATCTGCAAACTTTAATTTTGAAAACAAACAGAACCGGTACATAGTTTATCGAACTGGTGGCAACCCTTAGTGTAAATATTGCTGTTACATTGCACATCCTTCAATGTAATGTTATAATTATGTAAAATTCTGGCAAATTAATGATGTCTTTGTCAGGAAGAAATGATCTATACACAGTTTGCAATGAGCCAGGCCGCCCAAACTGCTGCATATACTCTGACTTCTTGCAGTGAACGCAAGAGAAGTGACACAATTTCCCTAGCTAATATTGCCTACTAACATTAATTTATTTTAACTAAATGCAGGTTTAAGAAAATACACTTCTGTGAATTGATTTTAAAAAGGTCATTGATGTTTATGGTTAGGTACATTTGTGCAACGATTTTGCTTTTTTCGCAAATGCACTTTTGTTAAATCATCTCCCATTTGGTGTTAGTTGAAGTGGCCTATGATTTGATGATAAATTAATAGGCATCACTTTTTTATATGCAACACTGGACAAGCTAGTTAACCTACTAATATCATCAACCATGTGTAGTTAACTAACATAATAGATGGATACTTTGAATAAAATAAGTTGAATGCTAGCGAGCCATTACATTGGCTCTTTGCAGCACAAGATCCTTTTGATGCTGTCCTTGCGTAACAGCTGGTCAGCTTGCTACACAGTCTCCTGGTGGATTGCAATGTAATCCCCATACAAAAAAACAGATTACTGATTGTTATGCCATGCATTTGCATAACTAATTCATTTTCCATGCCTATTAATCGGTCAATCTCTAATATAAAATGCTTATACAAAGCCAACACCCGCTTGAACCTTTTCACATTTTATCATATCAGTGCCTTACAGTGAAATTAGGATATGCAGTGAATATAGAATAACTTGTCAAAGTCTGCATGTGACAACAACATCATTTTAATGGGTAGCTGTGTCCAAAATGTTGACAGGTACTGTACAGTCTGGAGGTTTCATAAAAAAAAAAATTCACAATGGGAAATTATTATTTGCCGTGTGTGTGCGGGCGCAGATGTAAATCATAATTTAAATGCATGAAAACTCTGAGACACTAACACAAATGTTAAATGTTCAAGAGGGTGGAAACACAAATTTTATAAAAAATATTATACAATGACTATGGGGTTATTTTTGTTTAAATCCACATCAGAAAAAATATTTTAAATTAACACATTTTGTACATACAGTAGTCAAGGGGGACTACTGTATGTACAAAATGTGTTATTTCAAAATGTTTTTTTACAGTGCATTTGGAAAGTATTCAGACCCCTTTCACTTTTTCCATATTTTTGTTAGAGCCTTAAGTGGATTAAATAGATTTTCCCCTAATCAATCTACACACAAACAAATACTTAATGACAAAACAAAAACAGATTTTTAGAAATGTATCAGCAACCCTCCCCCAGAAATATTACAGTAACATAAATATTCAGACCCTTTGCTATTACACTTAAAATAGAGCCCAGGTGTATGAAGCTGCCTCCTGTTTCCATTGGTCATCCTTGAGTTTTTTCTACAACTTGATTGGAGTCCACACTTAGCATAGCATAGCATAGCATCATCTTCCGCTTATCCGGGGCCGGGTTGCGGGGGCAGCAGTCTAAGCAGGGATGCCCAGACTTCCCTCTCCCCAGACACTTCCTCCAGCTCTTCCGGGGGGACACCGAGGCGTTCCCAGGCCAGCCGGGAGACATAGTCCCTCCAGCGTGTCCTAGGTCTTCCCCGGGGTCTCCTCCTGGTGGGACGGGACCGGGACACCTTCCCAGGAAGGCGTTCCGGAGGCATCCGAAACAGATGCCCAAGCCACCTCAGCTGACCCCTCTCAATGTGGAGGAGCAGCGGCTCTACTCTGAGCTCCTCCCGGGTGACCGAGCTTCTCACCCTATCTCTAAGGGATCGCCCAGCCACCCTGCGGAGAAAGCTAATTTCGGCCGCCTGTATCCGGGATCTTGTCCTTTCGGTCATGACCCAAAGCTCATGACCATAGGTGAGAGTAGGAACGTAGATTGACCGGTAAATCGAGAGCTTCGCCTTGCGGCTCAGCTCTTTCTTCACCACGACAGACGACCGCATTACTGCAGAAGCTGCACCGATCCGTCTGTCAATCTCCCGTTCCATCCTTCCCTCACTCGTGAACAGGACCCCTAGATACTTAAACTCCTCCACTTGAGGCAGGCACTCTCCACCAACCTGAAGTGGGCAAGCCACCCTTTTCCGACTGAGGACCATGGCCTCGGATTTGGAGGTACTGATTTTCATCCCCACCGCTTCACACTCGGCTGCAAACCGTCCAAGTGCATGCTGAAGGTCCTGGCTTGAAGTGTTCAGCAAACTCCCATGAACCCTCCATCACCCTGTAGAGGGTATAAAGCTGGTCCAGTGTTCCACGGCCTGGACGAAAACCACACTGTTCCGCCTGAATCCGAGGTTCTACTATCGGCCGTATTCTCCTCTCCAGAACCCTGGCATAGACTTTCCCGGGGAGGCTGAGAAGTGTGATCCCCCTATAGTTGGAACACACCCTCCGGTCCCCCTTCTTAAAAAGAGGGACCACCACCCCGGTCTGCCATCCCAGAGGCACTGTCCCCGACTGCCACGCGATGTTGCACAGGCGTGTCAGCCAAGACAGCCCCACAACATCCAGAGACTTGAGGTACTCAGGGTGGATCTCATCCACCCCTGGTGCCTTGCCACCGAGGAGTTTCTTAACCACCTCGGTGACTTCAGCCCGGGTGATGGACGAGTCCACCTCTGAGCCCTCATCCTCTGCTTCCTCAATGGAAGACGTGACGGCGGGATTGAGGAGATCCTCGAAGTACTCCTTCCACCGCCCGACGACATCCCCAGTTGAGGTCAACAGCTGCCCACCTCTACTGTAAACAGCGTTGGTAGGGCACTGTTTCCCTCTCCTGAGGCGCCGGATGGTTTGCCAGAATCTTTTCGAGGCCAGCCGATAGTCCTTCTCCATGGCCTCACCGAACTCCTCCCAGGCCCGAGTTTTTGCCTCCACAACCACCCGGGCTGCAGTCCGCTTGGCCTCTCGGTACCCGTCAGCTGCCTCTGGAGTCCCACAAGCCAACCAGGCCTGATAGGACTCCTTCTTCAGCTTGACGGCATCCCTTACTTCCGGTGTCCACCACCGGGTTCGGGGATTGCCGCCTCGACAGGCACCGGAGACCTTACGGCCACAGCTCCGAGCGGCCGCTTCGAAAATGGCGGTGGAGAACATGGTCCACTCGGACTCAATATCTCCAGCCTCCCTCGGGATCCAGTCGAAGCTCTGCCGGAGGTGGGAGTTAAAGATCTCTCTGACAGGAGACTCTGCCAGACGTTCCCAGCAGACCCTTACAGTACGCTTGGGCCTGCCGAGTCTGTCCAGCTTCCTCCCCCGCCATCGGATCCAACTCACAACCAGGTGGTGATCCAAGACATGTGGCCGCAGGTCAGATGAAACGACAACAAAGTCGATCATCGACCTGCGGCCTAGGGTGTCCTGGTGCCACGTGCACTGATGGACACCCTTATGCTTGAACATGGTGTTCGTTATGGACAAACTGTGACTAGCACAGAAGTCCAATAACTGAACATGTGTTTTGTGGATTTGGAGAAGGCATTCGACTGTGTCCCTCGCGGCATCCTGTGGAGAGTGCTTCGGGAATATGGGGTCCTGGGTCCTTTGCTAAGGGCTGTCAGGTCCCTGTACGACCGAAGCAGGAGCTTGGTCCGCATTGCCGGCAGTAAGTCAGACTTGTTCCCAGTGCATGTTGGACTCCGGCAGGGCTGCCCTTTGTCACCGGTTCTGTTCGTAATTTTTATGGACAGAATTTCTAGGCGTAGCCAGGGGCCGGAGGGTGTCAGGTTTGGGGACCACACGATTTCGTCTCTGCTCTTTGCGGATGATGTTGTCGTGTTGGCCCCTTCAAGCCAGGACCTTCAGCATGCACTTGGACGGTTTGCAGCCGAGTGTGAAGCGGTGGGGATGAAAATCAGTACCTCCAAATCCGAGGCCATGGTCCTCAGTCGGAGTCCACACTTGCTACAATAAATTGATTGGACATGATTTAGATAGGAACACCCCTGTGTCTTTATAAGATCCCACCGTTGACATAGCATATCCGAGCAAAAACTAAGCTTTGAGGTTGAAGGAATTGTCCATAGAGCTGAGACAGGATTTTGTCAAGGCACAGATCTGGGGAGAGTACTAACAAACATCTGCAGCATTGGAGGTCCTCAAAAACAGAGCAGCCTCCATAATTCTTAAATGAAAGGAATTTGGAACCACCCCCACTCCTCCTAGAGCAGGCTGCCTAGCCAAACTGAGAAATTGGTGGAGAAGGGCCTTGGTCAGGGAGGTGACCAGGAACATAATGGTCTCTCTGACATCTCCCGAGTTCCTGTGTGGAGATGGGAGAACCATCCAGAAGGACAACCATCTCTGCAGTGCTCCACCAATCAGGCCTTTATGGTTGTGCCCAGGTAGAACCCACTCCTCATTAAAAGGCCCACGACAGGCTGCTTGGAGTTTCCCAAAAGTTAAGACTCTTTGGTCTGAATGCCAAGTGTCACGTCTGAAGGAAACCCAGCACCTCCAGTACCATCCCTACGGTGAAATATGTTTTTTTTTTAGAAGCAGGGACTGGTAGATATCTCAGGGTCAAGGGAAAGATGAATGGACAAAATACAGACAGATCCTTGATGAAAAACAGCTCCTGAGTGCTTAGGACCTCAGACTGGGGCAAAGGTTCACCTTCCAGGACAACGGCCCTAAGCACACAGTCAAGACAACGCAGGAGTGGTTTTGGGACATGTCTGTGAATGTCCTTGAGTGGCCTAGCCAGAGGCCTGACCAATTGAATATCTCTGGAGAGACCTGAAAATAGCTTGCTGCAGTAATCGCTGCCAAAGGTGCATGAACAAAGTACTTAAAGGGGTCTGAAAACTTTTCTTGGTCATTATGGGTATTGTGTAGAGATTGATGAGGGAAAAATGTGTTTAATCAGTTTTAGAATAAGGTTGTAATGTAACTAAATGTGGAAAGTGGGAGGGCGTCTGAATCCTTTCCAAATTTGCTGTGGGTGTTACTGTTTAAATGCTTTTGTGGTAGTTAGAATCCTGAAACAGAATTTTCTAAAGGTTATTTAGAGATAACTGCCAAATTTATAAAAATCTGACTTTGGTAACCATCGTTTGGGCCTGTTACAGTAAGTATATAAAACTATAATAAAAATAATATTTGTTTAAAACTAGTGTCATTCTGTTCTCCACAGTTTAAGTTCAATTTACCTGTACTCCTTCAAGTAGTTTAACGTTAAATATTCTTCTGTTTATATTTTAGGACACCTGGCCTTTTTGGCCATTCTCAATGCTTTATGTGTCATCTGACAAAGCTGACTCACACATCTCACACATCAGTTGAGCCATTGAAGAATCTAAGGGACATTTTTTTTTAATGCAACATTTTTATAATGATGGTTTATTTTCTTTCAATGAACTGTATGTTTTCTAAATATGCTAACCAGCATTTAGCTGTATGTTTCAAGCATTATCCTGTTGTCCTTAAAATTGTGATCCGCTTAATTGAAAGGTTCTGTAATCTGAAGTTTACATCTATATGAGGCAGACATAAATTCTGACTTAAACTTGAGTAGGAAATGTTTCTTGCTGCTGACTCTCTACATTTAACTGCACTGCCTCATTATGCAGGGACCTAGGTAGTTTTTATTTTTATTTATTAATCTATGTATTACCAAATGGATATGAAGTGACCCAATAATGAAATTGTCTGTTATAAGACATTTACTATGAATACGAAAACATCCTCACTATGGATTGGAAGTCGTAATTGTTTCTACATCTTATGAAATTGGGGGGGGGGGGGGGGGATTTAGAGTTTTTTTTTTTTAAGGTATTGTATCCTAGGATTTCACACTTGAATGTCAATTACATTTTTACCTCAATGTTTTCTCTTTTTGTGTGAACTGACAATTATTTGAAACTATGAGACGTAGTATACTGCTGAACAATTCTTTCAAAAAGAATGCTTCTCTCCTTTCTTAATGTTTTCAATTCCATCTCTGTCTTGTAATGTGAGGGTGCATTAAAAAAGTTGTCTCATTCAAGCGAATGGGAAAGTGTGCCAAGACTTTTGATTGGTTCTGCAAGTGTTGTAGTATTTGAATCCAGGACTGGGACTTGTCTGAAACAACTTCCAGTTTGTATGACACGAGTCAGACTCATATTTGCAATTATTTTGTAAAAAATAAATTTACAGTATTGGGCAAAAGTCTTTTGGGTAGTAAGTGTTTTAATTTATACACTCACCTAAAGGATTATTAGGAACACCATACTAATACTGTGTTTGACCCCCTTTCGCCTTCAGAACTGCCTTAATTCTACGTGGCATTGATTCAACAAGGTGCTGAAAGCATTCTTAAGAAATGTTGGCCCATATTGATAGGATAGCATCTTGCAGTTGATGGAGATTTGTGGGATGCACATCCAGGGCACGAAGCTCCCGTTCCACCACATCCCAAAGATGCTCTATTGGGTTGAGATCTGGTGACTGTGGGGGCCATTTCAGTACAGTGAACTCATTGTCATGTTCAAGAAACCAATTTGAAATGATTCGAGCTTTGTGACATGGTGCATTATCCTGCTGGAAGTAGCCATCAGAGGATGGGTACATGGTGGTCCTAAAGGGATGGACATGGTCAGAAACAATGCTCAGGTAGGCCGTGGCATTTAATCAATGTCCAATTGGCACTAAGGGGCCTAAAGTGTGCCAAGAAAACATCCCCCACACCATTACACCACCACCACCAGCCTGCACAGTGGTAACAAGGCATGATGGATCCATGTTCTCATTCTGTTTACGCCAAATTCTGACTCTACCATCTGAATGTCTCAACAGAAATCGAGACTCATCAGACCAGGCAACATTCTTCCAGTCTTCAACTGTCTTCAACTGCTCATGCAAATTGTAGCCTCTTTTTCCTATTTGGAGATGAGTGGTACCCGGTGGGGTGTTCTGCTGTTGTAGCCCATCCGCCTCAAGGTTGTGCGTGTTGTGGCTTCACAAATGCTTTGCTGCATACCTCGGTTGTAACAAGTGGTTATTTCAGTCAAAGTTGCTCTTCTATCAGCTTGAATCAGTCGGCCCATTCTCCTCTGACCTCTAGCATCAACAAGGCATTTTCGCCCACAGGACTGCCGCATACTGGATGTTTTTCCCTTCTCACACCATTCTTTGTAAACCCTAGAAATGGTTGTGCGTGAAAATCCCAGTAACTGAGCAGATTGTGAAATACTCAGACCGGCCCTTCTGGCACCAACAACCATGCCACGCTCAAAATTGCTTAAATCACCTTTCTTTCCCATTCTGACATTCAGTTTGGAGTTCAGGAGATTGTCTTGACCAGGACCACACCCCTAAATGCATTGAAGCAACTGCCATGTGATTGGTTGATTAGATAATTGCATTAATGAGAAATTGAACAGGTGTTCCTAATAATCCTTTAGGTGAGTGTGTGTGTGTGTGTGTGTGTATGTATATATATATATATATATATATATATATATATACATATATATATATATATACATATATACATATATATATATATATACATATGGTCAAAAAAGTAAAAGGGAACATGTAATTATCACAGATAACACCAAGTCAATAAAACTTCAGGAATATCAATTATCTGTCCAGTTAGGAAACATAAGTGATTGTGAATCAATGTCACCTGTTTTGGTGCAAATGAAAGTGGCAACAGGTGCACTGGAGAGACAACCGCAAGACAACCCCGAAAGAGGGAGTGGTTTTGCAGGTGGTGGCCACAGACAATTGCTCTCTCCATATCCTTCTTGACTGATTCTTCTCTAGTTTTGTGTTTGGCTAATGTCCTTGTCAGTACTGGTAGCATGAGGCGGTACCTGCAGCCCATACAGGTTGCACAGGTAGTCCAGCTCTTCCGGGATGGCACTTCCATATATGCCATTGTAAGAAGGCTTGCTGTGTCTCACAGTATAGTCTTAATAGCATGGAGGAGATACCAGGAGACGGACCGTTACATGAGGAGCTGGACAATTGAGCTCGACAGGGCCGTAGAAGGGCATTGACGTCCTTTAGTGGGCTCACAGCCCAGCACCAGGCAGCTCGATTGGTATTCACCAGAGAATACCAGAATTGGCAGGTCCGACAAAGGCAGGTTCCTGGATGACAAAGGCATTGATGCCATTGACTGGGCCTCAGGTTCCCCAGACCTAAATCCAATTGAGAACGTCTGGGACGTTATATACCGGTGCATCCGACGACGCCAAGTAGCCACAGACTGTCCAGGAGCTCACTGATACCCTAGTCCAGGTCTGGGAGGAGATCCAACCAGGACACCGTCTGCTGTCTCATCAGGAGCATGCCCAGACATCAGGAGTGCATACAGGCATGTTGGGGCCAAATTGATTTGCTGTGATGAAATTCAGGCAAGTTAGAACACCCTGTGATTTCAGTTGTTTACTTAGAATTTTGGTGTGAGTTTGAATTCAGCCCTCAATCGGTTAGTAATTTTGGTTTCCATTGACCGTTATGTAATTTTGAATTACACAATGTACAGTAAAGATTTTGATCTTTAATATATTTCCTTCGAGACCCGATGTGTTATTTAAGTGTTCCCTTAATTTTTTTGAGCAGTGTATATAAATACATGAGTATTATTAATACTGTATATATACGCTTTTACGATTAGACACTTTCTTTCCAAAATAAATGACTTTAGTTTGACTTTCAGGTACCTAAGACTATTACACAGTACTGTATATAAGCTGCACAATATACTCAGAGCAATTAAATAATCAGCATTGGGAAAAAAACGAACACGCAAAGCCTACATCATCTGATAAGCTCCAGGGGAGTGTGGATAGGCAGATGGGCTTGCAATCATCAACTCCCTGTACTCCCTGTAGCTAAGAAACACAAGGTGCTTTATGAAAAGGAAACAAATAGCATTGAGATAAATAGCATTCCAAAAACACCAAACCTCAATGTATTATGTGTAATGAATTTGTCAATGTTAAATTGTGTAAACATCTACATGGTTAAAACAAAGGTAAATGGTGAACATTAGATTAAAAACCACACATACATCATCAGCAAGACTCAAACTTGTGATTTAGAAAGTGAGGACTCATCTTAAAAGTAAGACAACATTTATCTGAAACAGTGATAGTTCAGAACATAGTACATTTACTTGCGATACTTTACAAAATTATGTACATAACTCATTTTATTTTCAGTATATCCACAGCATTGTTGATTATATCCTTTTCTGACAATTTCTTGTAGCCAGTTTCTCAAGCTCATTCACTTAGTTTCTCTGGAGGAATTCATGTTTTAGTTTTTGCATAAATTCACAAGATATTGCTTAGGCCTAGCAAATTAAAAACAGTTATCAATTATGCTTGAATCAAAGTCATATTAGGAGGCTTGCTTGGGTGGAATGCTGTTTTTGGGTGGTTTCATCTTCAGTCCAGCATGTCCCACCAAACCCTTTCAACACAGGTGACCTCATGGAACAGTGCCTGGAACCATTACATTTCAGCACCAGTAAATACACACATTTAACTAGGCATGAAAAAAGGCTGTACATTGGTCATTTTCTAGTTCAGATTCGATGTAAAATGTCATTCCTGGGTTGACTAAGATGTGAATAGAATCAACACCAACGTTGCTATTGAGCAACTCTTCAGAAGGACCCTTTTCTGTGGACCTTTTCCCTTCCTGGTGCACCTGTTTGGGGTTAGATCTTGGGGCTTAGATTGTGGGGTCCCTTCACCAGGCCCTGCTCCTTGCGCATCACTGGTGCGTGAATGCTGCAGTCCCGTGCCTCGCAGAAGCCAGGCACTCCAGCATCTCCCGCCATGCCAGGCTGGCCCACAGCGCCAGGGAACCCACGTGCTCCTCTAGGACCCTCCATACCATTCTTTGGCTCTGCTGGGTGACCTGGCAACCCTATGGGGAAAAACAAAAACAAATGGAATTTGTATCTATTCAGTTCTCATGAAAAATAATACCTCCTGGTATCATAAATGTTAAATATAAACCACACATGATCCCTTTCTATGTCAGTCTAGAAGTGAGTTTTAAATACATTCCAAAAATTACAAAATTAAAATATATTCCTCATAGGCTCAAATGTTTGCATACCCTTGGAGAATTGGTAATGTATGTACCACTTGTAAAGAAAGCATATGTGAGCAGGCAAAACATGTCTTTCTTTTCTTATAGGATTCATATTCAACTGTAGGTTATAACAGAATGACACAATCATAAAACAGAACATGGCAACAAAGAAAATAATTGACTGACCCCTATTCAAAAGTCTACATACCCTTAGTTCTTAATACTGTGTTTTGTCCCCTTTAGCATCAATGACAGCATGCAGTCTTTTGTAATAGTTGTCTATGAGGCCCTGAATTCTTGAAGGTGGTATAGCTGCCCATTCGTCTTGGCAAAATGCCTCCAGGTCATGTAAAGTCTTTGGTCGTCTTGCATGAACCGCAAGTTTGAGATCTCCCCAGAGTGGCTTGATAATATTAAGGTCAGGAGACTGTGATTGCCACTCCAGAACCTTCAAACTTTTCTGCTGTAACCACTGGAGAGTCAACTTAGCCTTGTGCTTAGGGTCCTTGTCGTGCTGGAAAGTCCAAAAGTGTCCCATGCGTAGCTTTCATGCAGAAGAATGCAAATTGTCTGCCAGTATTTTCTGATAAAATGCTGCATTCATCTTGCCATACATTTTCACAAGATTCTCCATGCATTTAGAGCTCACACACCCCCATAACATGAGTGGTCTCTATAAGCCTTGGTGACCCCTCTCCAAATATAGTGCTTATGGTTGTGACCATAAAGCGCTATTTAAGTCTCATCACTCCAAATTACAGTGCGCCAGAAGTTGTGAGGTGTGTCAAGGTGTTTTCAGGCATATTGTTACCATGCTTTTTTGTGGCATTGATGCCATGAAGGCTTCTTTCTGGCAACTCAACCACGCAGCAAATTTTTGTTCCAAGTATTGTCATATTGTGCTCCTTGAAACAACCACACCGTCTTTTTCTAGAGCAGCCTGTATTTCTCCTGAGGTTACCTGTGGGTTTTATTTGTATCCCGAACAATTCCCGAACAAATCTTTCTTGGCTTGGTATCAAGAGATCCCCAAATTTTCCACTTCTTAATAAGTGATTAAACAGTACTGACTGGCATTTGCAAGGCTTTGGATATCTTTTTATATCCTTTTCCATTGTTATAAATTTCCATTACCTTGTTACGCAGGTCTTTTGACAGTTCCTTTTTGTTCCCCATCGCTCAGTATCTCACCTGCTCAGTGCATCCATGTGAGAGCTAACAAAATCATATGACTATTTTTACACAGACACTAATTGCAATAAAAAAAAAACAAAGGTGTAGGAAACCTTAAATTGCCATTTTCACCTGTGTGTGTCACCTTGTGTGTCAATAACAAGGCCAAACATTCAAGGGTATGTGCACTTTTGATCAGGGCCATTTGGATGATTTCTGTCATCATTATGGTTTAAAAAGGTGCCAAACAATGTGATGATAAATGGCTTCATATGATCACTATCCTTAAATAAAATACTTTTTTTTTTTGAAGTATCAGTCATATTTTCAACATTTCCCAACTCATTCAGTGTTGATGCAAGTCTTCTAGTCATTCTACACTACTCCAAAGAATTAAGGAAACACTCAAATCACACATCGGGTCTCGATGAAAGAAATATATGAAAGATTTATACGCTGTGTCATTCATTGAGAACAATATGATGTAACAATGGCCACCATGGGCCTGCATGCACCCCCGGCAACATCTGGGCATGCTCCTGATGAGATGGTGGGTGGTGTCCTGGGGGATCTCCTCCCAGACCTGGATCAGGGCATCAGTGAACTCCTGGTCAGGGTGGCACTGCTTGGCGGTGTCAGATGCACCGATACACAATGTCCTAGAGGTGCTTAGTTGGATTGAGGTCTGGGGAACATGAGGGCCAGTCAATGGCATCAGTGCCTTCATCATCTAGAACCTACACACTCTGGCCACATGAGCCCAGGTATTGTCCTGAACCAGGAGGAACCCAGGGCCCACTGCACCAGCGTAAGGTCTGATGATGGGTCTGATGATTTCAGTCCAGTACCTAACAGCAGTCAGGGTACCGTTGGCTAGAATTTGGAGGTCTGTGTGACCCTTCAAGGATATGCCTCCCCAGACCATCACTGACCCACCACCAAACCGGTCATGCTGGATGATGTTGCAGGCAACATTACGTTCATCACGGCATCTCCAGACTCTTGCATCTGTCACATGTGCTCAGTTTAAACCTGCTCTCATCTGTGTAGAGAACGGGGCACCAATGGCGGACCTGACAATTCTGGTGTTCTCTGGTGAATGCCAATCGAGCTGCACGGTGCTGGGCTGTGAGCAAAGGTCCCCCTAGAGGACGTTGGCCCTCATGCCACCCTCATGGAGTTTGTTTCTGACAGTTTGTTCTGAAACATGGACACCAGTAGCCCACTGGAGGTCATTTTTTAGGGCTCTGGCAGTGCTCCTCCTGTTCCTCCTTGCACAAAGGAGCAGATACCGGTCCTGCTAATGGGTTGATGCCCTTCTATGGCCCTGTCCAGCTCTCCTCATGTAACAGCCAGTCTCCGGGTATCTTCTTTATGCTCTTGAGACTGTCCTGGGAGACACAGCAAACCTTTTTGCGACAGCATGTATGGATGTGTTATCCTGGAAGAGCTGGACTTGCTGTGCAACCTGAATGGGCTGCAGGTACCGCCTCATGCTACCAATGGTGACAAGGACACTAGCAAAATGCAAAACTTCAGAAGAATCAGTCAGGAAGGATAAGGAGAGAGCAATTTTCTGTGTCCACCACCTGCAAAACCATTTCCTTTTTGTTTTTGTTTTCTTGTGGTTACCTCCAGTGCACCTGTTGTCACTTTCATTCGCACCAAAACAGGTGACATTGATACTGGACAGATTGATATCTTTGAAGTTTTATTGACTTGGTGTTATACTGTGATGATTACATGTTCCCTTAATCCTTTTGAGCAGTTTATGTCTTCTACCCAGGGGCGTTAGCAAACAAGCGTGGTATTATTAAAAAGACCTTAGACCATTGCACAAATCCCAGACAGGCAATTCACATGGTGTCCTACCTCTGAGGCCTTGGTGTCCATCATGTCCAGGGAGACCATTACCAGGCTCACCCCTCTTTCCTTTCAGACCCTTCGTTCCTTTGGAAAAAGAAAACAGATAGGGTAAACTCTGATGCGTATGCCTACAATAAGGCTCCGGTCATTGTCAGTTAAAATAATGCTTAGTTATGAGAGTGTTGTTGATCTTGTACCCAGACACTTCAGCCTGGGTATAAAGTTAGGGGGCTGTTTGGGTGATGTAAGTGTATTGGAATGTGTACCTCTTTCACCATCTGCCCCTTTTTGCCCCTCCACGCCAATGTCTCCCTGGAGGCCACTGGCTCCTTTGGCCCCAGATTTGCCTGCTTTACCCTAAACCAGAGACAGGTGAAAGATTTTATCATCAAGGTTAGTTGGGCAAAATATGACTAAGTTCCCTTAGTCATGAGCATTTGTCACGGGGAATGCACTCTACAGAGGAAATAGTAGTTGTAGTTTTTTGGGGGTTCGGCTCACAGGTTTGCCTGGTTCCCCAGTTGGTCCTCTGGTTCCTGGCGGTCCAATGAGTGTTCGGTTGTTAACGGGGCATCCCTGAGAACACTTGGCCCTGATGGCTGAGGCATACTGGGAGATCTGTGCGGTCACCACACCCCTACACAACTGCAACACCTGCTCATCTGTCAGTCCGGGGCCCTGAAGTCAGCAACAACAACCCAAGAAGTCAGTGGACCAAGTAGGTAATTCACAAGCCCACTAATCAGTCAATGGACCAAGTAGGTAATTCACAAGCCCACTAATCAGTCAATGGACCAAGTAGGTAATTCACAAGCCCACTAATCAGTCAGTGAAATATCTTGCTAGACACTATATGCATCGAAGTGAAGGGGAGACCCTTCCTCCAGAGTGACTGGGTTTGGCTACTGATACGCACAGGGGCACCTGGCACTCCTTTTGGTCCCGAGCCACCTTTGACACCGAGGTCACCAACTGGACCTGGCTCTCCTCTGGAGCCTGGGATACCGTGGGGTCCAACTCGTCCAACGATTCCATCAGGACCGATACGACCTCTGCCCCCTTGCTGCCGTTCAGTGTTGGAAAAGAGGGAGAGAATAAATAATTATAAATAATTAATATTTAAAACCTTTTTTTATATACTTAAAATAAAAATCATACTTTTGCTAAGTGGGCTATAACAAACCTGTCCTTTGTCACCACGAGCACCAAAACTTCCCTGTTTGGAAAGAGGAACCAAAACATTGTTGGGTGAGAGGAAGAAAAAGTCCCACAACATCAGTGGAAAGTGGAAGTCCTCATATGACGTTGCCTAGACATTGTCATGTGATTACCTTATCTCCTTTCCCCCCCTTCAAGCCTGTTTTTCCAGGCCCGCCCTGAAAATGTACAGATGGGTGTTATGACAGCTTCTTCTATATGCCATACCGGAAATACCCAAATCAGCCCGGCAGCTGTTAGAGAGCTAACTAAACACTTTCATTTTCACATACTGATCTAATGTGGAATGTAAATAAAGGATTACCTTCTCACCATCGGACCCGGTTTCCCCTTTGGATCCCTAAAAACAAAGCATTCCATCACCAATGATATGATCATCTAAAGTGAGGACCTGTGTAGTTAGAAATAATCAAGTTTTAGTGTTGACATACGGGTTGGCCCTGCAGGCCTTTGGGGCCGGGCTTCCCGGGAACTCCTGAATCTCCTGTCTCTCCTTGAAGGCCCTGGAATACATCAACAAAAACACAAATATTGTGGCATGATGTCTGTTATATTATGGATTGGTTTCATGGACAAAGATCAAGCCCAGTCCTGGACAAATAATCATGCTCAATGGTGATTTCCATTGAGTTAGATTTTTTTTGTTCAGTATTGGGCTTAATCTGGGGCTGTGGAATTGTCCCACTGTTGTTTTAGTTTTTCTTAAATTTATATTTAATAGTGACCTTTTCAGGGGACTTTACCAGACAACGAGAAAGACATCTGCCCACACACTAAACCCAAAAGGTCCTGGCATTTACATCTAATAAACAACACTACTCGCTGAAGGGGTTTTCCAGACAAATGGAGAAGTGGCACGTGATTCATTCAGTAGTTAAATCACTTACCCCAGCTCCAATTCTGCCAGGAGGTCCACTCACACCACGATCCCCTTTTGTGCCCTGGGAGGGAATATTAACAAAGCATTTATTCAAGTACTGAAAGTCCACTAAATATATGTACAGAGCCAAAAGGTAAGTCTAAGCAGAAGAAGACGCCAACCATTTTAATGATTCCATCCTGACAACCAGCATGCAATTCTCGATTATTTACCTTTTGTCCAAACTCTCCAGGAAAACCAATCACCCCAGGAACTCCAAGAGGACCCTGGCAAAAAAACATCAATGTGCTCTTTTAGGAGGAATCCCAGCAAGAAACATATTACCCGTTTTATTGCAAATTTAGAGCTCATCAAACTGCTACTCACATCCTCTCCAGGCTCCCCATCACTGCCTGGCATGCCCCCTGGACCTTGGTCCCCCTGAGAGAGTAAAAAGAGAAAACAGTTAAAGAGAAAGTAGAGGAGAAAGCTACTTTTACTACAGAATCGAAGTAATCTTCCATTTGAAGGAAGTACTTTAGTTGTGGCCAGTGAGCAATGTTTAAAATGCACTCATTATATTGTCCTAAAAATACCGAAGCCTTCAGCAGGGTCACCCGTATGAGGTTTGGGGAAACACCAATAAACACACAGACTCACTAGGAGGAACCAGAGTAGTGTCAGAGAAAAATAAAGTTGAAGTTCTTCTGAAAGAAAAGAAAATGGTGCATTCTACGAAAACAACACCACTCATATGATCCATTAACACACCTTGGGACCGGTCTCTCCCCTGCCACCCGTCTCCCCAGGATACCCCTGTAAAAGACGTGCAGAGTAGGCTAGAATGAATGGTCCTCTGCTTTTAAGAGGACAGACAAGAGGTCCAAATGTTCAGATGAATGGGTGGATACATCCGGATGTCCTTACAGTATAGCCCATCTCCCCATGGTCTCCAGAGAATCCAGGGGCTCCCATCTGACCCTGGGGAACATTGATGTTAGGCATTTTAGATAAAGGAAATAAAAATGTAAGTTGATATCATTTGTCAGCCCCAGTTCGATGAACTAAGTACACAAACAGAGATTGTTATTGAAAGACTCAACCGATACCTTTTCCCCTTCTGCTCCCTCAGGACCCTGTCTGCCTTCTACTCCACTGGATCCCTGGGAAAAACGGAAGTGGGAAAGGTCTAGTCTTCACAACGTGACCTTGGAAATTGCTAATTTGTGTCCGCACCGCAAGTCATAGTAGAATCACAGCCTGTTGGAGGCTTTCACACCGACTTAGACATGCTTCTAATGAGAGCTGACTGATAAGTAGGTTTGCGTGGGTTTAGGAAACTGGGCTGAGAAGCAATATTAAGTGGTGAAACCTGCTTTGAGGGGACAGTGTTGAGATGTGGTGACCATCTTTACCTTGATGCCTTTTGTTCCAGCAGAACCAGCAGGGCCCGTGTCACCAACTGGACCCTGGAAAAAGACAGAGAACTGAACACACGAGGAGGCCGAACACGCTGGGGATTTGTTTCCACACATTCAACTGATTATTGTAGACACGTTTAGGTACAATAATAAACAATGGATCAGCTGGAATCAAATCCCTAATATCAAACCAAAGATCTGTAAAGCCACTTCAGATGGATGATCCATGCTATTCAAATAAATACTATTCAATACTCACAGTCCCACCCGGAAGCCCTACTCCTCCACGTGGTCCCTCCATGCCAATCTCACCCTGTTGAGGGTATTGAACACAATCAACAGAGACATTTTCAGATAGGCTCAATGTGATATCACACTGGTATAGCCTCAACATGGTATCATACTGGTATAGTCTCAATGGGATATCACACTGTATAGCCTCAACATGATATCACACTGGTATAGCCTCAATGTGATATTATACTGGTATAGTCTCAATGTGATATACTGGTGTAGTCTCAGTGTGATATTATACTGGTATAGCCTCAAGTTAATATTATACTGGTATAGTCTCAATGCGATATCATACTGGTATAGTCTCAGTGTGATAGTATACTGGTATAGCCTCAACATAATATTATACTGGTATAGTCTCAATCTCAATGTGATATTTTACTGGTGTAGTCTCAATGTGATATCATATTAGTATAGTCTCAATCTCAATGTGATAGCTTACTGATGTAGTCTCAATGTGATATCATATTAGTATAGTCTCAATCTCAATGTGATAGCTTACTGATGTAGTCTCAATGTGATATCATATTGGTATAGTCTCATTCTCAATGTGATATCGTACTGGTATAGTCTCAATGTGATATCTTACAGGTATTTGGGGGTGTTATCTGGAATCTTCTCGCTGTCTTTGTGCTCGTTATCAGCAAGAGAAATGTGAACCAAAATTCTAAAGTCTAGACTGCCAGTTTCATATAAAACAAAACAACCTCAAATTAATGTTGATGTGCGATGCAGATGGCCAAGTCTAGCTAGGCATTCTTTTTGAGTAACAATAAGCTACCTTCCAATTGTTTATCAGGTAGCCTGGGATCTATGGCTCTGTGGTTGATTTTCTAGCAAAGTGAGGAACTCTTTTCATGGTAGCATATTCATCAGAAACCCCCTTCCCCGTATCCACACTCCATATTCTTTTGTATTTTGGTGTATCAAGTAAACCACCTACTGCAATTTTGGGAAAATCAGATTCTTTGAAAGGAAATTTTGCAACCCTATTCCTATGTGGTGTCATATTCATTCTCGTCTGGTACAACGGGGTTTTGTTTTAATGTAATGCTGTGTTTTGTAGTTGGGGCCATTATTACTGGCGATTCAAGCTGATTTTGTGGATGGCCAGCCACACTGTTTTTTGATATCAGGTTAATGTATTGGCTTCTAGGTAGATGGATGTAAACCTGTTCTTAATAACTGTCCTGTTTCAGTAGACGAAAATAAAATAAATATATTATGGTTTGTGGGACTGGTTTTAATGAAAGGGTCTTTACCTTTAGCCCTAACTCCCCAGTCTCACCTGGATCACCTGGAGGACCTGGCAAGCCCTGTTGGACAGAGGAAGAATGAGACAACGTGAACAAGAAGGGAATACAATTAAGAGAAAAGAAGGCGTGATTCTAATTGTTAAAACTCAGCCTCTGACCTCAACTACACATTTCCCCTCTGCATATCTGAGTAATAGACATCCCCAGCTACTGATCATAATCTTTATACCAAAAGAGAATATTGCTTGCGCCTTCACATAGAATTTAGTCCAAGGAATAAAGACGTATCAGAGCAATACCTTTAAAGAGAGATACATTCCATATGAGACATCATCTGGCAGCCTCTTACCTGAGCTCCAGAGAAACCAGAGGCACCATCCTCCCCATCAGGCCCGGAGTCACCCTAAACAAAAACATATGGTCAATACAGCTGTCAAGTTCAATGGAGTAATGTTGTTGCCAGACTTAAAAGTTAAAGACAAGTTACAGCAGATAATGTATCTCTTAGTGCTGTGCCAAGCAAGTGTGGTGTTGGGTTGGAAAGCCTGGGTCGCTTAAGGGGTTGGACAGTGTTTAAGGCTATGATATTAGTGTACATTTATTTATGACAAATTCTACATCAATTAGACATCTTGCAAAGCACTGTCATGCCATTCTGCTTTTGCTCACACTGCTCGCTCAACCCGGAAGCATTCACCAGTACACAGGTGCTTGGAGGATATGTCATTCCCCACCCAACAACCACGACTGAGCTTGCAAGCGCGCAACCTACCACAAGGAGACGCCAGAGCATGCTGAGATAAAGCAGTCCTGTATTACAGCCTACCTATCCACCCCAGAAGGTGCTGAGCCAATTTGCACCACTCTGCTGAGCCCCGGGGTACAGTTTGTATGCCGGAACCAAGATTCATTTGAGTCTTTTTAGATTTCACTTCCTTACCTCAGGCCCTGTGTCTCCTCCTCTTCCTCGAACACCTTTAAATCCTTTGTAGCCCTGAACACATGAAAGATGAATCACAGCTCAGTATCCTCCAATAGGTGTTGATTAAGCATTAAGAAAGGTGTGTGGCTGAGATGCACTTGATGAGGTTATTATACAACTATTAACACTCACCTCCCGTCCCTGAGGCCCAGGTAAGCCCTCTTTACCCTGCGGCCCTTTGGCTCCCTAGACAGTAAGACAGATGCCACAGTGGTAGTTGTAGAGCGAGCCCATAACTATCATATCATATATCATATTCAAATCCATTTAACGACACAGTGAAACTTAATAAATCAATAAAAAATATTTTTCTTTAATCAGCAAGATAAAGAATGTATACTTTTTAAAAGGTTCTTCACTGCCCATACTTGTCGTTAAGAGCTAACATCTTTGGCCTACCTTGGGTCCTGCAAACCCAGCGAACCCTGGCTCTCCTGGCTCACAGTTACAATCTGTAGGCCCCTCCTCCCCATGAGAAGCCTCCCCACCACCTGGGGCCTGGAGTGACTCCTCAAAGTAGGGCTCCTGTTCATAGGGCTCCTGCAGTTATAACATGACATCACAAATCATGACAGAGACCACAGTGTTAGGGGGCATGTTATAACATGTAATCACACAACAAGACAGAGACCACAGTGTTAAGACACATGTCATAACATAACATCGCACATCATGACAGAGACCACTGTTATGTTACATGACAACCACAAAACATGACAGAATACACTGTGTTGGGGTACATGGTATAACATGATATCACACATCATGACAGAGACCACTGTTATGGTACATGACAACCACAAAACATGACAGAATACACAGTGTTGGGGTACATGGTATAACATGATATCACACATCATGACAGAGACCACAGTGTTAGGGTACATAATATAACATTACATCACAGCAAAGAGACCACAGTGTTAGGGTACAGAATATAACATTACATCACAGCACAGAGACCACAGTGTTAGGGTACATAATATAACATTACATCACAGCACATAGAACACAGTGTTACAGTGTGACACCTAAACGCGGTGCCCCTTGGCGTGCCCTGACCTGTGTAGTGGTGGTGTAAGGATAGGGTTCCTCTGTTATCATGGTCACAGTGGTGGGGTCTGGTGCATAGCGGTCGTGGTTCTCCTCCTCATAGCTGTAAGTGGGCTCCGGTGTGTATTCAACTATCAGCAGGAAGGAGTTTAAGTGAGAAGTTGCGTCAAACAACTGAGACTATTCTTTTACTGCAATTTTACTGTTATTTTAGTAGCTGTGTCAGAATGTATGTGATGAAAATGTGATGAAAATACCAATACCATGTCTTAGTCAATTTCTACCAGTCATAATTACAGGGTTTTCAAAATATAGTTAGGAGATTCATATAAGCCATTACCAAATGGGGGGGGGGGGGGGGGGGGTTCCAAACATCATAATTACCTGGGTGTGGGTATCCTGAATGCTCATAGCTGTCGACCAAGGAGCCCTCATAGGTGTGCTCATCACCTAATAGGACACAACACAATCATTGAACAAACCCGAATACTCAGGCAGTTATAGTTGTTTCCACAAGTCTCTGAAATTCTTCATAGTGGTCATGTGATAAACTAACACATTTACAACCATAGCCTACTGTGTTCATTTACTGTTGACCTGGACAACCGACACATGGCCAGGCAGCTTACCTGAGTGGTGACCAGAGTAGTGTTCCTGTGCGTGGGAGGGGAGGACGCACAACAGAAAGGCGAGGAGCCACGAGACCAAAGACACCTGTTATAAAAGCCGATAAACAAAGCAACACATAAAACCATGAAAACTGCATTTCCTCACAGCTACCAAGGATAACAAATTCTAAAGATTGAAAGAGCAACCTTTTTTGGACGAAGGCCTACTTCACCTGATCCAAAATGATTGCCTTTCTGTGGTCTGGGTGGCACTTAACACCTTCAATCAATAACGGTTTTCATGTGACTGTATAGGAATAGGCTTCAGTAGACCTACGCACCACAAAATAATCACGTCCCATTAAAATGTCAGACATTCAGTGCCTAAGGAATGCATTCCACCCCTTTAACTTAATTTGTGCCTATTTATTTGAAATTGAAAAACTGAAATATCTCATTTGTATTGAGACCTTTTGTCATGACACTCCAAATTCTGCTCAGATCCTAAGTCCTTTATATAATCTAGAACTTGTTTGGAGTCCACCTCTTGCAGATTCAATTGATTGGATGTGATTTAAAAAAAGGCACACAGCGATAAAGAAAACCTAGCACAAATTATTAAAAAAGTGTTTTTGCATTGTCATTACGGGGGTATTGTGTGTAGATTGATGGCAAACAAAATAGATTAAATCAGTTATAAATTAAGTGTATAACAGCCAGATTTGGAGAAAGTGAAGGGGTCTGAATATTTTACGAAGGCACTTTACCCTGCATGGCCAACGTGTTGTAGCCTATGATGCTTCAGTCCGTATCTCCTGTTGAGAAAGTATGTTATCTTGACGGACAACAGTTGAACATGTTACCACATGGGCAAGACCATGGGCAACCCCGTGACTGTTGGTGGCACAGTATGGTCAACAGTTGGCTGCAGATGTTATTTCCCCTGTCATCTCTGTGTGGTAATATCTTTACAAGAAATAACAGTTTGGCCAAAAACAGAATAGCAGCAATTTCTTTCCCAGAGAGTAAAAAAACTGAAGTCACATCACTGGATAAACAGGAGTCAACTGCATGCCCCAGTAAAGTCACATGATATCAAATGTGGGAGATGATTCTTCAGGGAGGTGCTAAGCCATCCATTCAGATGAAAGAGCTGTATAAAGCTCTTTAGCCTGAGGCAGGAGCTCATCTTGAGTAAGATAGAGATGAGAAATACAGGCCCCAAAAAGCTCTTTGTTCAGGTAAAGCCACAGGGTGAGCCCCAACAGTTCTCAGGCTCTTCTCACATTCCAGACCACTTTCTCTGTAGTCTGAAGGCCTTTTCTATTGGTGTAGATATTTTAAGCAGCTGTCTGTCCATCAGGATTTCTTTATAGTAAGTAGCTTAGATTCCACTTGAACGTGAATGGTGATTACCATGAACCTACAGGCCCCCTGGGACAGTATGGTGAAGTGGAGGACACAGACTTCTCACCTCCACTCATCCTTCCAATTGACTTAGTACTTAGTCATGAAAGAAAGTGTATGTCCTTCTTCATTAAAATACACCTCCCAAACTGAACCCAACACATGTAAACTGTACATTATATTGTGTATTATTGGCTTTCATACATGAAAACACATTTCGCCAAACAGTTAAACAACATCAAAACCCTTCAAAAGCGTGGAATATTTCCAGCATTGCCAGCTGATTTGCTGTTGTGTAGAATTGTGCTCTGTTGGAACAATCAAGTCAAAATGGCACATACCTCAAAACCTACCAGACTAAAATAATTAACCCCAACACTCATTCAGAGGGAACTCAAACCTTGTTAGGAGCTAAAGTGAAGCATTGTGCTAATTAAACAACAAATGGGTCACCTAAATAGTTAAACATCCACATATATGTATATTTCCTTACACTCACACTGTACCAATTGAAAGAGTCCAAGTGAAATACCCTTTCAGACAGAGCATAAAACCATAATTAAAACATCATCACACAACTAACAGCGGCCAGAGAACACTGATCCAAACCTCTAACTTCCAAATCAGAGCCAACAGCAGCACTCACCTCCAGAACCTGGCACTGTAACATCTCAGACACTATTCTGACCACGATCTACTAACTGGTGTGCTTACGTACCTTCACCGTCGGGACTCCCATGGTGCTGGTTATGTCTGTCTGGTTCCGTACAGTCCAGTCAGGCCAGATGTATCAGGTCCACAGGCTATTTTTAAAACAAGTCCAGTTCAGTTTATTTCCTCCCTGAACGGTGCTCCTTACAGCATACTTGCTCCCCACTCACGGTGCTGGTCCCCCTGCCTCTCTCGCTCCCTGGCTCTCCTTTCCCTTTTCTCTCAGGGATCCCAAGGCTCTCAGGCAGTAACAGGCTGGGCTCCCTCTTCCCCTCGATGGGGTGAGAAATACCTGAAACTGACCCCAACCTCAAACACACACAGGGGCAGAGATCCAGGCCGTAGAGAGAGAAGTGTGAGAGAGTAACGTGTGAAACAATATAAAGGAGGGAGGGTTTCAAACAGAGATAAAGCAATTCACTGATGCATTTTGTTTTGATCATTTAGGTCGAATGTCGCAATTGTGCAGGTTTTCACAACCCCAGTAACTGAAAACATTTACATCTTGATGGTTACCTCAGTGGCCAATTCATTAGGTACACCGAGATGCTCTGCCAACTGAGCTTTACTGGGCCATGGCTTAATACATAAAGCACACTGGCAGTGAGGCATTCAGTTAATGTTTAATTTAATGTTAGAATGGGCTAAATGGGGGTCCACAAGTGGCACAGTGTTCCAAATCCTGCCTCACAGAGCAACGGCATCACAGCGGCCAGGGGTTTGAATCCTGGTTCAGGCACAAGACAGGGCCCAAGGGTGTGTAGACAATGCAGACGAGTGCCTAACTCGGGTGCCTGCAAGCTCAACCACAGTTGTTGGTCAGAGAAATAGGTATGTACCAGCAATTCCTTACTGGTTGAGCAGGCAGTGTGGCTTGGAGAAAGGGGTATTCTTTAGGTGAACAACATTTAAACATTTAAACCTATGCCAGGGTTCCCGAAATTTCTCCTTGTGCCTCCTGAGACTTTTACTTTTTAATCATAAACAGCACACCTGACTCAACAAGTCAACAGTCAGGTGTCCTATTTATGGTCATCAACATCAGTACCAACTGAATAGTTATGATCACGAAAGCACATTGGCACCAGTCCTGACCTCCTGTGACCCGTGTCCTTTTGACCTGCTGGTAAATATGTGCAAACTATTACACTACTTTCCAACATTCAACACAGCACATACTGAGACAGACAGCCTACCCCAAGGGGTCCTAACAACATTTTTACAATGTTACAGCAGAATTATCTTGATAAATGCGTAGATATATCCAACTTTCCAAATATTATCCTTTCCACTGGTCACAGTATGGCCAAGACAATGACACAACTGCTACTGCAGTTTACTGTGGGATAGAAAGAAGTTACATTCCATTTCAGCCGGTTGTTTTCGATTACAAAATCAAATACTTCCTCAAAAGGAGAAGTAGGCACAGGGGTCAGGCCTCTACCTCAACAGTTAACTGCATCATTGCAAGACCAGGGTTAGAATCTTGCTCTAATGTGTTTGCCTTGACTCGTGGCATTCTAGCTACTCCTTGTGGTGGCTTTGGAGTCTATGAACTTAAATCGAGGTAAAAGGCAAGTGTGTTCCTTCTAGCACATGATAGTCTTGACTTCCTGGTTGAGTGAGCAGCGTGATAAAAACCAGAACAACATTGGATGTGCTTCCAATGGACACAAATTTGGACAATGACTGTCCCAAGGACACCGACAGGAATCCCAGGGCCTGGGACAGGATTGAACATTTAGGACCCAAACCACAGGCCCCACCAAAAAACAGGACATAAACATTTAATTGTTTAATTCATAGCTATTCAAATAACTTGGTTTTCAACACAGGTAATTTAATGTCACATATTTTCAATGAATTACATACTCTGTCACAATTTGCCGAGATTTCACAAGCTATGTTGGTGCCTAATTAGCTTCCATCAGTTTGGACGTAAGGAGAACTGAATACTACCATTGAGTGACTAATAAGACATTTTGTTTGAGCCTGCCAAATGGGCCAACACCACGCTTGGGCCCGAGACAACATTCCTGGTTGTCCCCCCTTCAGTGTCAGTGCAAGTACATTGGGAGACATTGCATGAAGCAGAGCCTAATAGGAATGACCAAAACAGCTCCCTGGGGCTGTTTTGGTAATCAGGTAGTTCTCTCGATTAATCAGGTTAAGTGGATAAAAAACGATTAGGTTTCCTATGTTGAATGAAAGTAAAACTACACAAGTTCAGACAGAAAATGCTACATTTAAATGTAGCCATTTATTAGGACATGCACAACAATAATTCATACAGGTCTTGGCATTAGGATCTATCAACACCATAATATCATTCATAGCGATCCCCACAGAAAAAGAGCAATGAGGACCGAACGCCCTCATGAAAAGGAAACAGAATAGGTGGAGGCAGGGGTGCTGATGGGTTCAATATGGAACATTTGCAGAGCGCAAGTCAGGGGTGTTACTTAATATAAAGTTAAAACTTAGATTTATGTCATGGCTTCTGTGTTCTGTAACTAGCAAGCTATTCAAGTCTCAGATTTAAATAAATATTGTAGATAAGCGATTTCTGTAAACACGTTACCTACCCTTAATACATAGCAAGAGGTCGCCATATGGAAGCACTTACCGACATCATCTTCATTGACCCTGTAATTCTTTCTTCATAAACGCACACTTGACAACAAAAAACAGACCAATGGCAAACATCAATCTGTGGAACTTTATGTTCAGGAACGCCCCCGACATTGGATGCCACTCAGCTTCCTAGCTAACACACATCGTTAACATAGCCAAACAAAAAGCTAATCTCGGCATGGCCGACTGATTCCTCTGTGAATGGAAGCTTCCTCAATTTTGCAGGGCTGCTGTGAAACGCCAGTTCAGTTGTACATTAGCAACATATAACCAGGTTATCATGACGTTTTAGAGTGAAATCTTCCCATACTTTGGACATAAATCTGAGGTTTAACAGCTTATTAAACATCCTATAATCTAACAACAGGCATTTTATATCCTCTCAGTGAGACAAACGTTTAAAGCTGCAATGTTACTTAACTATCATTATCGATACTTTAAGAAAAGACATCTGTGAATCAAACTGCAACCTACACATGCATAATGGGTTAGAAGCCCTGCACTGGTACCTAGAGCACCTAGGACCCATCAAGGTGTTAAACTGAAAATCACTTCCCATCCCTTTTCTCGTCCTTTTTCTTCTTCTTTTTCTTCTTTCGATCGTGTTTGTCATCCGGCGAGCGGGAATCCCTGTGAATGCCCACACGCTCATTTAATTTGCTAACACTAAAAATGTATATATTCCAAATCAACACATATTCAGTTAAAGCATTCACAAAGTCTGTCTCCATCCAAGATGTTGAGTGCATACAATCGAATAGGGTCAGATTTGAATGTATATCAATAATCGATATTGAGTCCACTACATTTTGACTCACCTCTTTCTCTTCTTCTTGGTCTCCTTCTCTCGACTGGGGTCCTGACTTTTCTCTACGCTGGGGTCCTTGTGTCGCTCCGGGCTTCGCTGGACTTTGTGGTGGGAGCTGTGTCTGTCCCCTGAGTTCACCTGAGAGTGGTGGGACTCCGCGGACGCAGAGCGCCGGTTCTCAGACCTCCTGGAAGGAGAACGGAATCTGTTAGGTTTATCTGGTGGATCCCATGTTCCACGGATGATCGGAACAGCACTATCTGGACTCGGTAGGACCCAGCATGTGGCTGAGGCGAGAAGACCATGGATTACCTTTGAGAGCCGTGTCTGGACTCTTTAACCAAATCCTCCCTCTCCTCTTTCCATTGACTAGACAGCTCAGCAGAGTGGACACTGATCACCTCGCGAATCACCTGCAGGGTTCATGAGCAACACGGACACATATGGGTAACACACAATTTAAAGTAGCGCAGCCACACGTGTCATTGTTCTGAAGCCAGCAGACACACCTCAGTGTAGGACTTCTTGGTGATATGGACATTCTTGGCCCTATAGGATTGCCGTCGTCTCTTGTAGTCCCTCATCTCAGCCATCAGCTCCAGGTGAGATTTGGGCTCCTTTTGATCATTATCTGAAGAACCGAAATGAACATGAATGACTCTTTGGAAGAGCAAATCAAAGGCGTTTGACTTAAAAAATACCAGGGGTTTCAAATGTTCATTGGTAACAGGCTTACCCTTTTTGAGCTTGGCCACCAAATCAACATAGAGGTCCTCATTGTTAGTTGCTCCGGCTTGATCCTTCTGTTGGCTGGCCTCTCTTGTCACATATTCGAACAGAGCCAAGCGGTCTGCCACAGTAAGGTCACATGTAGCTCGCTTGTAGTTCTGAGGAACTTCTGAAGGGTCCGTTGAATAGTCACCTGCAGCACAATGAAAAAGGCTTTATATACACACACACACCACAACAGAAAGATCCAGACTACAGTCAAAGGACAATGGTCCCTTTCTAGCCAATTAAGAAGTTTTAATGAACACATTGATATGACCACTGTCACATTCAGTATTAAAGGGTTAGAAGAGAGGTCTTTCCCCAACACGTACAGGGAAAGTGTGTCAGTGTGTACATGTGTGTAATGCGAGCCACACAGGCGGCATCTTTCAAAGGATATGGCATGAAAGGATACTGCACGCAATCACTAAGCCTGAAGGAGGGCTGACCCTTCTAATTACTCACCCCTGTCACGGAAAACAAAACACAACACACATATGACAAACTCTAACATCATACAGAGACATTTATTACAGATGGTAAGCTCTTCTTATTATAAAAAACAAGCCAGCTCTTTGGTGAAATGACCATTAAATGGCCTGTTAAATATAAAATAAGAAAGATTTGCCTGGGGGCCATATCGCCACATGTCAAACTAATGCAGATTGCCAAAAGGACAGGCATTGGGATTAATCAGTGACACTAATGTATTGTTGCAAGGATCTTACTTTGGCTGTACAGTCCCTCTGTCCTTATCGGGGGTGCATTTGCTCTTGCTTCAAGAATCACCTGTCGCTGTGTGTGTTTATCTGCAGGCAAGGCAGAAGCCAAAAAGAAATGAGACGAGCTGAGATCTCCTCGGCCAAAGGTCAGCTCAGGAAAACAGGGAGGTTCTACATTAACTGGAGATTGACTTTGCAGTGGAATAAGGTGCCACTCACCCATTGTGAAGCTAGTAACATTAGTGTCCTCATAACACACAGAGGTGTCATACATCTCAGCCTGGGGAAAAGAAAGTAGGGTTATTTAACAGCCCGCAAGAAAAACATGCCTGGGAAGTTTGTTGGAGAATTATAATATGTATTGTTCATAAATAATTGTACTCTTGACAGGGTCAAATCCCACCACGTCTACTGTTACGGTCAGGGAGAACATTCACCACGGTCAGGGAGAACATTCACCACGGTCAGGGAGAACATTCACCACGGTCAGGGAGAACATTCACCACGGTCAGGGAGAACATTCACCACGGTCAGGGAAAACATTCACCACGGTCAGGGAAAACATTCACCACGGTCAGGGAAAACATTCACCACGGTCAGGGAAAACATTCACCACAGTGAAAAACTGACATCATTAAAGGTGTCGAGTGCTCAGTTGTGATATACATTTCATCTGTTTTGTTTAAGTCTACGTGTTCCTGAGTAACACTCCACTGACCTGTTCCTCATGGGAGTAGCCCAACTGGGTGAGCCGGCAGGTGGCTTTGTGCCTCTCCATGCTCCTGGAAGGCACTCTGTGGTTGGGGACATAGGGGCACACTTCCTTTGGCTCCTGTGGAAGAAAATGTATACATTCTCATCTTATATTCATTCCTATAGTGGTTTCATTTCATTTGCTGTGACCTAGGTAAATTAGTAATTAACAGACCATAGGGTTCTCTGTTGATCTGTTGAAGAGATATTAGCTTGACCTGAGAATGACCTGGTATCTTTATTCTGAAAGATGAATCATTTATACATATTTGTCATTAAGCAGATGTTGGTAAGTAAAGCAACATACAGGAGCAATTGGGGCTTTGCGCTTGCTAAAAGACAAAACGCATATTTTACCTTGTCGGCCCTGTGATTTGATCAAACAAACTTTCAGTTACAGGTTAAATACTGTAACCACATGATTATCTACCTCCTAAATGATTGATTGTTTCTGTTTTCAATCTTTTACCTCCATAGCCTTTTAACTCTGTCCATATTATATTCACATAACAGAGTTGGTTAATGGGAATTTTAATTGAAGGATACTGGGCTCAGAGGTGAATCATAACCTCCTCTGTGCCGACATTGTTCATATTATTTTTTTTATTATTTTCAGGGTGCCTAGCTTCTACTATAGACATCATCCTACCCTACAGGCATACTTGATTCTGGTTCCAGTGAACCACACGTTATTTAGAAATACAACAAGAAATATATAAGACGGTTCCAAAACCTTACAGACAGTTTTTACTAGTCTATGGTTGACCTGTTTTAACAGTATTTAGTTTTGACGGCATGGGCATCGTTTGCATCAAAAGCAGTGACCAAAACAAATTAAATAATTGTGTTTGACACCACATCAATATACAGCCAACCAACCTGAACTGAGCCACTGAACATGTCCTGTCTCCATCCCAGCGTCTCGAATAGCTCGTTTAGTTGTCTTTGGCAGTTCTCGGTAAACTCAGTCAGTTCTTCCAAATTTCGCAGTCGAGCGCGGAGCGTTTGATCTTCCGGCGAGTCGCACATGTCAAAGACAAGTAAAAGTCGAAGTCGTGTTTACGTCATAAAAGGGTTTCTTTAGAAAATAATGCTCAGCCTGAGTTGGTAGATGTGTAAAGCAACCATTCAGAAAGGAAACATTTCTGACTGAATCCCTGCTGTGGTTTAGGGTATTGTTTATTGCTAC
This sequence comes from Esox lucius, assembly GCF_011004845.1. Taxonomy (NCBI): domain Eukaryota; kingdom Metazoa; phylum Chordata; class Actinopteri; order Esociformes; family Esocidae; genus Esox; species Esox lucius. The sequence continues at coordinate 16,557,713 of NC_047588.1, read as the reverse complement.
TGTCGCAAATAAATGACGTAGGCTGTGTGGCGCATGTAGATTACGCTTTCCTAACTCGTATTCTATGGAGTTCAGTTAGCGATTGTCACTTAACGTTAATGGTGCAGTAACGCCACCCGCAGGGCTTGAGAGCAGACCAAAGAACGAATACACTATTAACCGATCAGCCATAACATTATGCCCACTGACTGGTGAAGTGAATAACACTGATATTGCAACCTGGGATAATCTCGTTATCATGGCACCTGTCAGTGGTTGGGATATATTAGGCAGCAAGTGAACATTCTGTCCTCAAAGTTGATGTGTTAGAAGCAGGAAAAAGGGCAAGCATAAGGATCGGAGCGACTTTTGACAAATTGTGATGGCTAGAAGACTGGGTCAGAGCATCTCCAAAACTGCTGCCCCTGTGGGGTGTTCCTGGTCTGCAGTGGTCAGTATCTATCAAAAGTGGTCCAAGGAAGGAAAAGTGGTTATAAATAAGGGCTACTCTGTTACACTTACTAATACGTTTGTCCAATTCAATGATCCCTTAATTTAACGTTTCACTGTACCTGAACTCTTTCTGGAATATCTAAAGAAATATAATAGGCTGTGGTCTCTTACAGTAATGCACTAACAACTTATCAATGTTGCTCTTCTGGGAATAGCCAACGTTTTCCCATGAGTTGACCATCTCTGCCTTCCAGATGCCAGCCATGACCCCCAGTTGCCTGTCTGGTTGATCATCAAGATGGATCCTCTCACAGAATGTGCTTAACTGAAACAGAGCAGTTATTCCTAGTTATCAATGGCATGAATTAGGAAGACCCCCCACCGAGCTGGCAGAGTGCATGCAAGGGAGGGCTCAGCGACGGCTTGCCAGAGATTGAGAATTTGAGAGTTGAGCGAGCTGGCAGTGTGCACGTAGGGTTACGCTTCAAGGTCTAAAGCTTGCAGGAGTTCTGCTCTACTTTAAAATGAGTTGCACTCACCTGGTGCCCCACATCTATAGAAGTCCCTGGTCAGAGGGTTGAAATGAAAACGTAAAGTGGAACTGGCCTTGGGTCCAGGGTTGAGTATGAGTATGTTGACTATGTTGACTATATTGACTGTATAGACTATGTTGACTATATTGACTGTATAGACTATGTAGACTATATTGACTGTATATACTATGTAGACTATATTGACTGTATAGACTATGTTGACTGTATTGACTATGTAGACTATATTGACTGTATAGACTATGTTGACTGTATAGACTATGTTGACTATATTGACTGTATAGACTATGTTGACTATATTGACTGTATAGACTATGTAGACTATATTGACTATAATGACTATATTGCTTAGTAGCCCCAAAGGGTCACAATATTAAGTTTCCTACATATATGCTACAGATACCACACACAAAATAAAAACATACTCCCACTACATAATATACTTACATCAAATATTAGGATACAGTACGTCTATTCTACACCCTGCCTATATGTGTAGTTGTCCTAAGGAACCCAAATACAAAGGTAAACATGTTCTGAATTGTTATTTGATAGTGCCTTTGCACTGAAAATCTTCACTCCTCACTGTTAATCTTCTTATGGACATGTCCCTCATCATTACAGTTTTCCCAACTGCTAACAAGCAGAATTGGGCTCATCGTGTCAAAACTGTACAAACAAGAAAAGTAGACACAACACTTGGAGATTAACATCTAACTGCCATGTCAAAATGACATTCTGCAATCAAAACTTAACACTTATATACAAAAGGTCATTTTTGGATCAATAAGAATCACATGCACATTACACATTGAAAGCAGCAACAACATACTGGTCAACTGTATTCAAAACACTGCTGTCGTTTGTACTTTGTAGACATTTGTTTTGTTTTCTCATACAGGCCTCTGTGAATTTTTTTCAAGTGCAATAAAACTATTCACAGTTCAAGAAACACAACATTGTATTATATGTTGCAATTGCAGGTGTTTACAACAACTACACACAAAGAAAAGTAGAATTGCAGTACAGTCGTTTTAGGTCAGTCTATAGTTTTTTCCAATTGCTAACACATTAAAATGACATGCACAGCACAATTATTTAAACTGACACACAGAGAGCAAAACCTCTTCTCAAGTCTCCAAAAGTCTAAACACATTTTCTGCTTTACACACATTTTGCAATTCAAAATGGCACGTTTTAAATGCACTGAACACAGTTCTCTGCATAAGACTCAACAATCTGACATAAAGTCACATGTTTGCTATTTCAAAACACTGCCATTCAAAATGACACTACATGAGCTAATTGGCCAATACATGTGCCACCTGGCCAAACACCTCAATGGTTAATTGTTACCTCTTCAATCAGGAAGTAAACACTATGAACAGACCACAGATGAGCACCTTTTATTTTACAACAACAATGGAAGACGTTGCAGAAAGAGGAAGAGGAAGAGGGAGGGTGAGAATGTAACACCATATTGACTACAGTACACTACACACAACACTGTTTCCCAGTGTACTGGATAACACCATATTGACTGCAGTACACTACACACAACACTGTTTCCCAGTGTACTGGATAACACCATATTGACTACAGTACACTACACACAACACTGTTTCCCAGTGTACTGGATAACACCATATTGACTACAGTACACTACACACAACACTGTTTCCCAGTGTACTGGATAACACCATATTGACTGCAGTACACTACACACAACACTGTTTCCCAGTGTACTGGATAACACCATATTGACTACAGTACACTACACACAACACTGTTTCCCAGTGTACTGGATAACACCATATTGACTGCAGTACACTACACACAACACTGTTTCCCAGTGTACTGGATAACACCATATTGACCATATTGGCCACAGAGCCATTATAGATGTTCCTGGCCAACGTGGTGGGAACATCACAATATGCGCTGCCATCTCCAATACACATGGTGTCCTCTACCGTCATGCCAACCTTGGACCACACAACACAGCCCATATTCTCACATATCTGGACAGACTCCACAACATTCTCATACCACCAGAGTGTATGAATGATGCAGACCATTGTAGTATGGGTACGTTGTAGTATGGGACAACGTGAGCTTTCAACGTGCAGTAATTTCTCGTGCAATACCTTCCACCATACTCACCATTTCTGAACCCCATAGAAGAGTTCTTTACGGCACGGCGGTGGAAGGTATACGACCGGCAGCCCTTTGTGCGCATGCCTCTTGTGCAGGCTATGGAAGAAGCATGTGATGAGATTGACGTGGGTGTGATTCAGGGATGGATAAGGCACTGTAGGTGCTTCTTCCCTTGATGTCTGGCAAGGGAAGATATTGCCTGTGATGTGGATGAGGCGTTGTGGCCAGTCCCAGCTGTGCGGCAAGATGCTGCCTAATCATTTTTCTTGCCTCTTTCTATCCCTATATATTTTTTCTGAACTTTTATTTTTATTTTTCAGTTTACTGTTTTTTGTAAGCATATTTTTGTTCAGTCCAGTGTAAATATATCTGCTGTGCATATGTTGCACTGACCTGTTTGGTCCAAAAAAAATCATCAACAGCATGTGTGTGTGTATCTGCAAATATTTCTGTGCATGTGAACAATCTGAACTTTTTCTACAATATGAACGATTTTAGTATTATGGCAAAGCATACTAAAGATAAGACTGTTTTTGGTTATGCCCAACAGTGTGTAGTTGGTTAGACAAAAATCTGGTAATATGAATGAAGTGTGTGCCATTTCGTGCAAAAGATAGATTTCGATAATGCTAAATGTAGTTTCTGTTGCAATGCTTCATTTTCCAGGATATGTGAGGTATCTTGCAGTTTGGGTGTGTGGTTTTGTGAATTGTGTTAAGTATTTTGATATAACCAGCCTAGTTCGCAAAATTGTGTTTTAGCAATTGGAAAAAACTGTATTAGGGTCTGGCCACATTACCTCATCCACATCACAAGCGAGGTCCTCCCAGGCCAGGCAACGGGGAAAATATCGTCTTGTGTGTCGTATCCAACCATGGCTCGACCCCACCTCAGTGTCTACGCATGCCTTGTCCATTGCTTGCAGAAGAGGCAGGAGAACATGATTCGTGGTCATATACTTTCCATTACCAAGCCGAAAATAATTCCTCAATCGGATTGAGAAAAGAGGAATACGGGGCCAGGTATAAAACTGTGAAATTATTGTGGTTGGTAAATCAGTTCACCAACCAATTATTGTGGTTGGTGAACCAGAACCAGTTCACCGACCACAAGTTCTTCAGGGCCTCACAAGAATCCAAACAAATGATCTCTCTAGTATTAAATACTAATAATTTCTGCAGTAAACACAGTCAAACAACATTTTCCCCACTTTCACCCCAAATTCCTGTACCCAGAAAGCAGTAATCCTGAATCACAGATTTTTTTTTTATTCCACTGTGTACAAAAAATGCATTCTGCCATTCTGGTCAATTAGCTTTCCACCATATTACATCTTTATTACAATGTCAAAGCAAGCACGTTTATTTATATAGCACAATTCATACATAGTAGCAATTCAATGTGTTTTACAATGAAACGAAAAATATAAAAATGCAATAGAATTAAAACAGATTTTTACAATTCTCTAACTTGGCTGTCTCCAGGGGGACTGTACATGAACTTCAACACCCCGGTATCTCAATCCTCGCATTCCAGTGCTAGAATGAACCCGTCAGTCCCTTTGTGAGATCATCTTTACATCGATGTCTTACTCAGCTGTCTCCAGGGGGAAATTCATGCCATGTCTGTACATGCATTTAATATTCGTCCTCAATGAATTTACAGTTCCCAGAACTGTTTACTGCACCACCCTGGTATCTCAATCCTCGCGCTCCAGCTCTTGGATAAACTTGTCAGTCCTTTTGTGAGATAATACCCTACATCGATGGCTAAACAGCAGCACAATAACGTGCATTATCCGTCATTAGCAGAGTGTTACATTTACACAGAGGTTATTCCTCTGATAGCACCAGAACTTGCATTACAGAAAATGATTGGTAAAAAATAGCTAATTATAAATATAATAATGAAATTAATCAAAGAAAGAGAGAACTATAAAATACATCATAGTAATCAAGGTGCTTCACAAAGAAAAGGTAAAAATAGAAAAATACTATAGAAAACAAATAAAACATTAAAAAGCAGCATAATAATGAAATGGAGATAGAAATACAAAGTTTCTCTCGTTTTATTGAGAAAATAAACAAACACAATATAATTAATAGTACTTCACAGACACACCACTGGAAATGTTAAGACAAACAATACTTTTTCCTCAAACTTTATTCTCGTACATATAAAGACACAGCTTTAACATTTGCATAAGGATTTAGATGGGGGAAAGCTGGTAATCTTGCAACAATATCGGTTCCCTCAAATGATTTGGACAGACAATTTCTGATCTAAAAAAGAAATACAAAAATGATTACTGCAAAACCCTACTTTATGTTTAGGACTAACCCTTTTTTTACATATGTTGAATAATTGAGCTACTTACATTACAACTGTCTCTGTATCCTCAAAGGACACTTCCTCCACCGTCTCCACCTCGACTCCTACCATCATTGTCTTCCTCACTGGGAAGTATAATTGGTTGATCAGAGAAGTATATTAGCTCAGATGGCAGCTATAGTGAATCACTATGATAAGCCACAATAAGAATAAGCACATGGACAGACACAAACACTTACCCCCAAAATGTATGAAAGGAGAACCAGCCCAACTGTGGCAACATCTTCCTGGTCTACTCTGTCCATGCACACAAACACAGCCATGGCCCTCTGTCCTGTGGCTCCCCCAGTTCATTCCTAAACAATGCTGGGATGGTTCATCTCCATTAACACCATTCAAGGAGGGCTGGTGTGCTGGGAGAACCATCCACATATCAGCGCCGATCTGCCCTGTGTCACTTTGGCTTTGAATGTTAACTAGCTCACTGGGGACAGTAGCAAAGGGACTCTCAGAACCGGCCCAGCGGGTCTGAACAAACTCTTGGGGGAGGTCATGGCCACCTGAAGAAGGACAGTGGAAGGACAGAACACAATATTACTTTTTTAAATATGTAATACGTCTTTTTATAGTGAATTGTAAAACAAAAAAATAGCATTATTTCTATGTGTTGGATCACACTTTTAATAAGGCTACTAAAAAGGTATGACAGAGAATACAGAAGAGTGGATAGCTGAGAGGGGGGGGGCTAGAGATGGAGGAGAGGTAATATGCTGAGAGAGGGGAGGGCTAGAGATGGAGGAGAGGTAATATTCTGAGAGAGGGGAGGGCTAGTGATGGAGGAGTGGTAATATGCTGAGAGAGGGGAGGGCTAGAGATGGAGGAGTGGTAATATTCTGAGAGAGGGGAGGGCTAGAGATGGAGGAGTGGTAATATGCTGAGAGAGGGGAGGGCTAGAGATGGAGGAGTGGTAATATGCTGAGAGAGGGGAGGGCTAGAGATGGAGGAGAGGTAATATGCTGAGAGAGGAGGTAAGGGCTAAAGATGGAAGAGAGGTAATATGCTGAGAGAGGAGGTTGGGGCTAGAGATGGAGGAGAAGTACTATGCTGAGAGAGGAGGGGAGGACGAGAGAGGGAGGAGAAGTACTATGTTGAAAGAGGAGGGGGGGTTATGGATGGAGGAGGAGTAATATACTGAGAAAGGAGGGGAGGGCTAGAGATGGAGAAGTACTATGCTGTGAGAGGAGTTGAGGGTGAGAGATGGAGGAGAAGTACTATGCGGAGAGAGGAGGTGAGGGCTAGAAATGGAGAAGTACTATGCTGAGAGAGGAGGTGAGGGCGAGAGATGGAGGAGAAGTACTATGCTGAGAGAGGAGGTGAGGGCGAGAGATGGAGGAGAAGTACTATGCTGAGAGAGGAGGTGAGGGCGAGAGATGGAGGAGAAGTACTATGCTGAGAGAGGAGGTGAGGGCGAGAGATGGAGGAGAAGTACTATGCTGGGCCATGAGATGGGATGACTTGGAGTAGGAGCATGTGTTGGTGGGGTTCTGTGGGACTGTCAAATTTCTGGTGCTCCATCTGTCTTTTCATCCTGCCAATGGCACTGCTGAGTTTGGGCAAGGTTCCTAGTCACAAATCATCCTCCCACTTTAGCAAAGACTATGGGAGTGGCAGAAAAAGCGAAGCCAGAGCAGGAACATTAGGAATACACCATACTAATTGATGGAAATCAGCATCAACCCTGTTTTTTTTCAGGTAGACAATATATGCAATTTTTAAACAAACCTAAATTAGAAGAAAAAAAGTTGAAACAGACATGCCATGGAAGAGTCACCCAACACACTAACTATTTTGCGTGACAAACCTGTACTTTCAGAATGAGAGACTGCAACATTCACACTATCACAACTCCATCTGACCTGGACTGTTGCAACAGATTGTTGGATGCTCCCCGGGCGAAATGTCATGCTCTTCCTCTTCTTCCTCCTCGTCATACTCCCATTGTCTCGGGTGTGCTGTGACAAGACCACCCAGGTGCCTGGGGTGGCGGATATGTGCCCCATCAGACCCCCACCTGTTATGGTTCTGTCCAAACATCTCAGTCAGACCTTGTATACAAAGGTACAGAAGAATCCTAGTCACTGAGAGCTAGGAGGTGGATGAGACAGGCTCTTCCATGGACTGGAGCTGAGTGTTACAGCAGTGCCCTCTGATCCTATCAGCCTCTGAACGGCTTTTCAGTGGAGTCACGATTTAGAATTTCCTGTCCAGATAGGAAGTGCATCACAATGGTTCTGAAACAGCAGTGTTTCTGGCCTTGTATAATAATGACATAATGATGACACTTGGGGGTCCAACTGATTTACAGTAAAAGACGAAAGTACAATACGTGCTTACATATAAACAAAATACTTGGTAAGACTAAAAATATACATTACCAAATGTTTGGGGTCACTTAGAAATGTAATTCTTTCCATGAAAAAGTTTAAATATGTTTAAAAAGGAAACAGAGAAATTATAGTACAGTACTTTCACTTGTTACACCTCAGATCTGTAGATCGACTCCACAACTCTTTAATCAGGCCCACTCTATTACTCTGTAAGTAAGCTTTGAGAATTGTTGGAAAATAGAATGAAAATGTGTACTCGCTCCTTAAAGTTGCTCTGGATAAGAACGTGATGAATTACTGAAACGTACTGTAGGCATCATTACATTTCTCTTCGATGATAAACATTATTTGTACATGATTGGCAGGTAACTGGTCACATGTTAACGCAAGGCCAATCGGAGAATAGTGCGCTGACCTAGTCGAAGAACATCAATTATTTTAAAAGAAACACAACAATGATTTCTGGAGTGTACCATTTAGGAAACTTGCTCGAGATTTAAATTCAAAACGTACTCTGACAAATGTTTATACAATTAAGCTACATCGACTACTTTAGTCCAAATTAAAGTTCCCACAAAAATGCGTATAATCCCTCCCTTGTCTTTTAAATAGCCGGACAACCGACACGCCCTTGGCCATTACGCCTTTACAGTCAAAGATAAACGAAGAGGCAGAATATCTATTCAGCTAGTATCAACGTTTTATTCTTAGTAATGAGTTATCCGGGATATGGTGCGCCCCAGGGTGGATATGCAGGAGGGGTAAGATCAATATAACAGACACGTCGTTTTTAAATTCCGTATTTATACTGATAGGACGATGAATGGGTATGTTAGCCCGTGCATGTGTCCGGAAGTAGATTTGGTAGGCTGAACATCTAATCGCTCTACTTTTCTTACATTAATCACGTCCCTATGCCTACACTCGCAGCGTGTTTCCAATACAGTATACAACCTTGTTTTACGTTAGGCGTGGTGGGCAAGCTGCGTAGACCCTCTTTTTGTTAGAATTCTGCCAACAGTACTAACGATGACGTCATTAGGATATTGTAGTGAGGAAACCTTCAGAGAAAAAACTCCAATGTCAATTTATTGCAAAGTGTACAATTCGTTCTAAAGATGAAGTGTGAAGATACGTTTTCTAATGAATATAAATACCAAATAACAGAAGAATTACATGGGTTTAAAATAAAATAATTTACACAACAATATTAGAGCATAAAAGTTGCAAGACTCTATACTTGAATTTGGCCATGGCAAATCGCCTTATATATATATAAAAAAAACTAGATGTTGTGAAGTGGAACACGTTATTGGAGAATTACTCACTAGGGTGTGCAGAATCAATATAAAGCGTCAATTCATGGGGGATAATAGAGGGTATAGCCAGCAGCACTTTCTTAGCCACCCGCTCAATTTGCTTCAGTGCAAGACTAGCCAAATTTGGCCTATACAAATCGCTTTATAACCAAATAACTAGTAAGTGCTGCTGGATATACCCTCTTGACAATTATTATGGATTATTTTGACCCTAGTGAGAAATGTTTTTTATTATAAGGCAATTAGGTTACAATCCAGTCTGTACGTTGACTGTTCCAATGTTGTTCTTAATTCTTGCTTTCGACTACAAGTCACAACAAGTTTTAACCCACATTGCCATGCATTTCAATGCTGGATTTTATTTTAAAAGAATGCTACCAAGCATACTATCCTGCTGCTAGCAGAATGCTAGTATTGTTGTTATGGTCCTGCTCCATATTAGAACAAATATCCTCTTTGGAAGGGGAGTTCTGAGTTTATCGAATGATTAGCAATGTCTTTATAAGCGAACGTCATAATAGGTATAAGTTGTTTATGCTAAAAGCAACGGTTGTGATATTGCGAATATAAATGCATTAAGGCTAATATCGATGCATCACGGTGTGCCTAGAATCAGCACTTTGTGATATTTAAAATGTTCCACAAATTCACAAGATGCCTTTTTGGTATTATAAACTGATTACCACATCGGTTATTAATTTAAAAGCTGTGATTTCAAGGTATACGGTCTGGTGGTTTGAATCCTAAACGCTGATATTGTGGTAGATGAGATAACATCGAATCACTTCTTACTGCTCTCATTGTGTTGGTAACCGGTTTATATGTAAGGAACAAGGCACAAGGGGTATATTGCCAATATACAGTACCTTGTTTAAGAGCTGTATTGTGCCTAAGAACGGCTCTTAGCCGTTGGCCATATACCACACACCTTGTGCTTTATTGCTTACATATTCCAGGGCTTTCACTGAGGAAATGTCAAATTAACAGCATTTTCAGTAGTAAACGAGTTAAGCTATTATTTTCCGACGAAACCAGTTTTAGGCTTACATATAAAAAAACATCAGTGTGTTCATTTTGACAGTTTGTAGCAAAAGATAATATATTTTGGGTTTTTTGAAAATCAAGCAAAATTGCTCTAGAGCCTCACAGGATCACAGCCTCACAGGACAATTCTGGGGTTAACTGGAATGAGGCAAACATCAGATTTTGAGAGATTTTACATCAGTATCCCAGGATAGGGGTGCAGTCATGGTGCAACTTCATTCCGGGAGGATACATAGGTCCAACAATCTGAAAACATGATTGGACCCCAGTTGCTGATATAATAGCTTTGACATACTCCCTTGTTGTTGCAGCCCAAAGTACATAATGACACTCCTACTGACTGCAATGAATAATCTAAATGACACTCAAGTACTTTTAGCCCCTTGAACTCTGCAGAAGTGAATGCACTGATTTGTCTATTGTTTATAGACCATAATACACACTGATATTTTATCACTAATTTAACTTTTGATCAAACAGGTCTTGTCACGTTAGAACTTTTTCAGAACTGATCCGAATGATCAAAGATTAATTACTGGAAAATCTGAATTGGGCTATCTGTTTACATGCAGCTGTAGTAACGCTCTCTCACTCTCTCTCACAGTATGGCGGTGCCCCTGCAGGTGGTCCTGGTTTCGGAGGATTCCCTGGTCAGCAGCAGGATCCTCTCTATGGATATTTTACCGCTGTTGCTGGCCAGGTATTTGGGCTTTCAGCTTGAAGAGTTGTGCTTGTTGCATACTGTAGTGGCTAAGTATCTTTGCATTGTTCTGTTAATACTTTTTTTCCATCTCTCTTGGCATTGTTATGTTAATACTTGTTTTCCTTCTCTCTTGGCATTGTTCTGTTAATACTGGTTTTCCCTCTCTCTTGGCATTGTAAGGATGGACAGATATCAGCAGAGGAGCTCCAGCAATGCCTCACACAGGCTAACTTCTCCGGTGGCTACAAACGTAAGTGTGGCACCATGTAACGTCACGTGACAATAAGGAACCACTGCCCTTGTATTTTCCTGACAGTAGTTTAAATGAATGTGTTATTTCTGACAGCGTTTAACCTGGAGACCTGCAGACTAATGATCAACATGCTGGACGTATCCTTGACTACATCACTTTTATTTTGAAAATACTATGGTCAAACTAGCTACCTTTAATACACAAAGAGGGCCGTTGCATGCATAGTGCCATAAAGTTAGAATGTCAGTTTTTATTGATATAACAGGGAATATGCATCAGTGACCATTGCTTGTGCAAAAGGTGTGTATAAAGTTCCCTCACATTCAATGGATTTTGCTTCAATCTTGCAAATAAAATCAGCTGAAGTCGGGATCGCGCCTACCACAGTCTGAAGATTCCAAATCAAAATAGGTGGTCTATTTACTCTGTCTGATACTCTGCTGGTCATCTTGCATGCGGTTGCTAAACCCACCCATCACCCCAGCCTCCACCTGTTGGTTTTGTGTCCTTCTGCGGGGTGATTGGTAATGCATATGCTCAGTGCCATCGGTGTTGCTATTTTAATGTTAGAGTGTTAACTTTATTAGTAGTGTATTGTATGCAACATCATGTGATGGCGGTGAGTTACTCCAAAGGAACAGAACCTAACTCCAAGACATTGTATGTGTACTGTTTTTCTAATAATGGTTAAATGAAGACGTGGCGTTTCCTGTCTGAACCATGATTATTCAGGAAAAACCTATAGCTGTGTGCATTCATGTTTGTGAAGTCACTGCCTTTCGTAATCCTTCACTGAAGCAAAACCTCAGCGAGACATGTCCTGTACTATGGGCTTCAATGAATTCAAGGAGCTATGGGCCGTGCTCAACGGCTGGAAGCAGCACTTCATGTCCATTGACCGCGACCAAAGTGGGACCGTGGATTCTCAAGAGATGCAGCAGGCTGTCAATTCCATGGGTATGTGCAAGCAAAAAGGGTGTATTTGTTTCCCGTTCATGTGCATCCCCAATAAATGAATGGCTATTTGATAGAGAAAATGACGTTCATATTTATCATGCATGTTGGTGTGCTACAGGCTACAGGCTCAGCCCACAAACCATGACCTGCATCGTCAAGAGATTCAGTTCTCAGGGGAAGATCACCTTTGATGACTATGTTGCTTGTTGTGTGAAACTCAGGACTTTGACTGGTGAGTGGCTCCCGTTTTGATCAGTATGACCTCTGTACATGACCACTGTACATGACCACTGTGTCTTCTTTGATCATGTTTGTTTGGTTGTTACAGGTTTGTTCAGAAAGCGGGACCAAGCTGGACAGGGAATGGCTGCATTTGCATATGATGATGTAAGTTTAAAAAATTGCTGATTTTGTTTTAATCTACTTCCTTGTTCAAAACCCTAAGTGTATATTACTCTTACTCTCTCTCTCCCTCAGTTCATCCAGTGCACAATGAGTACATAAGAGATGAAGCAGAATAAACAAGGGCAATTACCACTTTCAACTCATTCCATAACTTTGACAATTTAGCATGTGCTTTGTTTTCTTTGAGGTGGGAATGAAATTGCACACTTTTTGTACTGAAATTCCAAAAATGAATTTACAGTGAAGGATGTTCCTTTAATAACATTTATAGAAAACTAGAATATTAGCTTTAGCTACTGTGCCTATAAACCTCCAAATGCCTAATGATTGGTTGTATTCCTATATTGTTTCATGTAGTTTTGCATTGTGAAGAATCTTCCACATACTAATAATGTACATACTAAGATGAATAAAACTTGTTATAATAAACATTTTGTTTTATTAAGTCTGGGGGAAAATTCATGAGATAGGAAGATTCATAAGATCATTCATAGAATGATTGGTAGTGAACACAGCATTTCACCACATTTAGGGCCACTCTACAGTAATAGTATGAATTATTGAATAAAAGTTTAATGTAATTGCTAAGTCCCTTGATTAAGTTTTGGAATAGGATGGGAACAGAACTGGGAATAGAGAGCTCCACCCTACTCCTTTTGAGATGTATGAATGCATCTATGGGTCTCACATCCCCTTCCCTGCAGACATAAGATGCTAACACAAAGGCCCACATTATCATGTGTAACTCATCCATCACTTCTGTCCATGTATTCCTTAATTTTTGTCTTCAATGACAAAAGAGGAACTGGCAGGTAAATCTGTAGCACAAACTAGTTATGATTCAGTTATGCACAGTAACCTCTGGTCAGCTCAAAAAGGTTGACACTAAAAGTACTAGAAGACAAAGGAAATCCCAGAAGTGGCTTTCCCATAGACAAAAGTCTCTGCGCCCAAAACAAATAAAAAATTCCAGCATTTTTGTAATTTATGGGATAGCTTTTATTGCTGCAAGAGCAATGGGTTAGATTCTAAACCCCTGCTGCACTGGAGACAACAGACTGGAGACAACAGCAGTGGACCAGACTGGAGACAACAGCAGTGGGTCAGACTGGAGACAGCAGCAGTGGGTCAGACTGGAGACAACAGCAGTGGGCCAGACTGGAGACAACAGACTGGAGACAACAGCAGTGGGCCAGACTGGAGACAACAGCAGTGGGCCAGACTGGAGACAACAGACTGGAGACAACAGCAGTGGGCCAGACTGGAGACAACTGCAGTGGGTCAGACTGGAGACAGCAGCAGTGGGTCAGACTGGAGACAACAGACTGGAGACAGTAGCAGTGGGTCAGACTGGAGACAACAGACTGGAGACAGCAGCAGTGGGTCAGACTGGAGACAACAGCAGTGGGTCAGATTAAAAAATGTGCACTGGAGACAGCAGCTAAGATTGCAAGAACACCTTGTAGACTGTACTTTGATAAAATAAACAAAAGATAGTCTTTTCACATATTAAAAAGAAGCTGATTGCTTAAGACGCAGCAAACTACAGAAGTTAGGGACCCAGTTGTCTTTCATGGCTTCCTGAGACCATGTGTCCATTAGGAATTCAAAGATGAGGTGTCCTTCAACATCAATAAGAGGTTCTCTATCATACTCATGTCCTCTCCTTAATACAACCCATAATAGCATCTTGCATTCTCATTTAATGTGCTGAATAGGAAATAAGACGGGAGTAAGGGGTATACAATTTAGATTTTCTCAAGACCGATGTTCAGGTATCAGATGTAAACAGTACCCAATGAAAAATTTTATTTAAATCTCCCAATTTTATAACCTAAAATAAAGCATCTGAAGTAATCTTCAGTTGAATCAGCCATAGAACACACATGAAACTACAACAAGGCTTTTATTCAAAAAATGAATTTTATAAGTAATTAAGATGCATACTTATGTAAATAGATAATGCTGATAAACAGTGGAAGAAACATGCTAAGAGGGTAAAACATATTTTGCCAGCGGACCACATTCACTATTCACTGCGTCTTCAAGGGCGCAGACATTTTTCTTCATATTTCCTGGTCTTGAGAATGTGCTAAAGATGTCCTTAATCCAGTTTCCCAATCCTGGTCCTCGGGACCCAAAGGGGTGCACATTTTTGTTTTTGCCCAAGCACTCACACACCTGATTCAAATGTTACCCTACCACTAACACACTTGATTGACATAATCAACCTATCATCAGGTCTTTAATTTGGATCAGGTGTGTGAGTGCTAGGGCAAAAACAAAAACATGCACCCCTTTGGGTCCCGAGGACCAGGATAGGGAAACGCTGTGTAATCTTTAACTTGTTTTTGTTAAACCACCAACACTGAATGGGCTTGCTGACAGGACGGAACCGGACCGCGGGCCTTGAGATTCACACATGTACTAAAGCCATTGTGTCATATAGACTCAGGTGTGTATGTCCTTTTTTCCTTCTCAAAAAACAAAACAATAAATGCATGATCACTGCTTACAATGGAAGATAAAATCCTTGAAGGCCTTTATTGCCATCGATATCTGAATGAACAGAAACTATTCGTGTGTGAGTGTACCACTTTGTGAGCTCAAAGCAGAAAGTTTTGTTAGCTTGATTTAACATGACATAGTATAAGGGCTTGTTTGATGTCCACCAATTAATTCCACATTTCTACCCCATGTACAGTTCTCGGCTCTTTGAGTCTGTTAGTTGGCAGCATGGGGGTTGTTGATGGGGCATCCCCATCTCTGTTCTAGTTGGCGGGGTGGGGGGGTCCCTCTGGGATGAGGGACGTGACGAAGGTGCGGATGAAGGACCAGGCGGAAGCCAGAAAGCCCGGGTGGCGGGGGCTTGTGGGGGTGCCAGGGTCATCTGGGCCTTCTTCTCCACTGTCACCATCCTCATCCTCCAGGCCTTCATCCATAATCCGCTCCTGAGAGAGAAACAGGATGAGACAAAGAAAGTATAAGAGGAGCGTCAGCTTGAAAAGCAGAAACAGTACAGAACAACCTGGACAGTGAAATAACCACACAGAATCATGTTGGAACTCTCACCATCTCCTGGAGGTCCTGGTGTCTCTCTGCCTGCTCCTGATGACCCAACCCTCCTCCTCGCCTCTGGTTCTGGAAGTCTGGTCTGAAAGGGAACCAACCCGCCTGGTGCCTGGATCACAGACAGTTTGTGTGTCACACACAGAAGACCAGCGTCCTTTAAATGGTTCATTGGTCAAAGAACTGATGAGAACTCACAAGTAGACCATTAGCATGGCACCGATCACCATGGCAAAGCGGCTAAAGGAAGAGTAGAAATACACGATGCTGAGCAAAATGGCGGCGCGGGACACCGTGTACATCCAGTCCAGCCAATCACGGTTCAACTCATCCTCATTAAGCACAGCCCCGCCCTGCGCATTCATCTGGATGTTGGGATTGGCCGGCCTGTCCTCAGGGATGGGGTTAGGGGCGGGATTTGGCCCGAGAGGAGCCGGGGGCTCATTGGGCTGTGCAGGTTCGGGGGAGAGGGTGGGACTGGAGGAATAAGGAGGAGTGGAGGGGGGCTGGGAAGCTGCCACTGCTGCTTGACTGAGTGGTGTGGGGAGAAATAAAGAGAAAGACAATATTACTGGATTAACCCCAGTGACCAAATGTATTTCCTATCCGCAGAAGTCTTGTGTCTTCAGAAGTCGTTAGGGTTGGCTTTGTAACTTACTATTGCAGGTAGTAGTGGCGTGCATACATCTGTTGCCACCAGAGCACCTGCATGGACATGTACATGGGCTGGGGGGAGACACCTGCAGCTGTACCTCCCCCCTGTACAGGGACCTGGGTCCCATCTGGCCTGTGGAGAAACAACACACATTAAACATTAAGCTTCTAAACCGAAATTCAAGTTCACCCAATTCCCTAGTCCCATCAGACGACAAGGACAATGCTGACCATTGCGTTATTCCAGTGGAGGTAGGGTTTGGAGAGTTGAACGGTGGGAATCCTCCACGATGCCGGAGTCCATCATAACTTCCTGCTATTGAGGAGGATGCGGGCTGTCTGTCCTGATTTAGTGTTGGAGCTTGGGAATTGGAGCCAGTAGTTTCTGAACTCTTGGGTGACAAGACACACACCAATCCAAAAACAGGAAAGAGGATCACAATATTGCAATAGCCCTTGTCTGATAGCATAAGGATTTAATGGCCATGAAAAAGGACAGCAGCAAAGGCATCTAAACAATACATTCCAAGGCACCAGGTAGAAATGTAATCTACAGACCACAAACATCTCTGTATTCAACAAGAACACAGTGTTATTTGTTCTATACATTTCATTTCCATCTCTGTGAAAGAATGAGCTCCAAAGAATGATTCCACATCAGTGGTCATACCATGGCGCTGGGGTCAGAGGTCACAGGGGCGGGGCTGCCAGGCATGGGTGACACTGGGGGGGTTCGCGAGGCACATACCAGGTGCATCATGTGATACCCATCCTGCTGTAAGTGGAAATGGACGGTGGGTGAGGGACAATGGGGAGGGGTGGGGCAGGGAACAGGCTAGAATTCAGAAACAAAGCCAACCTTTGCTATCTTGCTTACGACATCAGATTCAGCTATTGTTACAGGGTCAGTCCCTTCTGTCTCACATGCACACAATCGCTCTCACAGACACAAAAGGCTGTAGGGGCCCTGTTGACTGGGAGTCTGTTATACTGAGTCAGTATTCTGTGATACCAAAAAAACAGACAAGGTTTATGGTGGACTTCACCTTCCTTAGGACATCCCTCAGCTGTAGGTGGTCCTGGAGGAGCTGTCCCGAGTACACCAGGCGCTGATCCTCTGATGACTGAGAAGGCAACACAACTACTGTCAGTCTGAGAAGGCAACACAACTACTGTCAGTCTGAGAAGGCAACACAACTACTGTCAGTCTGAGAAGGCAACACAACTACTGTCAGTCTGAGAAGGCAACACAACTACTGTCAGTCTGAGAAGGCAACACAACTACTGTCAGTCTGAGAAGGCAACACAACTACTGTCAGTCTGAGAAGGCAACACAACTACTGTCAGTCTGAGAAGGCAACACAACTACTGTCAGTCTGAGAAGGCAACACAACTACTGTCAGTCTGAGAAGGCAACACAACTACTGTCAGTCTGAGAAGGCAACACAACTACTGTCAGTCTGAGAAGGCAACACAACTACTGTCAGTCTGAGAAGGCAACACAACTACTGTCAGTCTGAGAAGGCAACACAACTACTGTCAGTCTGAGAAGGCAACACAACTACTGTCAGTCTGAGAAGGCAACACAACTACTGTCAGTCTGAGAAGGCAACACAACTACTGTCAGTCTGAGAAGGCAACACAACTACTGTCAGTCTGAGAAGGCAACACAACTACTGTCAGTCTGAGAAGGCCTAATTGTTGCAAAATAAACTGCTACAGCAGGTGGACTGCAGCTCTTGACCAAGTTGAAAAGAAAACACTGTTTCTATAAGTTTACATGAGGAGCAGGTTCTGTGGGTGCGTTGTATCTAGGAAAACCCTGAAACCCGTGGGCCAAACCAAAATACTGCAGTCAGATGTAACTTGATTGGGCCACTGAGTGGTTTAAGGCCGCCTGTCAGTACAGCGGAGTCAATGAGGCCAGGAGTCTGCATCCCGGTCGCAGACAACCGACAGTGCCTGGGGGGCTTCCAGAGGGCCGTGAAAATTGGCGCAGCAGTCCAGGGTTGGCCATACAGATGTCCAACAAGGCTGCCTTTTCTCAACACGCTCTGGCGACTACCATGGTAGGTCAGGTTTCTGAAAGATCAGGAGGTTGTTGGCCAGGGAATTGGCTATCCTCCAAGCCCATGTGGCAAAGGACTTCCTGGTTGAGTGGTCAGCGACACTTAGGAGGCAAGATAGGCATCGGAGGACTCACAAACTTCCACACACCCGTACAACATGAAATATGTTGAGATGACACTAGGCCAGAACTACAATGCACAATCCAGTTGGACATCAACAAAGTGGTACGGGAGAAAACAAAAAGGGTTCATTGACCACAACATCCACATTGGGCAATGACCACCTCAGTCTCTGTTCTCGAATCCCATTGAAAAGTGCAGTTTGAATTGTTAAGGGCAGTCCGTAAATTGCAGTCAGAAGGATCTCACACATTTCAGACAAGTCACTATGAAGGAATGGTCTAAGATCCCTTCAAATGTGTTCTCCAATCTTATGAAAAAATATAGGAAAAGGCTCAGCGCTGATGTAAATTTAGACATTATATATTTTGGTTGATTCCCTTGAATATATTACACAAGTTGGAAAACGTTAAGTCTCATCGCCAGTGTTATTTTTTTTAATGCAGCTGTTTTGCTCACCTTTATCAAATGTAACCAATACATTTTGTTATTGTTTTGTTTTACATGATGTAGCAAACCACTAAATGTATCATGTATGTACACATAGATCTATGTAAAAAATAGCATTTATTTAAACCCCCAAAATGTGAATGAAAAGGTGGGAGAGAACCCACTATGTCCCTCATCGGGGAAGGGGAAATCCAACACCCACTCACCGGCTTGCTTGGGTACACATTAGAGATGTGACTCTTCAGTTTCTCCACCGTCCAGTTGAGAAAACAGTTTATCGTCTGGTCGTCATACTTCTGGTTGGGGGCCTTGATGACTAAGGTAACAGGACTGTCAACTGCGCCTGAGTCCATGGTTCATATTAATGGGGGGAATCTTAGGATTTTTGTTGAGGGACAGGAAAAGTAAGGATTTGCCTCCTACAAGTGAGGCAAAAGATTCCCTCAGATCCTCATCCTTGCAACCCCAACTCCAGCTTAGAAAAATTATGTTGTGGACAAGGTCATTTCCCCTCTAAATAACTGTCATTTGTGGGTTGACAGACTCTTGCCTGGTGGGGATCTTCTTCCCACTGCAATAGTGAAGCAGCTATCTTTCGTGGGTTTCTGTCAAATAAAAAGAAAGTCATTGAAAAACTTATTATTATATTGAACTTGAAATTATGGCAGCATCTCTCAGCCAACTTGAAAAAGTCAAGATGTCTTCCAAACCACAACCTATGCTGTTATGGTTCTTATTCACACAGCTTGAAAAAAGAGGAAACCTATAACGGACCCCTTGCAGGTTGGAAATAGTGCACTTTACGGCCTTCTAAGCCACCACGAGTTGCTAGAGTGCGATTAGGCAAAGTAACCATATTCCATTACTAAACTCTCAAACACGGATGTTGCTGGCCAACTGTAACGCACTGCGTGAGACCCCTGGGATAGAAAACGAACACTTCACAGTGAGGATTTAGATGAATTCCTCAACACAGCATTTTAGTTTTACGTTCAAGCTATGAATATTAAAGGATTTGCTGGCAAATACATTGACTTACCAACAGTCGTACTTGTCCTGTTCAACCGCTGTACTTGAGAGGGTTTCAATTCATACTTTTAATAAGGTTTATGTAACACAAACACTAACTTTCTGTTCTACAGAATCCCAGTTCATCTATAAAAACGGCTTCCAATCCAAATTTGATTGTCGGACATACCTTACTTGGTAAACTGGAATTCAAATGGCCCAAACGATATTGGTTAAATACCTTCCACAATTGATTTTATTAAAATATATTTATTTTGTGAACGCACATGAAGGACCGCAGTTGTACAGGACAAAAAATAAAAGGTATCTAGGCGTATTCAAAAAGTAGCTACATTTATCTAAGTGCCATCATCTGGTGGGGAATCAATACTGTCTCTTGCTAGCCGTAACGTTAACACTGATCGCACTTCAGATAGTAAAACTAGCTACAGAACGAAAGCGAGTTACGAGTATGCTTAGCCCAGAAGGACCCTGACAACATATTCAAAACAGATAACTTAACTCATTTTTCTCTTAAGTCAATCGCTACAAGGAAAATGAGCTGAGTTACTCAGCTACTGACATGCCCTGACCAAACCACAGACGTCCGAGACTTCAGAGCACCTGTCGCGTGGCGTCATCTTCACAGACAGCTGTCAAAACAAGCCACACACCCAGCCAGAGCGGAAGCTAGCTAGCTAACTAGCTACCTTGTTTGTTTACACTAGCCATCTAGCTAGCTACAATATTAGCTATGTATAGTTATTGCACGATATGAATTTGAGATAGCTGATAGGCTTTCGTCTCACAAATTATCTGCAATTAGCCTTTAAAGCACCCGTTAAGTTTGTAATATCAAATTACTGTTGTAACTAGCTATTCTTGCATCGACTAGCCTTCGACATGCCAATAATTGGCAAAAGATGCATTAGCTAGATAGGTAAATGACGTTTGACTATGCAACGTATAATTGTCTAGGTTATTGTCTTGACACAGGACGCTAAATGGGATGAAGATTAGAGGGCTTACTCATGAACAACGTGAACTTACTGTAGCTCTGAGTAGTTTCTATCTTTTTTTATTTTTTTTTTATTTTTTTTATTGCTCCTTCCCTGTTCGACAGGTCGGTTACGGTTGGTTATCGTCGACTGTAATACCGGAAATGACGTTTGAATCGAAACCAGCAAGGGACTGTCGACAAATGATAATACCTATATGTAACACGTAGAGCTTTGTAGAAACAAAGGTACAACAAAGGTAATTCAAAATATTGGCTTAGACCAAATAATGGTTGAAGAGGTGGCTATGGATTGATGCTGCCGCCTTAAGAATATCAAAACAACCTCATGCGATTGTCTGATTTACTAATCACCTCACAAAAATTATTTGTTTTTAGTTGATCCAAGATACATTGTGATGTGGATTCTTTAGAACACAGTAACCACAGCACCACAGATACATTTTCAACCAAAAAAAATTTGATTTTCAAAACTTCAGTCATGTCAATCTGTGAATTTAACTCTATAAGTGGATCACAGTACAGTTGCTTCCAAAAGCAGGATGGAACAATTACCCAAGAACCTGGTTAGAGAGAGATGACATAAGGGTATAGAACACTGGTTTATTACAAGCGTCAACACACACTGGAATTTCAGGCAAATAGGAGACATTGAAGCTATGCAGTATGTCAACAGACATGGAATTCTGGCATTCGCACACAAACACTAAATGTAAATGCACTGTGACAACTGCTGATGTAAAAGGGGCTTAATAAATTTGGGTCTGTAATTCAAGGAATGTAGAAGTCCAGAGGTTAAAGGGGCAGCACAGAAATATAGGAGCATCCATTATCTCTGCAGGTGGAGTCTCAAGACAACACCTGTAGCAGACAGAATAGGCATATCTGAAAATAAGAATCATTGTTACTGGGTAAATAAGCAACAAATCAGAAGCATAGTCTCCTACAATTTCATGAGTCAAGGAAAATAACATACAGCGGTCACCAAGAATGCTCACAACCGTGTGTACCACTTGGGAGACAATTGGGAGAAAAGAAAAGGCCCAGAAATCCTGACCTTGCTCTACACATCAATCCTACTCCGTCTTCTCTTGCTCCATCCCGTCTGGTTTGGGTCTGCCCGCTGCAAGGGAAAACTGCAACCTACTGTACAGTCGGCTACCACCTGCCCTCCAATAGGGTCCCAAAAGACCCTAGGGCAAGGAAGTGTGCAGGACCTCTCCCGCCAGTCATCCACAATTCCCCCCCAAAAACCTTGGCAGGCGGACATCAGGCAGGTAGTACAGGTCAGTCATAACCATGGTGTTAAGAACACCTAAACAGTCACTTTACCCATACTGTGGCCTTCAGCAGATAACTAGACTATACTCACCACACAAAGCCACTCCAAATTGTTAACAAAATATTTCCTTTATCTTCCTGCTTCTAGATACAGCTCCGGAAAACATTAAGAGACCACTGCACCTTTTTCTTTCCTTTCCAAATAAGTAAAAAAAGGAAGGTTTTGAGTGAGGAACAGAAGGGTTAAAATTAAGAGAGTACTGTGAATTGAACCCTTCTGTTCCTCACTCATAACTTTCCTTTTCAACATTTTTGGAAAGGAAATAAAAAGGTGCAGTGGTCTCTTAATTTTTTCTGGAGCTGTATATGCATATAGTCTACTGGCACTGTAAATCAATGTGTAGGATATACTCCTATTACCTAATATACTCACCATCCATTGTAAATGTAGATCAACTTTGTGTGGACCTTGTTTATTCTGTTTGCTTGATGTTGTCTACCACTAGCAGCGTTATTACATCACGTAAAAATACTGTCTGTGTATAAATGTAATTTGCACATAAAGGTGATTCTGATGAGAGATCAGTTTACCAAGTTGAGACAGCCAGACAACCTAGCACCGAAAAATAATGGTCAGTGTATACACTGGCAACATAAGGCTTTTTCAAAAGAACTGTAGATATTGACTTTCAGTAATAATAATTATTTAAGGTAAGGATAATTGTGACTGGGGAAAATTGGCAACCAACTGTATTGTAGATAAACGGTACAATTCCCTTACAAGCTGTTCACAACATCATCCAACAGAGTAAGGTGGGCATAAGATAATATCAGAAATAAATAGGACTCTAATCCATCCGCAGATAATCTGCTGTGCTGTTTCCAACAACACATAACTAATCAGTTCACAGTACAATACAACCCAATCAGAACTGCAGGTGATTAAACAGGCTGAAAAGCAGCAGTTAAAGTTACAGTTTTAGTTTCCTCAGCACCTCTTTAGTCAGCTGCTTGGTGTATCTGTTAATCTTCCGGTGACCTGGCATCCACCCCAGGAGAAAGCGATGGAAGTCTGTCCAGGCAAAGGCAAACATGTCCCTCCACTCCTTCTCTAGCGCATTAAAGTCCACTTGCTTGCTTACTGATGCCCTCAATTCAGTGAAGTAGTGATCTAGCAGACCAGGTACCCTCTTTTCCAGCTGCTTTTCCTCAATCTCTTCTAGGATATAGATAACATCTTTCATCCCACAGCCTCCACCTACATACTGAAAGTCCACTGCTGCCACGCTCCGCCCACTCCCAGAGAAGCAGAAGTTAGCCAATTTGGCATCTCCATGGACAATGGTCTTGAAGCGGCATTCATTGAGGACCCTGTCAATCTTTCCAGCAGCCGCTTTGAGCTGGGCGTCGTCCATGGCCTCCAACTCATCGGGGCGTGTCTCCAAATGCCAGTAGGTTCCAATGGGCCACAGCCCTTCTGGTGACACCCCCAGGAATAGGGCATGGAAGTTAGCCAACCAGCTGAGACAGGCCCTAATCTCTGCATCTGTAACGCTGGTCCTTCTCTGGTTGAAGCCGGCCACATCCAGGTCCTCCAGAACAATCAGGTGTTCATCCCCATACGAATGAGCTGCCAGACAGGCTGGCATCCGACAGCCATCATTGGTGGAGTAGTTCTGGTACCAGTACGTCTCCACATGGTAGGACCTCACCTTGCGCATGTGAGACAGGTCTGTGTTTGAGCCTCCAGGGCGCTTGCATTGCTTTGGGAACATGACATGTTTGACAACGACAGAGGGCTGTTCACAGCCCTCTAAATGGACCCTAACTATCTGGCCATAACCACTCCACAACGTCTGGATTTTTTCACCCACACGCAGGGCTGTTGCACCACATGCCTGCAAAATCAGGTCCTGGTATTCTTGTTTCATTCTTGAAAGGGAGTCTTTCGCCGGCACTGAAAGAAAAACAAGAGTTCAGGTTTATGATGTTTTGTTTTTCAAATGACTTTTTACAATAACTGGATAAATTTGGGAAGGCCTATTTGTGAATACAATGTACATTAGGCTCATTCCTTATGACTGAGGGAAGAAAGCTCTACGCCTAAAACTAGAACATTTTGAAATCATTTAAAATGTAACCTTCATATGACATCACAAATAATTACACCAAAGCTACAGTGGGGAGAACAAGTATTTGATAACCTGCAAAATCGGCAGTGTTTCCCACTTACAAAGCATGTAGAAGTCTGTAATTTTTATCGTAGGTACTCTTCAACTGTGAGTGACGGAATCAAAAAAAAATAATCCAGAAAATCTCATTGTATGATATTTAAGTAATTAATTTGCATTTTATTGCATGACATAAGTATTTGATACATCAGAAAAGCAGAACTTAATATTTGGTACAGAAACCTTTGTTTGCAATTACAGAGATCATACATTTCCTGTAGTTCTTGACCAGGTTTGCACACACTGCAGCAGGGATTTTGGCCCACTCCTCCATGCAGACCTTCTACAGATCCTTCAGGTTTCGGGGCTGTCGCTGGGCATTGTGGACTTTGAGCTCCCTCCAAAGATTTTCTATTGGGTTCAGGTCTGGAGACTGGCTAAGGCCACTCCAGGACCTTGAGATGCTTCTTACGGAGACACTCCTTAGTTGCCCTGGCTGTGTGTTTCGGGTCGTAGTCATGCCTTTAAAACCCAGCCACGACCCATCTTCAATGCTCTTAGTGAGGGAAAGTGGTTGTTGGCCAAGATCTCGTGATGCATGGCCCCATCCATCCTCCCCTCAATATGGTGAAGTTATCCTGTCCCCAAAGAATGTTGTTTCCACCTCCATGCTTCACGGTTGGGATGGTGCTCTTGGGGTTGTACTCATCCTTCTTCTTACTCCAAACATGGCAAGTGGAGTTTAGACCAAAAAGCTCTATTTCTGTCTCATCAGACCACATGACCTTCTCCCATTCCTCCTCTGGATCATCCAGATGGTCATTGGCAAACTTCAGATGGGCCTGGACATGCGCTGGCTTGAGCAGGGGGACCTTGCGTGCGCTGCATGATTTTAATCCATGATGGCGTAGTGTGTTACTAATGGTTTTCTTTGAGACTGTGGTCCCAGCTCTCTTCAGGTCATTGACCAGGTCCTACCGTATAGTTCTGGGCTAATCCCTCACCTTCCTCATGATCATTGATGCCCCACGAAGTGAGATCTTGCATGGAGCCCCAGACCGAGGGAGATTGACCGTCATTTTGAACTTCTTCCATTTTCTAATAATTGCGGCAACAGTTGTTGCCTTCTCACCAAGCTGCTTGCCTATTGTCCTGTAGCCCATCCCAGCCTTGTGCAGGTCTACAATTTTATCCCTGATGTCCTTACACAGCTCTCTAGTCTTGGCCATTGTGGAGAGTTTGGAGTCTGTTTGATTGTGTGGACAGGTGTCTTTTATACAGGTAGCGAGTTCAAACAGGTGCAGTTAATACAGTTAATGAGTGGAGAACAGGAGGGTTTCTTAAAGAAAAACTAACAGGTCTGTGAAAGCCGGAATTCTTACTGGTTGGTAGGTGATGAAATACTTATTTCATGCAATAAAATGCTAATTAATTATTTAAAAATCATACAATGTGATTTTCTGGATTTGTTGTTTTTGATAAAAAATTACAGACCTCTACAGGCTTTGTAAGTGGGAAAACCTGCAAAATCGGCAGTGTAGAAAATACTTGTTCTCCCCACTGTATAATAACTTATAATAGTACATCAGCTTTTCTACAGTTCTAGATTACTGTTATTTCAGTACCAACACATCTGACTGAGAGATTCTGAGTGTCCCTGGAGTGTGTGAGATTCAGTATGTGCCAAAGTGTGTGTGCTTGAGCTGGGGAGTGGGTTTTAGGTGTGATCCATGTTTATTTGTATATCAGGGATGTCATGAGAACCGATAGTTCGGTACCAAGTCGATGCCAAAATTCTGAAAACACTACTGTACTTGTTTTTGTACAGTACCGTAGGTACCGGGGGTCCAAAACGTGACAGATGGTGGGTAGTGCAGCTGCAGCGCCGCCTCGACTAGTTGTAAAGAAAAAACAGCAAGGCTCATGTATGGCAGTACTTGGTGTTCGAGGCGGATAATCAGGGAGTAATAGCAATTTGCAAAAAACACTATGCAAACTGTGCCTTCAAACTTTCGAGACTGGAGGAAACACTTCCAACTTTGTGAAGCACCTCAAAGACAGACATACAGATTAATTTAAAGAATTCAAGGTGAGTGAGTTTCAATTCACATTACATAAACAACATATCCAAAGTATTACCCTTGTTATATCCTTATCCTGAAATACAAGGTACCATTCTTTTTGTTTGAGACAGTTGGCATTGCTGTGTAGCCTAGCCAATGTTCCATATGACATTTGCAATGGCTTAACCTCTTAAACCAGGCCTAGAATGTCGCTAGGAGTGGCTAGGGGAGATTGGAGGTGTGGCCTTGCGAGGCTAGCAATGGCTAAAGGCTACCGTAATGTAACCATAGCTCGTAGTAGTAGGCTGCCGTCCTTACCGTGCAGTTGGTGTCAAAATATAACATTAGCATTTTAAATATTTCCAGACTAATTGTCTGTCACCATGTCAGTAAATTTCAACTACTGCTTGCACTCTGAGTAGAGGGGTGTGTGCAGCATCTGCTGTTTTCTTAAGTACATGGGATTTATTCTTTTGTTTTAGATTTTTACTGCGGTATCAAATTGGGTATTGAGAATCGTGGAATTTCAGTGGTATTAGTATCAACCACTACATTTCTGGTATCGTGACATCCTTAGTGTACATGTAGAGACTTGATATCACTTAATATAGTAAAACCTGAAAGATAGGACACCCCCAAAAGTAAAATAGCAGGTCCACACTAAACAAATAGATGAAAACAATGGCTAGAATCACTCCATGGCTGGTTCGTTTCTTTAGAAAACTAAGACAGTTGAATTGTAACCACTACACAATTTGAAATATTCTAATCAAATTGAAAACGAGAGCAATATGTTAGTCTCTGGTGCAATTCGTCCGCCTCAATATAACGTGACGTTTCAGTCCATCCTGAACAAATCCTAAAGCCTCATTTGTTTGGTCCATGGCAAGGATCGAACGCTGGTCGCCTGCATCTATAACAAATATGCTATCAATGGGTAGTCTCTCAGTGAGAGACATTCACTCTTCTTGACAAGCTCCCCTGACGCCGTCGGGCCAAAATTGGTTTAGGATACCATTTGGGTTAGGATAGTTTTAGGGTTACTTTCTGGTTTAGACATTACTTGATAGTGTTAGGCATTAGGACTGGGTTAGGTTTACGCATAAAAATTGTTGAGGTGAAGTATAGGGAACATGGATTTCTGGGTCAAGGTTAGGTCTCCATAACGATAGAAAGACAAATCTGTGTGAGTGTGCAAAGGGTGCAGATTAAAGTGCAAGATAGATAAGAAACTGGTTTAACAGTTTGATGGCATGCCGATATAATGTTTTTCTTTTCCCCTGTCCTGGGTATGATTCTTGTTAACAACCATGGCCTTATCTGCCAATATGGTAAAGCCCCCACTGTAGGAATACAAAACGTTACTCACAATTAAATTCCTATCTTATATAACCCAATTACAACTTTAATCCTAAACCTAACCCATAAACCAGAAATAGCCATTTTCCTGTAATGGGGACGAACAAATAAAAAGGTCCTCACACACGGTTACGTTTTATATCCGTCTGGGGATTTTCAGACACAACCAGGTTTTACACGAACACACCGAGATAGGAAATACTACTTCGATAAAAGTAAAATAAGTGTTTTTATTATGTGAAACCTCGGGTGATACGGTGTTTTCAAATATTTCATCTGGATTTCAATCAACACATCAATCCGCAAAGGACAAAGTCTAAACTAAAAACGCTAGATTCTGTGTAAAAAAATAAACTCACCATTTACAAGTGGTGCACGACGAAATCAGGTTGATTTATTATGTTACTTACATCCACCCGACATACACTCTTCAACATTTACTAGCAATGGACTTAAGCCAAGCAAACCATTAAATGGCGCAATACAGCCACCAACTGGATTGGAGTGTAAACTGCATTCGTAATCAAGTGCGGTATGAGTAGGATCTGACTCCGGCATCTGTTCATTGAGAGTTCCATGATAATTATCAAGATTATCAGCGAACCACTATTCTTTTACATTCCTGTTTTTGATGGATTAGGCCAAACACTTCCTCTAGCCGTAGCGTCAAAGACAAAATTGACAAGTGTCGTGTCCACGTTTACTACACTAATCTGTGCAGTAAACAATTTCTATAGAATTGTAGAAATAGTTATTTCTACAACTATCTACAATAGTTATTTCTACAATTCTGCTCCATTATCCAAAACAAGCTGACGTGACGTCGTCTACTAACGAAATTCGCTTGATGGGAATTTACAATTTCGAAAATCGCCAATATTCATACCACTCTGGGGGACAATACACATTGCCACCGAGACGCGGAACACTAAAAAGCCGATCAGAGGCAACAGTATTTAACATGGAAATACTCTCGGAGGAAAGTCAGAACATCTGCAAAGGAGTAACACGCACCAAGTAATCACAGAGTAAGGTCATAGAGCGTAATGAATTATCACAATGACTGCCCGAACTACTACCGGGTAGTCAGACAATATATTAACACGAATTACATAGAATAGAAAAATAAAAACGTATGGCCACTTAGCCAGGTCATAGCTGGCGGGGAAATCTATTGTACTCCGCTGGCTATCTGAAAAGGTATTTTAAATGTTCATGGCAAGTAGGGATTCTGATTTTCCTTGTTGTATTACTCGTATGAGGTAAAATTCCTACTGGGTTACGAACGCACCTTAAGAGCTGTTGTCGTCGATGGATTTACCCGGAAGCTAAATGGATTTGGTTGTTGTTATGACAGAGCGAAGTATCCCCGGTGTATTTATTGGCTTGTTGTTAATAATGATTTCATGCTGATATTATCAATGCGTTTTATTTAATTAATTTGACAATTGTATTTTAAAACCGTATTTTTACAACTGTAACGTTAGCTAATTAATTGCTTAGTATACCTGTGTCACATTCTGTCAAGTTCAGTTTTCTAGCTAACATGTTACAGTAGATGCCACGAATGACGCGGACATTCACATTTTCCTGGAAGAGTAGGAACGGGTTTCAGAAAAACATTTGATTGAACATAATGGATTGCACGGCACTGGAGCACGATGCAGTTAAATTTGCTAAAACTGCTGTCATCTCTGACCAGAATGGAAAATACAACGATGCTGTCTTCTATTATAAGGTAAGGTAGACTGAAATTGGCGTAGAATAATTGACCACACAACCCACTTTCACCTGCACTCAAATGTAACCAACCATTATGGTGACTAAAACCATGTGTTTAGACAAGTCAGTCAACCTTTGAGTTTTCAGGGGTGTATTCATTCCGTTAACCATAACGTTTCAAATCCGATTTTGCGAAACGTTTCTACCATGGAAGTAAACAGAACGCAACATGGAGGGACCAAACAGAATGTTGTCCACAGAAATGTATTTTAAAGAAACGATCCCTCCCTGTTTTGTATTGTTTGCTTATCATTTAGAAATTATTTGCGTCTCAAACGTTTTGTTTTTTCACACCAGAAGCTTAAATACTAAATATTAATTTAGGTAGCCAATTTAGATGTAATATCATACGCATGTATGTTGCTGCATTTAGAAAATCAATAATGCTGGTGTATGTACAATTAGGAGGCGGCACAGGCCTTGATCTACGCGGGCATGGCGGGGTCTAAACTGGAGGGCATCCAGGATAAAGTCAACGAGTACCTGGACCGGGTTCAGGCCCTGCACAATGCTGGTGAGTCCACATGAACAGCATACCATTTTTTACTCCGGACCCAAATTGATACTTCCTTATTGCTTGGACTAGATCTTTTTGTACTTTATTAAACTAGATATGACTGCAAACAAATTCTCATTTACAGCAACGACTTGGGAGCAATTAAGGTTAACTGCCTTTCCCAAGGATTGGGATTGCCTGAATGGGGTTTCAATCAACATTTCATTTGCATATGAGAGAATTTCCTTTTCACTTCATAAATGACACGAGGCGTTAACTAGCCTTATCCGCGCTTACCTGTTTGATCAGTCTTTATGACTGGATCCTAAGAAATTATAGTTTCCTTTTGAGTCATCCTTGCCATAACCTACAAAACAGTTTACAGTTCACTTTGTCTGTGCACCTGTTGATGTTTGTGTGAGATGTGAGGGCTTTGCTTGTCTACATGAAACCGGCTAACTAAGTTGGAGAGTGGGTGTGTGCTGCGTTTGTCAACATGGCATGGGGCCTATCATTGTCTGAATCGAACCCTAGTATCTTCCTTCTTCCCGTGGTTGATGGTGGTTGGAAAACTATAATCAGGTTTATAACAGAGGCATTCATGTTAAATAGGTAGAGGGATACTCTATCAATTTTTTTCCAGTGTTTCTGCAGTTTCTTTCCTTAATCCACATTACCAAAACAATACTATTTCCCTAATTGTGTTCTTATTCAGCCTCCTATTGATGTTACTTTGTGTGGATTCTTACCTTTGACCCCAGTTCAAGCCCAAAGCAGTGACCCTCTAAAGAGCAAGCAACAAGTTGATCTGGAGCGTGCCCACTTCCTAGTCACCCAGGCTTTTGAGGAGGATGAGAAGGGCAACGGGGACGAGGCCATAGAACTCTACACACAGGCTGTTGAACTCTGCATTCAGACGGTAAGGGCTGATAAGGAAAGGCCCAGGCTTCTTCCAGGCCTGCTGACTTTGGAGGTAGCTTTCAGCACCAATGTCCTTGTATTGGGCAAATCAAAAATATTAGCTGTACACATTACTAATCAGGCCACTGTATTAACAATTGTACATTAGGTTCATTCTGATGTCACAACCAGGTCCAACTGAGCCCAAGTATAGTTAGAAGCATGTATTAAAACTGCTTTATATAGACAGTGCCTCGCTATCCTTTGTTGTGTGGTTCTGGACATCCTTCATGATCCAGCCTTTCCAGGATACATCAGGTTAATTTTTGGCAGGTTTCAGGTGGAACTCCCTAGATATGTGGTCTATACCACGTCAGTATGGCGCAGAGGTGATATCAGAGACCACTGTAGTTTTAGAAACTGTGGTTAACAGGCAGTGTTATCGGTGACCGTGGTTAACAGGCAGTGTTATCGGTGACCGTGGTTAACAGACGGGGTTATTGGGGACCGTGGTTAACAGACGGGGTTATCGGGGGACCGTGGTTAACAGACGGGGTTATCGGGGGACCGTGGTTAACAGACGGGGTTATCGGGGGACCGTG
Organism: Esox lucius; assembly: GCF_011004845.1. Lineage (NCBI taxonomy): Eukaryota > Metazoa > Chordata > Actinopteri > Esociformes > Esocidae > Esox > Esox lucius. Next base: position 16,526,132 of record NC_047588.1, on the reverse strand, counting down.
GTTAACAGACGGGGTTATCGGGGGACCGTGGTTAACAGACGGGGTTATCGGGGGACCGTGGTTAACAGACGGGGTTATCGGGGGACCGTGGTTAACAGACGGGGTTATCGGGGGACCGTGGTTAACAGACGGGGTTATCGGGGGACCGTGGTTAACAGACGGGGTTATCGGGGGACCGTGGTTAACAGACGGGGTTATCGGGGGACCGTGGTTAACCGACGGGGTTATCGGGGGACCGTGGTTAACAGACGGGGTTATCGGGGGACCGTGGTTAACAGACGGGGTTATCGGGGGACCGTGGTTAACAGACGGGGTTATCGGGGGACCGTGGTTAACAGACGGGGTTATCGGGGGACCGTGGTTAACAGACGGGGTTATCGGGGGACCGTGGTTAACAGACTGGGTTATCGGGGGACCGTGGTTAACAGACTGGGTTATCGGGGGACCGTGGTTAACAGACAGGGTTATCGGGGGTCTTTTGTAAGAGAAGAGCACTCACTACCTTACTTTCACCTCTCTTGTCTCCCAGTCTAATGACACCACAGATCAGGGACTACAGGCCAAACTGAAGCAGCTGGCTCGTCAGGCACTTGATAGGTAAGGAGATCACTGTCACCTTATTTCTACAGTCAAATCATTAATCTCTCACTGTTATCCGGAATGACTTGCAGTAATATTTAGGCTTCAGTACATTGCTCATGGGCATATTTCAGGTATTCAAACCAGTGATCTTTCACTTACTGGCTAAATGTTCTTAGCACTTAGTTCTTACCATTCTTCTCCCCTATAAAATGTCATTTTTCTCTAAAATGTTGTATGTTTGAATCACTAAAAAATGTTTGTGCACCTATTCAACTGCTGATGTGAAAAGGGCTTTCTAAAAGAAATGGGATTGATTTTCCCCCCCAGGGCAGAGGGGCTAAAGGAGTCCCAGTCCTCCAGGCCCTCAACTCAGTCACCCCAGGACAGGCAAGGGCCTTCGGGGGGAAAACCCAGTGGCAACGTGGAACCCGGGCCAGTCAGACAGTTCTTCCCCCTGGGGCCTGATTTCTCCCTCCAGGACCGTCCGCAGCCAGTCAGGTCGGTCCAGTCCAGTGAGCCACAGGGCCAACGATATACCCCAGAGGAGATCGAGGTGCTCAGGTGAGCAGGATCAGTCATATATTGGTTCTCAGTTTCAAATGTCTATCACAGGCACAAGAGTCGGCGGTGTACCCATCCTGCTCCTGAGATAGTGAGGCTCAGTCTGCCCATATACCTGTGACTGTATTCACCAGACAGCACTGACTCAAAGGCCTTAAAGTTCCCAATGTATTGACGTAACGGTGACATTTGTTTGGTAATTACAATTTTATTTTGATAAATGTATGCAATTCAGTTCTCCCAGTGGAAGATGTAGTCCGGATGAAATCTGGTTATTCTTTGTCATGGTGCCACAGACACGACCCAGATGTTATTGTGTCGTTGCTATGTAAGAGGGCTTTGTATGATGACTGGTTGTCTGTCAGGTGTGTTTGGCATGCATCCTGGGTAACGTTAGTTTAACTTACTTTGATGTATACATGTTGAGAATAATAATTTTGATGACAAAAAACAAATGATCATCTGCAAAGTATGTGGGGTTGACTCATAATGGCCCGCTACAGCCAGGCAAGATCGCATATTATAAGTGAAACTTATCTTCAGAGTTCAAAAAGCCTCTTAAATGAAGCCCCATCATATCCAAAATGAACGCTAACCGAGAAACAAAGGGAAATAACTAGGAGTGGGTAATCCAACAGAATTCAGACACCAAGGTGAGGAACCTCTTATGGCCCAGTGATGGTTTTCAGATGGAAATGTTGGCAGACACGTGTGATTGACGTCCAGTACAACATGGTTTGCAACGCTGCTCAGTCTCCAGGATCCAAAGAACCACTTTAATAATAGAACCTGGTCAGCAAATGGACTTCAGACATCCCATAATAACCCTTTCCCTAGGTGCATCATGCGGGTGTTTACATTTTTTATTTTTTTAAACTCTTTTTTTTAAAGCAGGGGTCCCATACCAATTTGGGGCCCACAACTTTCATGGTGGGGCAAAAAATTTGTATAGTGATGCTGATTGACAATGATGTAGGCTAGGAACTGCCAGAGGAAGCTTAGGAAAGTGTTTGTTCTTCTCTGACATTCCGAAGCAGAGTAACGGCCTTCTAAATTTGAGGAGTTCCAGTGTTTTTGTGTGAATTCTTTCATGTTGGAGTGTTCCTTTCACTTCATGTGATCTCATCCTGTAAAAGAAAATGTGACAAAATGAGTCCTGGGGATGAAGGTTGGGAACTAGAGATATGCCCATAGACTATGCCAAAAGATTTGTATTCCATTTTCTGCTACATTTCTCTTTTAAAAAAAATGTATTCTGTTGTTTGGAAAACATGTCTGAGATTAGTATTAATAAAATTGGTTGAGCTCACTTAGCTACATAGACTGTTCTTCAGCCCATTAAACAACATCAGCTAAACGAAAAAACATTAATGGCAAATATATAGCTGACTAACTACTCTTTATTTTGTCGTGTTATGTTTGGACTGGAGGGGAAGTTAAACCCTGAAAAGTGTGAAGAGTTCGGGAGCTGCCCGCGTTGCTTGTCCGGGGAGTTGGGGAACAGGAGAATAGCTTTGAACCCTTGTTTGATAGTGAGAAAACAATGTAAATTTTCACAGGTCATGAATGTCTTATTACTTTACTAGCTTAATGTAAAATAAATACTGTTTTAATGGCTGACCATCAAGGGATTCTGATTAACGCAGACATTTAATTAATTTAATTTGATGAATAAATGAAGAGACTGTTTGCCTGTGACTAGTGGGTAGGAGCAAATGTAGTTTTAAATGTTAGGCAGTCCAACACCTTTGTTTGAAGAAGTTTCAGGTTTGATTCTCCTATGCATAAAGACTTAACTGCTGGTACTCTCATGAAGTTTCCTGACTCCTCTTTTCCTTTCCACACAGGAGCACATCCAAGATCAATAGCATAGCCTTTGTCCCCTTCATGAGTGTAGACCTGAAGGAGAGATTTGCCTTCCCTGTTCCATTCTCGTAAGTCCCAATACTCTTCCAGGGTGGGTAAGGGTACAGACTGTTGAGTCCGTACACTAAGGCACATAATACATTTCTACTGATAATCAATTTCCACAGCATATACTATTTCAGATGTAACATGATTCATTTTCAGTTGTCTCATTTATGTTATTCACCTCTTCACTTTGGATGTTTCCCAGGGACAAACTAGGCAAGCTGGCCCTGTCTCCCAAGCAGAAAGCCCTTTTCTCCCGTTGGGTTCGCCCTGACGAGATCTGCAATAACCCCACCATGATCTTGTCTGTGTCCAGCTTCAGCATCAAACAGGTCAGACACACAAAACCAAATAATATATAATGTCAGTTTTCAAACCTCAAAATATACCCACATTCAGTACATAACCCTCTGTGGTGTTAAGGGATAAGGCAGTAGCCATGAATCAATCCAATATCTGGTATGTTTTAGTTGGATAAAAGGGAACAGCTGTCTAACTGATGATCTGTGTCTCTCTGCTGCTAGACGGTGGTGTCTGACTGCTCGTTCGTGGCGTCTTTAGCCATCAGCGCCGCCTATGAGAGGCGCTACAACAAGAAGCTCATCACCAGCATCATCTACCCCCAGAACCGGCGTGGGGAGCCAGAGTATAACCCCTGTGGGAAGTACATGGTGAAGCTTCACATCAACGGGGTGCCCCGGAAGGTAAAACACAAGCCAGCAAACCTTCCTGTCAGTTTCATGTGGTTTGGACAACACTGTCAGTGTACAGCCGGTTATTTCACAGACACTCCGGTTGTATGGTTTCAAGTGTTCCCCCTGCTGCTCCATACCAGGTGATCATCGATGACTTCCTTCCATGTGGTCAGAATGGTGAGCTGCTGTGTTCCTACTCGAGCAATAGAAACGAGCTGTGGGTCTCCCTCATAGAGAAGGCCTACATGAAGGTCATGGGAGGCTACGACTTCCCTGGATCCAACTCGGTGAGAGAGTAATGGATTTACTTGGCATTTGTTTCATAGGGCCGGATTGCATGCATCTCAGTGCTCTGCTCGGGATGACCTACTAATTAACTATGAGGGAATATGCGGTTTGGAGAATGTTTCATAGCTAACTAGAGTCCCTTTCTAACACACAGTCATTTTGTTCTTCTTGTTTTGTCTTCCTGTAGAACATCGATCTTCACGCACTCACTGGTTGGATCCCGGAGCGTATTGCCATGCATTCAGACAACCAGTCATTCAAGAAAGACGACACATTTCGCATGCTTTACCAGAGGTGAGACTCCCACTAATCCATCCTATAGAGATTCTTTATGAATACCTCTCCTACGGATGGTAGTGGACATTGTCATCAGACCCACTGTCATGTCCCTCTGTCCCCCGTTCATTCCAGGTTTCACCGGGGTGACGTCCTCATCACCACAGCCACGGGGGTGATGACAGAAGAGGAGGGTGAGCGGTGGGGCCTGGTGCCAACCCATGCCTATGCTGTCCTGGATGTCCGGGAGCACAAAGTGAGTGTTTGCACTATCATAACATAGTCATCCATAGTTGCTACAATCGTTTTTTTAGCATACCCACTCGTAGTTGTCACGGCAGCTGCTTAGCATACCCACTCATAGTTTAAACATTGGCTTGTTAGCATAAACATTTCTAGTTGTTTCAGTAGCTTGTTAGCTTAACCAGTCATGGTTGTTATTGTAGCATATTCACTTAAAGGTGTTCTCACTACTAAGCTGTGTGGTTGTTTCACCTAGTTTTATTAAAATGTACTTTCTTTAAAGAGCCTCCGCTAATATGACTCTAATGTAAATGTTAGCTTAGTACGTGGCAACCTTTTATGTTCTGGTCAATTCCATTCAAATCTTTTTGAACTTTGCTCATCAGTAATATTGCTGTGCCTGCATGCTAAGCTTCTTTGCCCAGTCTGTGATCTTTCTCTCAGGGGAACCGGTTTCTCCAGCTGAAGAATCCCTGGAGCCACCTGAGATGGAAAGGCCGCTTCAGTGAGAGGGACGAGAAGAACTGGACCCCAGAACTCCTCAAATACCTCAACTTTGACCCAAAGACTGCCCAGAAGTTTGATAACGGTGTGTTCTGGATCTCCTTTGAGGACCTGTGCCAGTATTATGATGTCATATACCTGAGTTGGAACCCTGCCCTGTTCAAAGAGTCTTCCTGTATTCACAGGTCAGTCGAACAAGACATTTCACATTTTATTCATGGAGCGACATATTAGGGACACTTAGGGTTATACATGTCTTGTTTAAGGACAGGAAGCTGTATTTTTCACCTTGCTCAATCTAGCAGCCTTTTGGTCAGACGCTCAAACCACTAGACTGCCTTCTGCGCTACACCACTCCACTATCTTCTACAATAGTCTTCTAAAATGAACTCCTATCTCCAAATGCACATGCATGTGTGTATTTGATGAGTGAAGTGTATGTGGTTGGGTGGGGTTCTGCTCTACAGCAGCTGGGATGGGAAGCAGGGCCCTGTAAAGGATGCCTACAGTCTGGCCAACAACCCTCAGTACCGCCTGGAGGTGACCTGTCCTGCAGGGGGCGCTGCTGTCTGGGTGCTGCTCACCAGACACATCACTGATAAGGTACACGGCCTGCCTTAACACCACCCCAACACTGCCGACCGCGTCTCTCTTCCACCAGGGCAACCAAAGTCACTCTCTCTTTGTTCTCGTGATCTTCAGGATGACTTTGCACAAAATCGTGAGTTCATCACCCTGGTGGTTTACAAAACCGACGGAAAGAAGGTTTACTACCCTGGTGAGTTTTTACTGTGTGTGTGTGTGTCTGTGTGTGTGTGTGTGTCTGTGTGTGTCTGTGTGTGTGTGTGTGTCTGTGTGTGTGTGTGTGTGTGTCTGTGTGTGTGTGTCTGTGTGTGTGTCTGTGTGTGTGTGTCTGTGTGTGTGTGTCTGTGTGTGTGTGTCTGTGTGCGTGTGTCTGTGTGCGTGTGCGTGTGTGCGTGTGTCTGTGTGTGCGTGTGTCTGTGTGTCTGTGTGTCTGTGTGTCTGTGTGTCTGTGTGTCTGTGTGTGTCATCTTTCTGACTGTCTAGTTTCATGTTCCTCCTCAGCGGATCCTCCCCCATACATGGACGGTATCCGTATCAACAGCCCTCATTACCTGACCAAGATGAAACTGACCACAGCTGGAACACACACCTTCACACTGGTGGTGTCACAGTATGAGAAGCAGAACACCATCAACTACACCCTGAGGGTAAGACACACAAACATACTGGCAGACTCACTGTGTTGGTGGGGTGCAGAAATCAGCTTTCCGTGTTTGATTTAGAATTAAGCATTCAGGAGAAGAGAGGAGTGTTTAGTCCAGTCAGTGACTGTACACATCCATAGAGACAGAATAAATACCATGTGAACTTCTACATGAAGCAGCCTGTTCTCTGGTCTGTGGTTGCGTTCATTATTCAATCCCAGTTAATCTGAGCCCACTGGTGTTTGCTATGTGGGAGAACTGGGTGTTTGTGCATGTGTATTTGAGAAAAAAGCCTACCACCAGAGGAATACTTGTCTCTAATTTGGCCTGACAAGCTGGATGCTGGCTCCACAATCAATTCCTTTAATTTTTATAGAAATAGTGAGTTTACCTTTTGTCATATTGGGGAGGATGTTTATGAGAAATTGAAGGACTAACATTTCTTCCATCTGTTTAATATCTGGCAAATATTCTTCCTTATGTTTCTTTCTCATGAGTCTTGTTCCTCGTGAGTCTTGTTCCTCGTGAGTCTTGTTTTATATACGTATCACATCTCTGCTGCTCATTTATATTAAACACAGTAATGTTTCTCTCCAACAGGTGTACACGGGGTGCAAGTTCTCCTTCTCCAAGATCCCGACTCCTTTTACTCACACCAAACGGGTAACACTTTCTTCAGCTTGTCTCTTTCTTGTTCCCATTCCTTTGATCACTTTAATTCGGCAGTGAGTTGTATTGGCCTGATAAGTAACCAACTGACATTGGTAAAGCCCTCTTTCTTTCTGCAGATCAATGGCCAGTGGAAGGGGCCAAGTGCAGGGGGGTGTGGGAACTACAAGGACTCTTACCTGCACAACCCCATCTACCAGTTTAACCTGGAACGTCCAGGACCTTTGCTCATAGAGCTACGAGGCTCCAGGTGAGACTGATAGACCCCTAATTCCCTCTGCATAGAGGCAGATAGACATTGCGTGTCTGAATCTGTGAGAACATGGGCCGCGTCATGTTGGCCCTTTTAATATTGTCAATTTTTCATAATCCCTCCTGATGAGCTGGTTGGATGACCCGGTTGAGTCATGGGATTTTTCCTTAACACGGCCTTAAGGCATTGATTGTCCCACCCAGTTGACTACTTTGAAATGGTGGAAGTGTTAAATGGTGATGTCCATGGTAAATGTTTAACTTCCAAGTGGGGGTCTCCATCCATCTCTGCTGAATACTAACTGATGGATACCAACTTGTGAGTTATAAGAGGAAACGGAAGACTCATATGTGTTCCTGAGCGTCGGACCTATAAAAGGTCATATTAATGATTTAGCTCAGCCTGTTCAAAAGCTGCAGTGGAATGTATAGGAGTGAAATTGAAAACTATGTGGAAACCGCTGAGTCGCGGAAATAGAGCCTACGGTGATACAGTGACCACTGTCTCTGGGGCACATGTACTTCTGCAGCATGAGTTGGAGTCAAATCAGCTGCTCTTTGAGCAAAATAAAGAAATAATTCCTGTCCAATAAAGCAGAATAAATTCAGAAAAATATATCTTTAAAATAAATAAAATAATGGACATTGCTGTGTAATTTCACTTCTATGAAGGTAGAATCATTGCAGTCATTGGGACTTGTTGTTCAGGGATAAGACACGGACCGTCAGGCATTCCCCTACGGGCTGGCCCGGGGTTTGAGAAACACTGAGATTCTAGTATTCATCCTTTCCTTTAAACCCTCTTTAGTCACTATAATGAAAAAAAAATATTATGTAAATAAACTGCATGGTGTGCATTTTATCTGACACATCCAGGAAACTTAGTGCTGTCAACAGAATAACATTTCCTGGTTCATTAATAGTTCCTCTGGTTCTCCTAATTCAAGTGGAGAAAGATTCACTAACAAGATGACTCTCTAGCTATACACAGTCATTAGCACAGTTAAATACTGCTGCTTTCTCCCACTCTCAAACACACATCATTAATTCTGTTTCATAATCATGGGCATGTACACACACCGGCTGGGATGACTCACCCACTGCTTTTCCCCACCACTGTGATGGAGCTCACTCCAAACGGAAAACACCAGAACTTTAATGTTTTGTCTCCTGCTCTTTCCTCAGTTTCCTTTCAGTAAAAGCACTCAGATTTTATTCTTTACTATCTCTGTCCTCCCCCCTTCCTCTCTTTAGAGCTGTCCTGTCCTGCTATGTGTCTGACATACTGCAGCTGTCCTCTCCTACATCTGGTTGATTTGTTGTCCTTGATGATGGCATGTCTTTGTCTCCCTCTATAGACAGTATAGTGTGGGCTTTGAAATGGTGACTGTGTCCATGGTTGGAGAGCCCGGAGCTGCAGGCTTCTCCAAGAAGAACAGTGGAGACTACAGGTACTCAGCAGGACACACCTAAGGAAAATAACAGATGACATACTTCAGCCCAGGTGTTCAGGAACACGACATGGTGTTGGGTTCCAGGGGTGTTCAGTATCCTTCCCAGAAGACATGCCCCTGAATGATGCAATTCTTGTTCCATATTTAATTTATGAAACAAATACAAAATTCCAGATAACAAATCCATCCTGTTGTTTTCCTTGACACAACCTATGTATCAGTTAAAATACCTCTTACTTCAGAATCAGACTTAAAGAAATGATGTGTCTTTTTGTGTGATATTGTGCAAGTACAGTGGATATAAAAAGTCTATACACCTCTGTTAAAATGCCAGGTTCTTGTGATGTAAAAGAATGAGACAAATCATGTCAGAAGTTTTAATGTGACCTATAAGGTAAACAATTCAATTGAAAAACAAACTGAAATCTTTGAGGGGGAAACATAAACAATAAAAAACTCACAATAACCTGGTTGCATAAGTGTGCACACCCTTAAACTAATACTTTTAATGAAGAACCTTTTGATTTTATTACAGCACTCAGTCTTTTTGGGTAGGAGTCTATTAGCATGGCACATCTTGCAAAAGAGCTCTTCTTAGCAAAAGTGCTCCAAATCTGGCAGATTGCGACGACATCTGGGCTTTATCTTCTTCTGGTGAAGCCATGCTTTTGTGGATTTGGATATGTGCTTTGGGTCATTGTCATGCTGAAAGATGAACTTCCTCTTCATCTTCAGCTTTCTAATGGACACTTTCTAATGGACGCCTGAATAGATGCCAAAATTGCCTAGAATTTGGAACTGTTCATAATACCCTCCACCCTGACAAAGGCCACGAAGACAAACAGCCCCAAAGCATGATGCTGCCACCACCATGCTTCGCTGTGGGTATGGTGTTGTTTGGGTGATGTGCAGTGTTGTTTTTGTGCCAAACATACCTTTTGGAATTATGGCCAAAAAGTTCAGCCGTGGTTACATCGGACCATAAGACATTTTCCCATGTGCTTTTGGGGGACATGTTTGTTTTTGCAAACTTCAGCCGGGCTTGGATGTTTTTCATTGTAAGAAAAGGCTTCCATCATGAAACACTACCCCATAGGGCATTCATATGAAGAATACAGGAGATTGTCACATGTAGCACACAGCCAGTACTTGCCAGACATTCCTGCAGTTCCTTTAATGTTGCTGTAGGCCTCTTTGAAGCCTCCCTGACCAGTTTTCTTCTTGTCTTTCAATTATAGAGGGACGTCCTGTTCTTGGTAATGTCTCTGTTGTGCCATATTTTCTCCACTTGATGATGACTGTCTTCACTGTGTTCCATGGTATATCTAATGCTCTGGAAATTATTTTCTACCCTTCTCCTGACTGATATCTTTCAACAATGAGATCCCTCTGATGCTTTGGAAGCTCTCTGCAGACCATGGCTTTTTCTCTGAGATGCAACTAAGAAAATGTCAGGAAAATCCTACAAGAACAGCTGTACTTTATTTGTGATTAATCAGAGTCACTTTAAATGATGGCAGTTGTGTAATAACTTCTATTTAACGTGATTGGTTAATTCTGAACACAGCCACATCCCCAGTTATAAGAGGGTGTGCACACTTATGCAGCCAGGTTATTGTAACCTTTTCTTTTTCACCCCCCCCCCCCCCCCTCAAAGATTTCAGTTTGTTTTTCAATTGAATTGTTCACATTAGAGAAGTATAAAAGTGGAAAAAGTTCTGACATGATTTATCTTTGTCTCATTCTTTCACATCACAAAAACCTGGCATTTTAACAGGGGTGTGTATACTTTTTATATCCACTGTAAATGTAAAAGAAAAATTGTCTCATGAACTGTGCATGATTGCGCGCTTCCTCAGACATTTTCAAATGACACAGGGGTGTGTATACTCAAATGAAGGCCTGAGGAACAAAGGGAAGGATATCATTTAAGATTTATAAATGGTGTACCTTCCCCACAGGTCATAGGTTATGTCAGAGGACCTTGAATTAGCCCGATTTAAACGGCAATTAACTATTCTTTCCCTGATGATACAAAGAAATGCCCTTTGCGGCAGATATTTTTTCACAGTGGCTTTATGGCATTTGATTATTTTTAATAAATAATAGATTAATAAAAAAAAAACTTATACAATTGTAATTTTCTCCAATTTAGAAAGCTAAAATTGTTTTGTTTCGGAGGTTCAACTAATAAATATTCAGTAGAAGAGAGTGTCTATAACCAATGCATAGGTACATACGAATGGTTTGTCCTGTAACTGAGTAGATATGTTATGCGCCAGTGTGTTAGGTGGTAGTTATTGTCCAGGAGTGGATGGTGGACGTGGCATTGTAAAAACTTGTGTTATGAAGGGATGTTGACAGAGCCATGGTGACCTACCTTTCTCCCCCTCTGTAGGTGTGGGTTCTGCTACATGGAGGTGGACCATGTCCCTGCCGGCATCTACAACGTCATCCCAACCACCTTCCTGCCCAAACAGGAAGGACCCTTCTTCCTGGACTTCAGCAGCGCCACACCCCTAAAGGTCTCTCATCTCCAGTGAGGAGAGGAGGTGTCGACACCAGGAGTGACTTGCTCACATGGACACTCACTGTCCCCTCAACACACACCTAAACTCTGTCTGGAACTCATGACGACCAAACTACCCTAGGAGACTGATGTGGTTTAACAGAGAGCCGACCCTTTCTATTGTCCTTGTTGACTCCTGTTGGAATGTCAAATGACTGGATGGATGTTGGCGGTGTCATATTACTATACCACCCGTTATTAGCATATTGCCATCACCTAGCCCGCATGTATAAGATCTGCAGGAAGTGTATCAAGGGTATTTGGGAAGGGACTGTTTTTGGTATGACTGTCAGCACTGATAATGGAGGGGCTTCCTTTGCCATATTGCCATAATGTTTTTTATAAATCATATGGTCACAACAACCATTCACTGTCCTCTGTATATAACCTTAAATGAATGTTCACATGAATGTTGAATGTTCGATTACTTGACCGCCAGTACTGAAAGAGGCGGTGCTGTTATTTACCGAGAACAGAGGGTGACATTCTAGACCGCAACCGAAACCTCTGCAGGCTTTTCCTCAGGAGAAAGCAACATGGCTGGGATTTCTGTGTTGCTGCACAGGAACGAAGATGTCGTTGTTTTGTCGGTACAACTGATTGCGTTCTAAGGGCTAATCTCTGGCACAAAGGAGGTGTGACGGGAATGGAGAAAGTGTGCGTGTGCTTGTGTTTGAAGAACACCTACTCACTTGGAAAAGGATTTTGAAACGTAATGCCAATCCCCCAACTCCTGTTTATTCTCCTGGCTGGACTTGAGTCCTTCACAGCTGTTTCTCCTGCTCTGTGTTGAACAGAAAAGACTGTTGGGTGTTTGGTGTTTTTTAAAACCATTTCTGTAAAGTTTCAAGGCTTTACAGTGTACGTTCCTTCAATAAGCCAATTCCTCTGTTCTCAAACAGTAAATTCAATTTTAGTACCGGATGGTCTTGCAAGAATAGATGACACCAAAGTACTGTGTTAAATTTGTTTGAATTAGCAGTTAGGTGTTAACTGTTTTACGCAAAGAAATACAGTATGGCCAAGCACTTCTGATCTTTATTTTGAATTATGGTTTTGTTCCCTCTTTAATAACTTTAAAAAAGCAACAGTTGCTTCTGTTACATGCAATAGTACAATCATGTCGTGGTCTGGTATGATCATGCAGAACTTGCACTTAATGTGGAATGATGTATTTAAATATGGCATTGAAGGAAATGTGTGTCTGTTGGTTTGTGTATATCTGACCTGTTCTCTAAAGGCTGACATCATTAGGAAACAGCAATTGCAGTGTGTGACCCTTAGTCACAGTGAGAACCGCAGAGCAGAGACCATGACCAGGCCTGGTGAACCAGGTACCAGGTAAGGTATTTACTGCACTGAGGTGGTTAAACAGGTCTTTTGACTTGGATTCCAAATCCTGTCCCAGTCAGTCGAGTCAGGACGACTACGGTCCAGACAGGGTCATTTACTGAATCGGGTTCTGATAGGAATGTGTCATGACCTTTTACATCGATGGTATGATAAGTACCTTCCTAACCCTCTTGTGCTTGTTACAGCAAATTAGATCAAGTCCAGTTCTCAGGCAGTGTCTTAAGATTTGGATTCCCTCAGGCAGAGAGCAAATATAATCAACAGTTTGACATTGTAGAAAGATTGTAAGAAATGAAAATAGGCCTACTACATTGAACATCAGTTTATTTAAACTTTTTGAAAACAGGCACATAAGCTTTAGAAAGACGATGGAAAGGTGTTCCACCATGACAAGACCCACTGGAAAAATGCTGCTATGAGTGAAGTTGTCGTGTAATCATATTTCACACCAAAGGGTGACAGAGGTACATAGACGTTACATTTCCATACAGTACATAAAGACTGGTGATCACAGGAGTACATCTACTGTATACCAACACACTTCTGCTACAGCTTCTTCTCATTTCCTCAAATAAATGACCTAACACATTTTACATGTGGTCATGCAGCGTAAGAAGACCACAAGAGGAAGCCATTTTTAAGACTATTTGAGACAGACAACTAGACCTCACGAACACCCTAGTCTACTGCAGCCCACTTTGGCCAGCAAGGATCAACTACATACAGTAGCGAAGTGTCTACCAGAAACAATCATTCAGTTTCCAGAAATGGCCTCATTCTCCATCCGAGACAAAGCCCTCCTCAGACTGAGTATTAACGGGCTAGCCGTTTTCATTGCCCACATATGTGAAATGATCCTTGGGCAGATATGATTATCAGGAGTTCTTGCACTATTGCTCAGTTGTTAGTGTAACAGGGTGGTGGTTGTCCCACAGTTCAGGGTGATGTAGATGCGGTGACAGGGAGATGGATAGGGGGGCTGCCCACTCATCTCCCTGGTCCCACAGTGTGACACTGATGAACAACAGGATGAAAAGCATAAGGAATATCTTGCCTCACCGGGAACATTTCTTCCATTCTTGTTCAATTCCATTTTAACTTCACACATTTGGCAATATAGATTCACATTTAGACTGCTGGCTTGGAATGAGTTGTGCAATACAAAACGTTGGTTAATCCGGCCCTGAGGACTCATTATAGCATCTATATGCTGTATACAGGATTACAAAGAGGGCAGAATATTCACATCAAGTATCTGTGAGATAATATAACTTAACACATCAAGCTAGAACAGATATTTATCGAACATTCACTCATTAAATGTATTTTAAAAATCAAATTCTTGGTCAAGTTGGCCTTGAATGCTCTTTTTAAAAGCACAGCACGTATTGCTATTAATGCTGGATACACGGTCGTTACAATTGTCTGTGTAAGTAAAATAGATGGCACAGTTTTATAAATAACCTTTCTACATTTTAAGTAGGAGTGAATTTTGTCTAGAAACAAGAGAAAACATAACGACACTATCTCCCCTCCCGTTATGTCACGAGGCCCCACCCTCAGGATGTTAGCCAGTCTTGCTTGGGTAGTACAGCAGGGAATTATGGGAAGCCTATAAACTGTGGAGCCTTTCAATCTTCACCCAGCCTGGGTCTACATCTAATCATGATCCATAGGAACTGTATACACACACTGACCATTGAGTTTGTATTCTACTACAAAGGCAGTTTGCCAGTCTCATTTCAATTGTTCATGGTTTAAAATGGAGTGTGTGTGTGGTTACTGGCAAAGCAACACATATGCACACATAGCCTGCCGGTGATGGGGGTTGTTTGTGGATTTGTTTTTCCTCATCACACCCCGTTAACCAAGACCGCAGCTTGGAGAGGGTTGAGGGTCGGGGAGCGGCTTTGGAGGTTGCGTTCGGCGTTCTTGGTGCTGTCGATGCGTGAGCGTCGGAGGGACAGGAAGCTGAGGCGGCCCTCCAGGCCTGTGGTCTTCTTGGTGTTTGGAATGGAGGTGCTGTTGTTGTTTACGGCGTTGTCCAGCTCACCCTCCGCGCCCTCAGCTCTGTCACCTAAAACACAGAGACGTGAGCCTGGTCATATATGAAAAACACACACATTTTTGCTACATTTCCACTGTGGCTGACTGACCTACACTAACCATTCTCAGCGGTTGAGACCGGCTCACAGGGACACAGCTGAAAGGCAAAGGCCTCCCCAGCGGTACTGCTGGCCTGAGGCTGTGCACCTGCTCGGACCTATAACAAAGACTAAGGGTCCTCTCTGGTCCTCAGGGTCACAAGGACAGCAGATGAGGAACTTCCTGAAATTAGATGCCCTCACCCCGCTGTCCTTTTTCCATTTACACCACACAGACTGAAGAAAGATGATCAGCTCCACCCACCTCTCTCCAGGTCACAGTCAGGAGACGACGCCCCGCTGCATTCGCTGCGCGGTCCCAGGATGGGCGAGATGAGGCCGAAGTCAGACAGCGAGACAGGGCTGGGCAGGTCCAGACTGCAGGGGCGTGAGGAGGGAGCAGGGGAAGAGGAGGAGGAGCAGGAGGAGGAAGGGCAGGGCGATGGGAGGTCCCGGGGGATGCTGCAGGTGGAGCGGGTCTCAGAGTCTTCCTCCGACATGGCGCTGCTGCAGGTCTCATCCTCAAAGGACTCTGACATCACTGCAGAGAGACAGGGGAAGGCAGACTGAGTAGATGGACGGACGGACAGACAGATAGGGGAAGGCAGGCTGAGTAGACAGACAGACAGAGGAAGGCAGGCTGAGTAGACAGACAGACAGAGGAAGGCAGGCTGAGTGGACAGACAGACAGACAGAGGAAGGCAGGCTGAGTGGACAGACAGACAGACAGAGGAAGGCAGGCTGAGTAGACAGACAGACAGAGGAAGGCAGGCTGAGTGGACAGACAGACAGACAGAGGAAGGCAGGCTGAGTGGACAGACAGACAGACAGAGGAAGGCAGGCTGAGTGGACAGACAGACAGACAGAGGAAGGCAGGCTGAGTGGACAGACAGACAGACAGAGGAAGGCAGGCTGAGTGGACAGACAGACAGAGGAAGGCAGGCTGAGTGGACAGGCAGACAGAGGAAGGCAGGCTGAGTGGACAGGCAGACAGAGGAAGGCAGGCTGAGTAGACAGGCAGACAGAGGAAGGCAGGCTGAGTAGACAGGCAGACAGAGGAAGGCAGGCTGAGTAGACAGGCAGACAGAGGAAGGCAGGCTGAGTAGACAGGCAGACAGAGGAAGGCAGGCTGAGTAGACAGGCAGACAGAGGAAGGCAGGCTGAGTAGACAGGCAGACAGAGGAAGGCAGGCTGAGTAGACAGGCAGACAGAGGAAGGCAGGCTGAGTAGACAGGCAGACAGAGGAAGGCAGGCTGAGTAGACAGGCAGACAGAGGAAGGCAGGCTGAGTAGACAGGCAGACAGAGGAAGGCAGGCTGAGTAGACAGGCAGACAGAGGAAGGCAGGCTGAGTAGACAGGCAGACAGAGGAAGGCAGGCTGAGTAGACAGACAGACAGAGGAAGGCAGGCTGAGTAGACAGGCAGACAGAGGAAGGCAGGCTGAGTAGACAGGCAGACAGAGGAAGGCAGGCTGAGTAGACAGACAGACAGATGAAGGCAGGCTGAGTGGACAGACAGACAGAGGAAGGCAGGCTGAGTGGACAGACAGACAGAGGAAGGCAGGCTGAGTGGACAGACAGAGGAAGGCAGGCTGAGTGGACAGACAATCCTGGTCTTCCTTCACAAACTTGTCATTTGACATCAGATCTTCAGAGCTGATGTGATTAAGACCATTGGTGAAACAAATGAACCCAAATGGGCTGACTGACTGTGTAAACATTGTCTTAATCTCCTCTATCTTTTTTCAGCACTCACCAGCTGTTCCTCACTATCACTCCCCTTAATCACCCAAACCATTTCACTCCCAATCTCCTGCTTCCTGCCAGTTCTCTTTCCTTGTAGGTCAAAGACCCTGCATTCCAACAAGGATGCAGATTTGAAGGAATGTTTTTATTGCAGAATATTTTTATGACCTTGAATTAAGGACGACTGGCTGATTTGTTAACTGCCATCAGCTTTCAAAGACAGACACTTTACTACCTCTACCTTAAGACAATCAACTGCAGCACATGACTGACTCCGTGGGTTAATGCGCATCAGCAATAACATCAGACACTGGCATCAAACTGGGTCAGCCAACATTTCTGAGAGGTTACCATGGCAACATTATCCGACAGCCCATCATTCAGGTCAATGGGAAGTGACACACTGCCTGGACCATCCCATCAAGCCTCCCTAAATATTCAGCACATTACTAATGCCTGAGCTCAACCACAGCAGTTCTCTGTAGAAGAGTGTTTATTTATTAAACACGCATGGAATTATAGTGCCATAAGTGAACCCATGAAGCTATGACAGGAAGAAACAAGCGCTGGTATTCATTTCCTTTGTACACGTCATGTGATTTTATGCAGAAATTAAACAGGAATTTCTTTTAAACGAATATACCCAGCAAATAGTTAGAACTAGGCAGAGTTGGCAGTCAAGCTACAGTTTATGCTGATCATATTTTCTGCAGTTTAGGCGTGGGATGGAAATCGTAGGAACATCATGTATTGTAAGTGTACCCACTAGAGATTCCATCGGACTCCATTTTGAAGCTGGCAATGTCGTCCCCGGCGACACAGTCTCCCTCTGCGCCCACGCCCCTTCCCCGGGGGCCCATGGTCGAGTTGCGTCGGCGTTCGTGGATCTCGTCTGAGATAATCTCCAGGTTTCTCAGAGCAGTCTTGTACTCCTCTTTGGCCTGGCTCAGCTTGGCCTGCAGCTCATCAACATTTTTCTTTAGGTGCTACCGATGAAGAAAAGTAGTCAGTGTTAGCATTGTCATTGTTAGCCTTTGCTTGGTATAGATAAGGGGACACAAATCCACATGGACAAAGAAAAAACAATCACCACAATAAATGGTATAAAACTCACATGACATGCTAATGTGTTCACGGTAAATCTCCTTCTGACATCGATCACATCAGTATAACAAAACTATAATTGTGTGGTAAATTATGGTGTACATGTACCTCAAGCTGTAGATAGTACTTCGCCTTCAACTCAAAGTAAGGTCTGTCAAAGAGAGGTAAAGCAAAAATAAATAAATAAAAAGAGCGAGGAGGGGGAGGACAACAAGAAATATTAGAGGGGATGAAAACAAGTGGAATAGCACAGTACATATCACCAAGGCAACAGGATGAGACATGGGGGCTGACACATTGGATGAGCAAACTGTGGAGAAAAGATTAGGCTGTCAGAGCTTAGGCATTGAGACCCAACTGTGAAAATACTCTCCACGTCAGCTCATCTTCATGACATGGAGGACTAGCTTTCAGCCATACTGACTTCATGACTCTTTGATATTGAGCTAAGGAAGCTGCAAGTCTCTCAGTCCCAGTTGGAAAATTGTCCATGGAGACTACGGTCATGTAAAGACCTTTGTTAAAGCATTTTATACTAGCACATCTTGGCTCATGTTGTGGTCTAATGAATACATTAAATAATTAAATTTCAATGCATATTTCATTTTTAAAAGATTTTGTTCTCTTAAAAATGTTTCTCAAATAGTCAAAGTCGACAAATATACAGTGCCCGAAAAAATTAAGAGACCACTGCACATTTTTCTTTCCTTTCCAAAAAAGTTGAAAAGGAAGGTTGGCCTTCTGTTCCTCACTCAAAACCTTCCTTTTCAACTTTTTTGGAAAGGAAAGAAAAGGGTGCAGTGGTCTCTTAATTCTCTCCGGAGCTGTATATGGATGTATAAATATGGGTGTCGGGATCATTTCATAGTTGATGCAGTGTTTTTTTTTATTAAATAGTGTGTCTAAGTTGGACTCACTTGGATTTGTTGATCGTGCGTTTGAGTTTCTTCTCCAACTGTTTCATGCGGCCCATCGCTGCCGTGTACTTGGCTGCAGTTTCCTTATGCACCAGCTCACTCCGCGTTTTCGTATGCTCTGCCTCCATTACCTGCAACAGCCAATCAGAACTCAATCTTGATCTGGCAGCTATACACACAGGACTACCTATGTTTTGCGTCATTGATTTCCATCCACATTATCAGTCGTGAAACCTGTGCATCTTAAAAAAGAAATTGTTGGCACACTGTCCACAAGAATTGCAACCTACAATTCTCTCCCTTTCTTCAAATCCCTCTATTGCCCAATAAGCACATTACATAATCTACTTGAAAAAGAATATATTCTTAGGAGACATTGAGAAATGACTAACCTTTGAATAACAACATTTAGGTATCAACATTAGGTTTGCTAATGCTTCAGCGATGAGCCCATTCCTTCCTACCCTTCTCCATGTTGCATAGTACTCACCCTCTGGGTGGCGTGGTTGAGCATCTCCTGCCAGGCAGAGTCAAACTGCCTGGTGTCTTCCTCCAGCAGCCTCTGTTCTGCCAGGGCGATGGTCTCCTTGGCTGCCCGTAGCACCTCTGTGGCCCTCTGGAAGTCCTGGGTGGCTCTTTGAGCCTCAAGCTGAGCCTGGCCAATGGGAAAAAAGTGTACATCAGATATGGACTAGCATGGAGACTGCTACATAACCAGACCTTCACTAGTCTGGCTAGCACACTGTGTAGTCACAAGGTTATGGCAGCCAGGGAAGAGGCTCGCTGGGTCTCCAGCAGAATCAGACGTGATGAGCCTCCAGCAGACAGAATAATGACTGGGCCTCTATCTGGGCTTTGGCAGAGGGTATTGTACCAATGACTGGGCCTCAAGCTGGTCTTGGGTAGAGGGTATTGTACCAATGACTGGGCCTCAAGCTGGTCTTGGGTAGAGGGTATTGTACCAATGACTGGGCCTCAAGCTGGTCTTGGGTAGAGGGTATTGTACCAATGACTGGGCCTCTAGCTGGTCTTGGGCAGAGGGAATTGTAACAAAAACTGGGCCTCGAGCTGGTCTTGGGCAGAGGGTATTGTAACAAAGACTGGGCCTCGAGCTGGTCTTGGGCAGAGGGTTTTGGAACAGGTGGGCACCACAAGAGGCCCTGGCACCAGACAGGTTTTCTGTAAGCATGAAATATTAAGCTGTTCAGGTCTGGCCATCTGTCAAACCATGCCACCACCGTCAGCTGGCCAATGGCCATGTACTAGAGCATATCCTTGACCTGTACACATCTTTCCTCTCACAGGAAATGAATGGACTCTTTAGTCACGAAGCAACTATATCCACTGTCCCTCTATGATAGAATTAACACGTTAACACATTTCCTCAGCACTGCCAAAACTTTCAGCTCAAACATTAACATTTATAAACCAAATTAGTGATTGAGTCAGCAGTAAAACATGAAATGAGGCATAATAACAAACAAGCTACCAAAGTGCTTGTATCCAACTATGCAAAACGCTGTTGCACAAGATATACTTAACAAAGGACATATGACAAGAAAACAGACTGCATGACCTTGACTTAATGCTTGTATAAACAAAAGACAGTGGGGGAGGATTGTCAAAATGTTTTGTCCTGCTCTCAAGTAATGGTGTGAGTGTGAGCGAGACAGAGACACATACACACACAGAGACACACGATTCTCACATGTACTGGTATCAGCATTAGGCATCGTCTCTTTCATATCTTCCCATTCTGAACACTCCGTTCTGATGTCAACCGTTGAAGAACATACAATACCACTTTGATCACAACTACTGTTTGTCACTTCGTATTTTAGCCCAACATAATAGTTATGCAGAAACCACTTCAAAACAGTTCCATACTGTAGCCTTTATTACAGTCAAGTACAGAATCAAGGGGAAGCTCACCATACCACTTCCTCAGTGTACAGTAAAGCACTCCCTATGCTGAAATACTTCCATTTTGACCATGTCTCCTCAAATCTGTCAATCATGGTAACTGACATAGCCCCCAGAGCTAGTACCAAACTACACACTACTAAGTGTGTACCAAAAAAGTATTGACTCAACCCCCCAAAAGAGTATACATGGAATACAATGCATCTGTCGGCACGTGAGAACACATTGACTAGGCAAAAATATTCCAACGTTTTCTGGATGACGAGTGCCAAGTCAAATACTAACTTTCACTTATCAGAGTTAGCAGACACCGTTCTAGTCTGTTTTTCCAGTTATGGTAGCCTGTCTCATTTGGGGCAACAACATCCCATTCCATATTACGGTAATTCAATAATCCTTCCAAATGCCAAGTCAGCATGACCTAAACAACCTCAACATTGTTGGGATAACGTGACCCTACCACAGACCTTCACATGACATGGCTTGGCGTGCACAAGAGCGTGTTGGGTCCAACCAAAGGCTAACCAACGTCACCCACAACACCGGATTAATGAGGCATGAGACTGAATGCCTAGAAATGAAACCTAGGCTATATTTGAAACGCTGGGCTGTACACCACCGGTCAGTTATTTGGGATCACATAGAAATGTCCTTGTTTTTAGAAGAAATAAATCCTCTTGCTCGGCTGTGCACCGGGGCCTCCCACTCTTTCTATTCTGGTTAGAGACAGTTTGCGTTACTCTGTGAAGGGAGGAGTACACAATGTTGTACACAACGTTGTCTCGCATGGAAAAACCACAAGAATAGATTGACAAATTCCAGCAGAAAATGTTTTGTTTCTGGCCACATTGAGACTGCAATCAAACCCACAATTGCTGATGCTTCAGATACTCTACTAGTCTAAAGAAGGACCGTGTTATTTCTTCTTTAAATCAGCTGGACAGTCTGGGGCGCTACTTGGTGGAGTCGGATGCACCGATACATGACGTCCCAGAGGTTCTCAATTGGATTCAGGTCTGGGGAACGTGAGCGCCAGTCAATGGCATCAATGTCTTCGTCATCCAGAAACTGCCTACACACTCTGGCCACATGAGTCCGGGCATTGTCCTGCACCGGGAGGAACCCAGGGCCCACTGCACCAGCGTAAGGTCTGACGATGGGTCTGAGCATTTCATCCCGGTACCTTTACAGCAGTCAGGGTACCATTGGCTAGCAGGTGGAGGTCTGTGCGACCCTCCAAGGACATGCCTCCCCAGACCATCACTGACCCACCGCCAAACCGGTCATGCTGGATGATGTTGCAGGCTGCATAACGTTCACCATGTCTCTTTCACGTGTGGGTCAGTGATGTCCTTGGAGGAGCACGGATATGAGAACTGAAGGCCAATCGAGCTGCACGGTGCTGGGCTGTGAGCACAGGTCCCACTAGAGGATGTTGGGCCCTCATGCCACCCTCGTGGAGTCTGTTTCTGACAGTTTGGTCAGAAACATGCACACCAGTAGCCCGCTGGAGGTCATTTTGTAGGGCTCTGGCAGTGCTGCTCCTGTTCCTCTTTGCACAAAGAAGCAGTTACCAGTCCTGCTGCAGGGTTGATGCCCTTCTATGGCCCTGTCCAGCTCTCCTTGTGTAACGGCCCATCTCATGGTATCTCATTGATGCTCTTGAGACTGAACTGGGAGACACAGCAAACCTTCTTGTGATGGTACGTATTGATGTGCCATCCTGGAGGAGCTGGACTACCTGAATGGGCTGCAGGTACTGCATGCTACCAGTACTGACAAGGACACTAGCAAAATGCAAAATTGGTGAAGAATCAGTCAGGGTGGATAAGGAGAGAGCAATTATCTGTGGCCACCACCTGCAAAACTTGCCAAATACTCTCAGTTTCTTAATAATGGACTTTACTGTGCTCCGGAGAACATTCAATGCCTTGGAAATGTTCCTAGATCCTAACCCCTGATTGGTGCTTTTGAAAAACCTTATTCCAGATTTGCTTGGAATGTTCCATCGTGTTCTTGATGTAGTATGGTTAGGAATTGCACTAAAAAACTGTGGGACCTCCCAGAGACAGGTGTACTGTACCTCACCTGAAATAACGTGAAACACCTAAATTGCACACAGGTGGATATATTCAATTAATGATGTGACTTCTGAAGACAACTGTTCACCAAAGCTCACGTGGGTGTGTCATATTAACTTCAGCTTTATTTATAATAAATGTATAACAATTTGCAGATTTTAAATGTTCACTTTGACATTATAGACTAGATGGAAAAGCATCACTGTGGAAAAACTCCTAATTAAATCCATTTTAATTTCATGTTGTAACACAATGACATTTAGAAAAGTCTAAGTGGAGTGAATACTGTTGAGAACTACTATACTTTTGCCTATAGAAAACTGGCAGATTTTGAGTTCGTCATCTTGTTCAACATTAGGATTTCCCATACTGTAAATCACTGTGTAAACCACTTTATCACTGCTACATATTTTTTCTTTGTATTGTGCATTAGCAGGACTCATTTTATATTCACAAACATACTGCACATCCAGTTCTTAAACTAGGTTAGGACCTACTTCTAGACTGTTTGTTTAGGTTACACCCTGCTGCGCAGCTTTCAGAAGACCAGCCCAAGCAACATCGTGACTAGACCATCAGTCTATTCAATACATTCCAATATTTGTGTTGCTCTTCACTGTTCTGTTAAAGGACTGCTCATCCCACCATGCCATCACAAACTGTAAGTCGCTCTGGATAAGAGCGTCAGCTAAATAACTGTCAAGGATTGATTTCACAGTCCATACAAGCCTATATTTGGCTTCAAGAAAGATCTTAAAGATCTCTGTAAACAACACTTCTGCATTTCTGCTGCTATTCATAGATAAAAAGACTCTATTCTACTTGGTCTTGCCCTCTCCTGCAAGCTGTGCGCACTTCATGAAGTCTAACTTAATAATAAGACTAGTATTTGTCTTTGTTTGTAAGAAAATCAAATCCTGCTCAACACAGCTTACTTTAAATGATTCTATGCTCACACTCTTTGAAGCCCCAATTGAGAATTCATTTGGTTAACTGGCACTTTAGGATAAACGTCTCTTTGCTACTTTTTCACGCTTGTGGCTGCAAGCAAGCAAGAGACGCTTTGAAATATTAAGCAGTCCTATAATCTTCACAGAAGAAATTTGACAACGTTCGCAAAAACAGGAATTTGCCGAGACTTCAAAGGCCAGAGAGTTTGGGCAAAACATTTCTCAGCACGAGCATCTCCAATACAGGAAAAGCTTCCGGCATCAAAAGACACGGCCATTTTCAGGCTGAACTAACTGAGCCAATCTCTGCTGAATTAGGCAGGGCAATTAATCTTTGTGAAAAGGGTATAAAATTGGAGGTCAACAATTCAGAGTCAGACAGTAAAACATTCCTCTGTGTCTTTGCAGTCAGTCATGCTCGGCTAGCCTTGGCCTAAATTCTGCTTCAAAGAAAGGTCAATTCATTCAGCTGTGCTAAACTGTGACTGCCCTAGATATCCATCAGAGATAAACAGAGTTAACCGTAGAGAAGTTGTTAAACTACACGTGGCACATCATCATGCATTGTGGACAATTGCTACAAGCTAGACACTGTAGATGTCAGGTCAGTCAGAACAGAGTCAAAGTGAAGGTGTTCCGACATGGACACTGGGATGCCGGAGTTTGACTCCACCTTCAGTGTTCCAGCCCACAACTAATGCGCTGAATCACCACCTGCTGTGAACAACTCCCTGTTGGATCTTGAGCCACAGACAATGTAGAGAGTCATTCCCTAGAGAACACATACACATGTCAGGCCTTTAGACAATCAGCTGTGATTGCACAACTCCTTTATTGTGGCCAAAACATGTTGGAGCATTGTCCTATGACAGGGTTCAAGGCTGATTCGTACCCCAGCCAACAGTGACTCCCACACAGGTGCACTGAGTCATTGTCAGGCAGAGATGCTCTTATTAAAGCCACTACAGTGCTGCTCGATAAAGCAGTGATGTAACCAGGACTGACCAAAACACCAATGGTCTCCACAGGACAGACTGGCTTTGGCACTGGGACAAGACCTTGTCTCTGCTTCCTTTTTCCTCTCCCTTCATTCCTTTATCCTATCCTAGCCCCCAGGGCCATTGTCTGCGCTGTGCTAAGCTTGCCAAAATGTCACCACAGGGGAAGAGAAAGACAGATGGTCTCTTGACTTGCAGAACGGTAGAATGACACCATCTCCATATCCTCAGGGTCATACTAGCTCTGTTTAATAAATGGGTTTGGGTTGCTGTGTGCTGTTGGCAAAAGACTGTCTGGAACAAAGTCCCCTGTTCTTCCACAGCCAGTAACTTTACAGGGAAAGATAATGTTCTCCTTGCCTTGCAAGAATGCATGTTTGGACTGTAATAACATGCAGTTTCTACAATCTCTCTGCTGCTCCCAGCCCTGTCAGGGGGAAATGTTTGGCTTATCCAGGACGTGTGAGTAAGGCACCTCAGTCTATAACTTGTGATACAACAAGTCTCTCCAACAACCAGGGCAAATGACCCTGCAAGCCTTTGTTCAGCCTCACCTCCAGGTATGGTGACCAAGGTCGTGGGTCAACCCCAGAGTGGGGCCACTCCCTGTGGGTCATACCTTTGGCTTGGGATTGCTCACTGGCACGTTCAACAAACCAATGAGCGTGATCGAATTTTCCCGCCAGGCATCTTCTCTCAACTACACACCGACTGAAGAGGATTGGACAGAAATGGAGGAGGAGCCTCATGTCAACGAAGAGGCCGTTCTGTGTATTTCGATCCTGATCCCCATTAGCGATCGCACACGGAGTAGCTGCTCTTTCTGGCGTTCACATAAAATGCCAAGTCAGAGTACAGAACTGTTACAAACCAGACAACGCACTATTGACGTAGAGGACGGAGTAGGGAGACTGACAAGAGGGGAGGAGAAGAAATGTGCTTACTCGGATTAACACAACCATGTTAGAAAGTCAGCCATTTACCGCCTCACTGGACCACACTGCCAATCCATTTCAACCTCAAACGCTCTGGCAATGCTGGAACCACACCTTTGATCGATGAGGCCCGTCTGTGTCTGTGTGAGAGAGAAGACAACTGTGCCCTATCATTGCCCTATGCACCCAGTACCACTGATTTCAGGTTGTAGGGTCCTGCCACTGATTCTAACTGAAGATCATTATTCTAGCTTCCAACCATTCTGCTATTGAAAACGTTACAAAAATTCATTCTATATCCCTCAAACACATGCTACGGCTTTGCTTTCAGATAAATAGCGCAGGAACTGAACACAATATAACCTCAAACATAGAATTTCATCTGTAAGCGAAATTCAGTTGTGATCCCAGGGGCATTGACTTGAAACAACAACCTCACAGGGAAGCTCTCATTCAAAAGGCCCTAGAGGTTGATTACCCTACTGAGGAGAACACAATAACAAATATGGAACCAATAGTACAATGATGAACAAAATAAGAGAAGCCTAAAACTGGTTGTATTTTCAAAAGGTCAAATGGTTTGGTTCCTAGTTAAACCTGTGTGCAATTAACAGCCAATATCTAGAAAATCAGGTAGCAGCAGCTCTGCTCTCTTAAAATAGCACATGTTTGTGAAAAAGGGAAAACAAGGCCAGAGTTTCTCACAACATCCTCCTGTCAATGGTTAAGCAGCTAGGACTTAACACTGATGTTGGGTTTGAAGAGTCATTAGGATGTGGAGGTGACCTGCTGCATTGACCTTTTATGTCCTGGACCCTCCCGACCTTTGAATGCTATGACTGACATTTCCTCTATAACTGACAGGTCTTTATTTATCTGACCTTGATGGTCCACTACAGATTGTTTTATGTCTCAAATTACAACCTTATAACAACCCACACAATCTTTACCAAGCACAGAGGCCTAGAGTCTAGCAGCTCTCTAGGTCTCTTCCTAAATGCCTGCCTTTCTAGGGTGTTGTCCCAGCTATTGTGCTTCAATGTCTTACTGCTGTCTCTGTGGTGTTTGAGGCCGGGTATCTGTAAAGGCACTTTGTGACAACTGCTGATGTTAAAAGGGCTTCACAAAATAAATGTGGCTGTAGTGCTCTTTCTATAAATTAGCAGTAGGAAGAAACACAGCTCCTTTCTCAAAATACCTCTGTTGTGATGAATAGGGACCAGAGATCCCAGCATCACAAAGAGACACTCAATATGGAGTGATGATTATCACTGGAGCTGTTAACTCATTACAGCAGAGATGGACAACTAGGAAAAATGGAAAGGCCAAGCAGGTCATTCAATTACCCAGACACCTGATTTTGAGACATTATAGTTGTCAACCTATTAATGGTTTTCAATGGTGCTAGTTTGGAGAAATCCCTAAGAACCCTGGCAAAGAAGAAAAAGTGTCTCTGATAAACAGACTATTTTTAAGTCCAGTATATAAGGCCAGATCCCCAGGGTGCAGTCTCCCTGTCCGCCCACTGTGGTCCCACCTGTCTAGCCACTCTCCGGGCTTCCCAGTAGGGTTTGGACTCCTCCACGGTCTTCCCAATCTTCTTAACTAGCTCATCCAGCTTCACCGTGGCCTCCACCAGCACAGCGCGGAATTTCTGCCTTGCATCCTGGAGAGGAGGAAGAAAGGGATAACCGGTAGCACATTTTCAACTGTTTGTTTGCAATGTATCTCCCCAAACAGAAGACGTCCAGTGATACTCATTGATGTTAAGGTCATTACATTAGGGCCTTGTTCTCAAAGACCATTTAACCTACCAGCATTTAGAAGTAATATTAAGTTACATGTTACAACACCCAAGTGTTTCTTCAGACTCCAGAATGTAATTTAATTAATTTGTTCATCTGGGTTGGGCCTTCCCATGGTATTGCCAACAAACATTTCTAAGAATTTTAAATGATTCTGCCATGGTGAAAAGGCCAGTGTCCTAAATTACATTAGTCTTTGATCAAGTTAACAGGGAGTTACGTCAATGTGATCTTCAGACCAAATAAACAGTCACAAAAAAAAGCTCTATAAAAAGCGCTTCAATGGCGTCATAAGAAAAGGCCTTCTATGACCATGGCTTCAGTTGCATACTGTTTGCAGATAAAATCCCCCAGCAAAAATGACAGGTCTACATTCAATCATATCAAACGTAATCTAGCCAAGAACATTTACAGGAAACCGCTCAAGATAAGGCACAAGACATTTCCAGAACTTGTTGGGGAAGGTGTGCCAATGTTATACAGGTTACATAAATCTGCACCAGTGGTATTGTCAAACATATCCCCCCCTTTCAACTTTTCTTATCAGAGGGTCGGAAGAACACTGTTCTGTTCTGGTAGGCCAGTATTGGTTAAATGTGGATCAGATACCTACCAGCCTGCAGAGAAAAACAATACTGTTTCTCCAAGAACTCCCAAACGACCAAGCCATGTCATGCATTATTTAATTCTCAGAAAAACAAGAAGTAGTTGCTAGCTATAAAAAAATTGATAGGTAGGACATTGAGGATGGGGTCAATGTCCCCCTTTTCTACGTATCTCCTCAGAAGACCCCCCCCCCCCCCCCCCCCCCAAGTTATTTAATTAAATCAATATCAATTGTGGTTTTATCTTGTCCTAGTATTTCCAAAAAGGTCTTTGTATGGTATTTTGAGACCCTAATTTTATTTAAAGATCAATGGAGGCAATGGATGGGCAGTGACAAACACCAACCAACTGAATCTACAAATAAACTGATCTGACTGGCTGCTGACACAACAACAAAACAGAGGGGATGTATCAGAACTCAAAGCACAAGTGAGTATTCGTCAAAACTGGATTGAATCTTATGATCACAGGAAAAACTGTAGTGGATTATGCTGCTCTATCACCATATAACACTACAAATATCACAAAGACAATAAAACCTGAAAACGGATCCTCACAAGGTTTATGGCAGGTCCCCACCAGGCTCTAGATTGAAGGTTTGGGTTAGGTTAAGTTTAGGCATAACAGTCTGGTTACTGAGGTTAAGGTTATGGTGAGTTAAAGGTTCAAGTTAGGGAATATGGATTTCTGGGTTAGAGTTAGATTGTACATCTTAAGAATTTAAATGTGTGTGTCACTGTCTTACCTCCAGTTCAGTCTCACATCTGTTGATGTCATCTGTAGACTGATTGAGTTTCTCCAGTTCTCCCTGCACAAAGGCGAGTAAAGGACAAGATTGATCAACAACTAGAAAAATGTTATAGTGTCTCTGGAGAGGTCCGCAACATCTGCAATGTGTTACACATGGATGAATTATTACATGGCACTATAAGTAGAGCGTTTGTTTCAACAAAAACTACAGACGACAACCGTCTTATTCTATAGAAACATTAAATTCCCATAGCTTAAAGTCTACACAGTTCTCTTAAAATAAACAGGCCAAGATACAGCGGAAGTAATACCTATATCAACATGCTCTGAGTGTCAACTCTAATTTCCCATGCAATCTAATTAAATCCGAAGCAAGTGGCGGCTACAACATTGCTAACTCATAAATAAGAATAAATACACTACAATAGATTCAGATTTTTCGTGAACTAATAACCAACAGGCGTACATTTCAATTAAGTTTGGAACAATATTATTGTATCTCCACCCATTCTCGTCATTGTCGTTAATCGGCTCGTAAAACCATGGTGATAATTTTTTTTCGACCATTTGTTCAAGGTAGACAAATACTTAAATAATTAAAAAACAAAAAACGATCACAATTCAGATAGTCGATGACCAAGTGAATGTATAGTCTCATACTGCACATTGAGCAGAATGGATACTAAACACCGTTCAATTATGTATTCATAATTCTAAATTGATTAGTTAGGCATAATCAAAACAAAGTTACACTGTTGTTATAACAAACCTGAATTCTAGGGTCAACCTCCTCTTCTTCGTATTCCAACTCTTCGTCAGACCGGTTTTCATTCTCCAAATTGTCCATTCTGTTTAATAAAGCCGACGTTGCGCTGTCAGAGCAAACAAAGCCAATCTCCAACAGAAGCTGTAACCGCGACACAGATGCTACTAGAAGAAACACGCTCAATCAGACAGCAACATTATCATGTCTGAAAATTTTAGCATTTCAAATCGATACAATGGCCATTAAGAGACAATGGTGATAATCATCTTGCAAAACATCCATAGACGCTCCGCGCTGTCTCCTTCCAACTGAGCATGAGCAAGCGATGATGAAATGACTCTGCACTGATACCACCAAGTAACGCCTCCTTGTGCTCTGCAAAACGATTTATTTATAACTTTATTGCGGAGTAACCGACTACAACCGACGTACTATGGTATAACAGTCGTAATAGAAGTGGCCGCTGCGAGGATCCTAGATTGGTTAAATCCGCTCTATAGGCTACTTATAACATAAAACATATAAGTAGCCCAGAATTGATCAACACGATAATGGGACTGGACTACACAAGTGCAGGGTAACCCAGTGCACATGATAAACTACCGCAGCCTGGGTTCAAATCCTGTCCATTGCGCTTTCATTTTCTTAATAATTTCGTAAACATTATTGTAAAACTATTGTTTTATAAAAAACAAAAACCGTGGCCAAATTTAGTTCAATGAACAACGTATTTTTTACTTGAGTGATTCAAATAGAGATTTTAAAAAAATAATAATAATATTAAAAACACAAACAACCGCATAAAAACGAACTATAATAAACACTATAATACAAGAAAATAAACGTCTTGACATTGAATACAGTGAGACACATACGAAGGTTTGACAGAGAAAATGCAGTTACTGTAACATCATCCTATTGTTCCATAGACACATACAAACACACATAGCCACGATCAAGACCAATCAGATGCTTACTGTAAGTTGTCCTTCTCACCCTCCCTCAGGCCCACATCCTGTCCCCTTGTTTTCATTCCCTGTGACCAGCACTCGGGAAAAGAGAGAAGCCAGAGATGACTGGAATGCAGATTGAGGTTACAATGGGTATAAAAGGTGATACACTTTTTTGTTACAAAGTTGGATGGAATGGAGTCAAAAATTGGGGAAAGTGAAAAGAAAATGTCAAATTATTAAAAAACGAATAACTTTAGAGTAACATTTGGTTAACACTGTGAAATAATAATTAATAATTATTATAATAATAATAATAAATAATTTTGAAAGACATCTACTCCATTCATCCCATATCTGTAAGATCCCTGAATCAAGAATTCCATTTCAAACACAGATTAAACAACAAAGACAAAGGAGCTTTTTGAAATCCTGATTTTAAAAAAGGGCAGTGGTTGGTAACAATAAGATATCACACATTAACTACTTTTTAGACATGGCCAAGTTAATGTGTATGCTGTGGGTGACACATTAAACCACCCAGACACATCAAAGATAGTTGTCCCCCTGAACTGAGCTACAGGACAGTAAGGAAACTGCTCATGGATGTCACCATGAGGCCTATGGTGATTTTAAAACAGCTTTAGAGTTCAATTGTTGTGAAGGTTGAGGAACTGAAAATGAATCAATATAGTGACTCCCCTAGAATAATACAAATATACAAAATTAAAATAGTCTAAAACATGCATCCTGTATTCGACAAGGTACTAAAATAAGAATGAAAAATAACATTAATGTTAGTCCTAAATATGAAGGCTTGTTTGGGATGAATCCACACACCATGGACTAACTGCTACCTTACTTCCAAGCCAGGCATGCGGGCTGTATCATGATCTGGGTATGTATGACGTCAGCAAAGACTGGGGTGTTTTTCAGGATTCAAAGAAATGGGATGGATGTAAGCACGGGGAAACTAGTGTAAAAACAGTTTCAGTCTGCTTTAGACCTGAGAGGTATTCACCTTCCAGCAGGGCAATAACCAACAACACAAAAACAAATAAACCCGACACTCTGAGAGGTATTCACCTTTCAGCAGGGGAATAACCAACAATACAAAAACATATACAATAATGCTTACTTAGAAGACAGTGGATGTGTCCGAGTGACCAAGTTAGAGTTTTTGCTTACATCTCTTTTAAGTATAAAAAAGGGCAATACTTGAAAAAATGCTGTCTAGCTATTATCCAGAACACTGACAGAACCTGAAGAATTCTGAAAAAGGGCAATATATTTGACAATCCAGGCATGTAACATTCTTGAGACTAACCCAACAAGAGACAGCTGTAGTCCCTACCAAAGGTGTTTCCAACAGATACAGTCTGAGGGTTTGAAAATACATATCCGCTGTTTGTAGCTCAGACAGTTTGTCTGGCTGTTCATAGAAAGACTGGCAGACTAAACGGTTTCAATGGGCTTGTTATTAAAGTACCCATTGAGTTGCCGTCTTAATAAGAGAATGCAACAAGGAGTGAAAGCAATTTGACGATTCAGGACAACCTAAATCACCTTTTTCATAGTGTTGCAACGTTATGGGGTTGTAAATGTTTGTGGAAACTATATGTTCCTTGTCAATTAACTGGCAGAGAATAACACACCATTTTGGGAGGAAGTGGATAGAAAGAACAGCTATCAAATCAGGATTTATAGAGTATTTATGTTTCCATACGGTCCAAAAAAAACATTAGAAGTCAACATCATTAAGGAGGGTAATGATATATTAGCATATAGCTTCATATACTTTCCACATGCCCAAAACTGCTATGAAAACTAGAAGGAAATCTACTGTACAGTCAGCAGGTTATGTCCATCCAGTGGGGGAGGTGGAGATTTTTCTGAATAACAGGATATGTCAACCTCCTCCATATATAGACTATGTCCTCTTTATTGCTCTGTTCCATCTCCACTCTGGGTGGAGCAGTGTGACCTCAGGCTGAGCCTGGATGTGTGCCTACTGGATGTGTGCCCCCTCTATAAAGGACAATGACCCCAACTACCTAAGTCATAGATTTTCCTCTATACAAACCACATGGGAAGTGGTCATTGGCTGAAGGTGCACTCCTGTCATATGATCATCCATCTGAAACATGTTCCTGCTTCAACCTGTAAACAAATCAATGGTTTATAAGAAAATATCACTAACATCGGATTTTAGCCTTTTAACACGAAAAAAAGACAGAGCAGTGAATCCCTCTCCCCACCTAATTTTGATTGGGGTTTGTGGTGATATGTCTGAGACGATATGTGCTCACTTTTAGACAAGGTGATAACACCTAATCTACTGTAGGTTGCTTGTTAAATAATGTGTTTTTAGAGGAGCTTGGCAATTTTAACAGGGAAATCCTATACACTTAAATTTACAGTTGGGAGGTGGGGGGGCTACGTTGGGACTCTGGGGGAATGAGGTTGCGTGCATCTATCAATGCATATGTGTAATGCTTTTGAGGTTTTTCTTGCAGCATATAAACATTTATGGTGTAGGGAAAAATGTGCCTTTTAACTCATTTAATAAAATGCTACCACAATGAGACAATACATGATGAGACAACATAAACGTGTACGGACCTCACCTGATCATATAGGTCTTAATTATGAACTTCCCTCACCTAGTGTATATGGTTTTGTTATTTGGATTACTGTGTATGCATTCCCTATGTTACATTTATAGCTTTTCATTTTATTTACTTCAATCTACGTACTTGGAAATGGGCATGTAAGTAAGCATTTCATTGCTAGTCTACACATGTAGTTAACCAAGCACAGGATATTTTATTGGACAGCAATATAAGAGATGGACCTTGACTTAATCTTGTTTAGTAAGTTTGAAAGTTCAATACGTTGAGGATAAAGATTGTGTAATCTAGTACTTCTGTCCATGGTACATGAATATTGTGCCTTTATTTCTCTTAGCAGTACCATCACACAAGGGCCCTGCATCACATGGATTCAGGAGCGGCTGATGGTGATCTCCTAGGACTGCAAATGTTTTGAGAAAAATGTGGCAAGCATTACACCAATAGGCAATCAAGGACTGAATAACATTCAGAACATTGTTCAGGGTAGAGGCCCACAACAAGGATTGGCCTGCTGTAGGGATGAATCCTTGACAGGAGACAAACACAGGCTGTGCTTTGCTGTTCGTGCGAATACAGGAAGGATCAGGGCGTGTAGCTGTCCCTTCCATTACAATGATGATGGTTGATAAGCACTGACTGATGGTTCCTTGAATTAAACTGTGAGAACCTGTTCAGTCCCCAAGTGACACACTCTGTTCCTCTTTTCACTTCCTATTTGTTATTGGTGCCTCCGGTATCACAGTTGTTAGAGCCTGGCACTTACAATGCTGTGGTTGTTGGTTCCATGCTCGTTCCATGTCAGCTACAAGGGACACTGCTGAAACAATTATTCATTTTCTTTGTGACAAACTGCAGTCAGGATGCTTCAGTGCCTCAGATGCTGAGCATTCATTTTGTAGCTAGTATTCTATATAATATCTTAAACTGAAACGTTAGTTAGAAGTTTTTTCTAGATTGTTGTTTTATATATCAGATCATAGACCTGATGCCATGGAATTGTTACATCAAATATCTTTTCCCAAACGAATTTAAATATACATTTGGGTTGGGAAATAATTGGAAACTGACATAGTTTTGCTATTTTGGCTGTTGGCCAAAATAAATTCAAGTTATAGTGAAATAATGAATATCGTTTATAGTGCAGTCTCTCAGCTTTAATTTGAGGGTATTCACATCCAAATTGGAGGAAGGGTTTAGGAATTACAGCTCTTTAATATGTGCCCCCCTCTTTCTCAAGTGACCAAAAGTAATTGGACAATTGACTAAAAATCTGTTTCATGGTGAGATGTGGGCTATTCCTTTGTTATTTCTTCATCAATTAAGCAGGTAAAAGGTCTGGAGTTGATTAAAGGGTGTGGCATTCACATTTGGAAGCTGTTGCTGTGAACCCACAATGGTGGATGATTGTAGGATCCTTTCCAGGTTAAAGAAAAACCCCTTCAAAACATCCAACCAAGTGAAGAACACCCTCCAGGAGGTAGGCATATCATTATCAAACTCTTCCCTAAATAAAATACAGAGGGTTCACCACAAAGTGCAAACCATTCATAAGCCTCAAGAATAGAAAGTCCAGATTTTGCCTATAAACAACTAAAAAAGCCAGTCCAGTTCTGGAACAGCATTGTTTGGACTGAAAAATATAAGATCAACCTGTACCAGAATGATGGGGGACAAAAAATTATAGAGAAGACTTGGAACCGCTCATGAACCGAAGCATACCGCATCATCTGTAAAACACGTGGAGGCAGTGTGATGGCATGGGCATGCTTAGTTTCCAATGGCACTGGGTCACTGGAGTTTATTGATGATGTGACAGAAGACAGAAGCAGCTGGATGAATTCTGAAGTGTATAGGGATATACTGTCTGCTCAGATTCATCCAGCAAAGCTGATTGGACGGCGCTTCAACTTTACAGATGGACAATGACCCAAAACAAACTGCAAAATCAAAGTGTTTTAAGGCAAAGAAGTGGAATATTCTGCAATGGTTGAGTCAATCACATGATCTCAAACCGATCAAGCATGCGCTTCACTTGTTGAAGACAAAACTTAAGGCAAGACCCATGAACATGAACAACAACTGAAGACAGCTGCAGTAAAGGCCTGGCAAAGCATCACAAAGGAGGAAACCCAAAGTTTGGTGATGTCCATGCGTTCCAGACTGCAAAGGATTCTCGAGAAAGTATTAAAATTTTTATTTATGATTGTGTTATTTTGTCCAATTAAATTTGAGCCCCTGAAATAAGGGGACTGTGTATGAAAATGATTGCAATTCCTAAACGTTTCATGTTTGTAAATATCATCTACAGTTTAATCATTTTTAATACAGTTTCGCAATATATTTTCCTGGGTTCCCACAATTACTTGTTAGCTATGCTATATACATTTCCGATGTTTGTGTCGTCCCTTTAAACCTGGTACGAGACCTAATGTCAGACCTCCCATCTAATGTGGATTCAGGTCCTCTCAGGGTTCTGATGATGTGAGTCAGGACCGTGGCACGAGTGCCCTTGTCTCATGTCATCAGACAAACACACACTGAAACCCACTGCTGGAAAGGGCAGATGAGTGGGACCAGGTCCATTTGATATAAGCACCTGCTCGTCCACGTGCACCCAGGAGGACATCTGTGGTGGTCTTTGACAAGGTTACATCTGAGTACTGGAGTTTTAGGTGGTTGCTGCACGGGTGCCTTCAAGTGCTATTGTGGTGTTCAGCCAGACGTTTGTTCCAGACACCCAAATTGGGGAGGGAAAACGCTAATATAATTGGGAACAGGAGTTCACTGTTTTGCTCTAACTAATCATACATGAAAAACTGTAAGTGCTCACTGAAAATCATTAGGTTTAAACAGCCAATCTCCAGAAGTTCCTCAACGTCTCCCCACGCGGATTCGTTTTTTCTTCTTCTAGCACTGTCTTTGAGTAACATGTATTTACAGTTAGTGGGTTGTGTGGTCGTTCCACCTACTATTATAAGATTAGTGCATTAAATGTACGTTGATCTGTATATGAGCTTCAGCTAAATTACACAAATGTCTACATTAAGCCAAGGTTTTTACATTTCTCAACATGGCTTTTCCAACTACGCACCTTGTGTATAATTGCTAGACACACAACAAACTGAGAAACAGAACAAACTGTTCAGGATAATATTACTGCTAGTGTTGACAGTACAGATTTCTACAGGCTTTGTTGCCCCCTTGTGCTAAAAAAGTCAATCACAATTTTCACATCTTAACAAGAATTCACAAGGATTTTCACATCTTAAGCTACACAAACAAACCATTCTCCCTAAGAAATTCCCAGTCAGATAAACAAATTGTTTTATTTATAAAGAAAGGCTTATTCCAAACTGCACACTTGCTCATCGAACCAGCAGTGTATGCATTTGTCCAATTTTGTCTGTTTACATGGGACGAATTCAGACTTTCAGTGAGGTAGACAGTTTTATGGTGTGTTTCTAACCAAGTATGAATTTATCACACATGACAGAAAACAGGAATGGCTCTCAAAAGAGATAATTACTAGTGAGTAAATGACCACTAAAATCTGAATTTCCCCACATGATGATGTCTGAAATCACCCACTAAGAGCCATACCATGATATGACCATTTACACCAAGTTAATGAAAGGAAACCTGATCTTTGCTGCAAGAAAAAAATAAACATCAGATTGTTCCCAAAAACTGGTCAGAACACACAACGGCAAAACAACATTTTCAAAAAGTCGTCATTGGCTTTAATTCTCTGATTGATCAGACATGACCCAATTGCTGATTATTTGTTTAGTAAAACACCCCTTTACTTGACCTAATGGACTGCACTGGAAGGAGACTCAGACTGAAATATGTAGCGAATGACAGGGCAGCTGAACAGTTCAGTCATCAGGCAAGGTTGAACCGTTTGTTGGATATTAGCCAATCAGCGTTTCTTAAGGAATTCAAAGCATGAATCCATCAGACATGTATTTACTTCCGAACTGGTCATTTCCCACCTCCCACTGGGTTATATATGCAGCAACATTGGTTGAGGCAAGGGACTTTAGGAGCTCTGCAATTGGGCTGGTCTTCTGAACTTGCTTTGAAGGAACACCCGGGGGACACAAAGCCCCTCCTTCTTATTGACTGTTTCTCGTAGCACGTAGTCATTAGTTACACTCTCAAAACCCGCCACTTTGAACAGGTCAGCAAGGAGCTCTGAAATACAAGAGGTTCAGAGAAAAAGAGAGTGAGTCCCATAAAAAACATTATGCATAATCACAAAATAAATAAAAAACACATAGCTACAATAAAATAAATAGTATGAGAGGAAAGACAACACAGAATGGACTGACCTCTGGAGAAGAAATAAGACCTGGTGCCATCCTGTCTAACATAGAAGTTTTCTCCTAGTTTGTTCCCAGCCTTGAACCTCATCATTGCATGGTCGTACAGACCATAGTCCCTGAACAGAACAACGCCCCCTGGCTTCAGAACCTGACAGAGAATGTCCATTACTAAGGCATGTTGATTTCGATGTTTGGGTTGTTTTCTAATGTTTCATCTGAAATTCTGCGTTGTCTCTCACCCTGTAGATGTTGTTCAGAGTCTGCTGCATCTTGTCTGGGTGGATGGCTGAGAGGACAAATATGAGCGTGGCCACATCCACAGTGTCCTTGGGGACGGCGACCTGGAGGTCATCTTTAGTCAGGTCACACTGGAACACAGTGCAGCGCTCAGGGCAGTACAGGGAGTGTTGCTGGGGACAATAGGAAAATGACACAGACTGAATATCTGGGCACTTGACATCGGGCTACAGGTCGTTATCCATCTGCTAATGTCCCACTGGCTACAGGTCGTTATCTGTCTGCTTAAGTCCCACTGGCTACAGGTCATTATCCAACTGCTAAATTCCTACTGGCTACAGTTCATTAACCATCGGCTTAAATCCCACTGGCTACAGGTCATTATCAGTCTGCTTAAGTCCCACTGGCTAGAGGTCATTATCTGTCTGCTAATGTCCCACTGCCAATTGGTCATGCATTGCTGGCATTGTTGGGGGTGTATTGAATTGTTAAATCTGCCCTTATTAGAATACATCCAAGGAAGTATCCAAAATCATTACCAACATTGTCCTTGGATGTTTATAAACTACTCCTTTAATTTTGAGTAAGGCATTATTACAATGCAAGGTAAGTTATTTTTGCTAAACAGAGATCATGCCCCCATTTGTTTTGGATTTTCTCAACAGCAGGCTTGTGACCATTTTGGTACTCTCTAAAGGTGGGTGGGGCCACAAGTTTTTTTTTTTACAGGATTGAGAATCTGTGATTTAAAATGACTATAATCAGGGCAAAAAAAGTTATTTTTACCTTCACAAACTCCACAGCTCGTGGCGAGAAGTCACAAGCATATATAAAAATGTTGAGGTCTTCCTCCAGGAGGGGAAAGATGCAGTTCCCAACCCCACAGCCAGCCTCAAGAAGGACAAGCTTTTGGGCTTCAAACTAAGAAAGAGAAGAATAACAAATTAAGAAATAAATAGAGATGCACCTCCCACTGCTGGCTTCACTTACCAATCTGGCCATCATACATTTATGGATACCTTATAATCTCTAGCTTGCATTGGACTTTTATTTCCATATCTTTATTTCCTTTGTAACCAAAATAAATGGCAAAGTATTGTACTACAGGAACTCAAATGTCTACAATTATGTTGTAACCTATCAAACCCCAACTTTATTTCGTTACCTTCCGGCAGGCTTTCAGTTCTTCAAACTCTCTGGTGGTCCAATGCCTATCCTTGAAAAAATTTGTAGTGTTCCTTTTGTAGAACAGGTCCCAGTTTTTCTGTGCCTCCTTTTCCAACTTCATCTGCTTGAAATCAGACACTAAAGTCTGGTCGCCTGTCAGTTTCTCAATTTCTTCCAAAGTCAAAGTTCTGGCAGTAGATTTTCTTTGTACAGGTGGGTCGAAACATGACAATCCGTCCCGGGGCTCCTCTCCAGACAGTTCAACATTTTCACGGGCAATGTCGTCATGCTTTTGCAGTGCCATACTTGTAGCTATAGTGGCACATTAGCAAGCTAACAGAAAATCATGATCCTGAAATCTACTCTACTTCACCAATCCATAGTAAATGATACAGATAACGTTCATGGGGAGTAGTACAAAAACACTGTCAAATTAAATAGGCAGCAATTGCCATTTTTTATTGAACGAAATCGTTAGACGATCTCTCGTGTGCAACGTAATTCGTTGGTTTTCTTCGTTCGTGTGGAAACAGCATTTGATAACAACGTTTCCGGCCTGGTTACATTAATCAGTAAAAGTTTAACTTCTTCATGTTAGCTAAATTCAAATGTAAAGTAATTATATTACGAATAATACTGATTATATTAACACATGCAACATGCATTCGTGTATGTTTGTGTTTAGTTCGGGGCTGAAACAAACATGGCCCTTGGATCCTATCGGTGATATTTCAGCACTGGAACAAAACAGGAAAAGGAGTGGTCATGTGACGGATTGTTTTCTAAACAGATTAGCCAGTTAAATGTATAGCTAGCTACTTAATACAATCTCCTACGTTATTATAATTATATTTTTATTACGGACCTTGTAAATTAATGTGAATTTTAAACGTCAAACAGAGCAATGAATGGGAGTACAAACCCGCTTTTGGACAAAGAAGAACATGTTTTAAAGCTCGGAGACAGCTTTGAAAAGAGGCCAAAATCGTCATTTCACACCATCAGATGTTAGTAGCTATCAATTATTTTTTGATGATTAGCTAATTGTAAATGTTTACCTAGCTACTTTGTCACTTCTTTACTATGGTCGCATTCGTTACGTAGCTACCTTATGTCTAATCATGTTGTAATTAGCGTACTAACTTGCTTGCTCTGTCATATAAAAGCAATGTTCACTTGTATTTCTGCCAGCTTATGATTATCTTTCTCACCCTTAAACATGTATAGATGATTTTAAACCCGCTTCCATTGACACAACCTGCGAGGGAGAGTTGCAGGTCGGAAAAGGGGAGGAAGTCACAATCACATTACCTCACATTCCAGTAAGTTTGTGTGTTTTATATTCATTCTTGGTACTCCGTTGTGGTGTTTTGCTTGTGCTCTGCATTGAGAAAAGGAATTTCTATTGCTGAAAGAAAAGCCAACTGTGCATCTGGTCTTGATACTTCTTATCTTGTTCCCAGGGCTCAACGCCACCCATGACAGTATTCAAAGGGAATAAGCGGCCATATCAGAAAGACTGTGTTCTTATCATCAATCACGACACTGGGGAGTACATGTTGGAGAAGCTGAGCAGCAGTATTCAGGTCAAGAAAACCAGGTGAGGAGTTTAACCAATACAAAACACGGGAACATACATAGAGGTAATCAACATAGTTCCCTTATAATTTGTAACAGTATGTTTTCAGGTGTTAACTTATGCCCTGTGTTTCAGAGCAGAGGGCAGTAGTAAGATCCAGGCCAGGATTGAGCAGCAGTCGGTGCGCGCAGCTGCAACCCAGCCTCCCGCACAATTCCGTGCCCCAACCAAGCCAGGTGTGGGGACCAAGACCTCCCCCTCCAAGGACAATCCATCTCCTGAGCCCCAGCTGGATGACATCAAGAGAGGTGAGCCTTTCCTTCGGTTGCCCTCATGTTTACCACTACAAATGGGCGCCGCAGCTGTACTCATTCGTAAGTGCCCCATGCTGTCTCCGTGACGTTCTCCTGTTCCTGGCGCAGAGCTCCGAGCCGAGGTGGAGGTCATTGAACAGATGAGCAGCAGCAGCGGCAGCAGCTCGTCTGACTCCGTCAGTGGCTCTGGCAGTGGGGATGACAGCTCCAGCATTGATGGGGAACACGAAGCCCCTCATCCCCACCCGCTCCCTCTACCCAACATCCAGGCCTCGCCCAACCGCAACGCCGCGGCCAACGGAGGAGCTGACCGCCAGCAGGGCAGCAACCAGCTGATAAACACGCTTAGTGAGTAACTGCCCTGTCGGGGCCAGCGTCTGGTGGACCCAGAGTGATCTGTCTGTTGGTGAAAGGTGTTTGGGCTGTTAAGATGTTCTAGTGGAATAATGACTTTGTGTCCCCGCAGGGAATGACCTCCAGCTGAGCGAGTCGGGCAGCGACAGTGACGACGACTGAACTGTCCTGCTATTCTCTGTCCACCTCTCTACCTCTCATTGCCACACCATCTCGCTTTTCTCTTCGCCTCGTTCCTTCATTTCGTTGCTGCGGCAACCAACCCAACTATAATGCCTGATTGTGCTGTATAGTTTTTTTCCTCTGAGAAGCTAGCCAACCTGGAGGTTCAATAGTGTATTTTATATTAGCTGTGTATTTTGTTTTGTATTTTTACATCCATTTACATATGAAAACATGCTAAAGAATATATTTTAGAATGCATATACATATTTTCTGTACTTAGAGCTCCTAGTTTTATCAACTTGTATCACAAGTCTTGGTTGTTTTCTTGGTTCATCACAGGGGGAGGGGCTTATTTTCACTATATCTATCCCGTCCTCCAGATCAGTCTGCAAATCATAAGAAAGCACCAAAAGCTTTCACCTATTCAATTTCCTATCAGTATCATGACTTTCACAAGTCTTTTAAGAAGCCAGAATATAGTTCACATCAGTCTATCCATCTTACTACAAGCTAGATATGATACCACATACTCATGTTAATGTTACTTACAGCAACGTCTTACCAATTACAAAAGTTAATATTCAGCTGTTGTGGAACAGGTAAATATCAGTGTGGTAAATGGTAGCAAATAAGCTTGGGTAAATCTTCGGTGCATTTCAAAGTACTTATATTGTGTATATTTTGCATTGGTTTTAACAGTTTTGACACAACCGTTAAATGCCACTCGTACCCAGTACTTTGAGTTCACCATAGGGTTATAACTATTCAAAGTAATAGTAGTCACTTCATGAGATCACATCATTTAGGTACTGCTATGAGAGTCAGGGTTATTTGATACTGTTGAAGAGCCCTAGTCCAAATGTAACGAGAAAAAATATCCTGATGTATCCTGCATACTGTTGCAACATTGCGGCTGTGTCCCCAACAAAGGCTGTCTCCAGTTAAGCCCAGATGTGTTAGGTGCTTAACTGGTATTTAACTGGTGCGGTTATGCGCTTGGGAAATGAATCACGTGATGGGTACTACAGAAGGTTGGATCAGTGAACTTAAATATCTAAAGATATTTGTCATTTGTCCTCTGGCATTCAGTCTTATTTGTGACACACGTTGTCACTCTACTGGTGCAATCTGTCATCTATTCATCAAGCTGCTGTACTTTTTTCTCAAGTGTTTTTTTCAAGTGTTTTTGTGGATATAAAGTATAATAAAGTGTGCAAATGTATTTACATGAATCCAATTGCTGTTCTTTTATTCAATTTAAATGGATGATGTGGTGGATGATTCCAATACAAATGAAGAAAACTCAGAGAACAGGGGAGTTTCATAGATTATATATTGCTGGTCTTAAATAATTACTTACAAAGTGAAATGTACTTCTTGAGGACCTTCAGTATGAGAATCAACACACAACAACCTGTACATTGAGAATTAGAAAATACAGTACGTTTCTGTCCTGGAGGGTGCAACAATGGAGTCACATTTGGGCATTTATCTTCCAACTAGACGATTACACAAAATAAACAACAAATACATAAATAGCTTTTTTCCCTTTAAATCATTCGTAATGAAATTAGATTTGTGTTCTGGCTCTTGCTACAACATCAAGTGATCGATATATAAATTAACAACATAAACAACAAATAATAATAATAATAATAATACAAAAAGATGTCTGTTTTCTATACAAATCTTATTAGTTAACTTTACAATATAAAATAATCTATGCAAGTGAGACATGGGGTTTGTTCAATATATTCATCATAGAGGGAATCCATTATGCTGGCAGGGTGAAAATTACTTTTCAAGATGTCCTGGTTGGTTTTCTGGTTTTGAAAGTCTATGTGCTGCAACTGAGTCAGACTCTGAGCCTCACGTTTCCAGAGTGTCCATGGCAGGTATAGTTGAAAGTCCAGTAATGACAGAAGCACAGCCACACTGATCTTTCCAAAGGGCCTCCATCTACGAAGGGGATATTTCCCTCCAGATTCCTGTTACACTGTAATGAAAACAATGAAAAGCCCTCTTGTGGAAACACATGGTAGTGCAGGACGAGGAAGAGCAGCCAGTCTGTGATGGCTGCCATCTCTCTGCCTCAGAGTGGACGAGGCCTTGACCTGGGTCACCTATCCTCTTCAGTCCATCCATGTGTGTCCATCACCCCACCCCCATGTTCCCCCCAGGTGTGGACCCTGAGTGCCAGGCAGCGTTGGTTATTCGGCTGCCTCTCTGCGCCTCCCCCTGGGGCACTAGGGTCACCGGCCGGGGCAGGCTGTGGGCTTGATGCAGCGGCCCTGGAACAGCACCAGGTTGGCTGGGCAGTGGCAGCCGGCCACACACGGCTTGTGACAGGGTCGGATCTCGTTCCAGTTGTCACAGGTCTTGGTGCAGCCCGGGCCACAGGTATCGTACACCGCTCCGTGTTTACACTGGGTGG
Source organism: Esox lucius (assembly GCF_011004845.1). Classification (NCBI taxonomy): domain Eukaryota; kingdom Metazoa; phylum Chordata; class Actinopteri; order Esociformes; family Esocidae; genus Esox; species Esox lucius. The sequence continues at coordinate 16,482,662 of NC_047588.1, read as the reverse complement.
CTGGGAGGTGGACCAAGGGTTAGACAGAACCGCAGATCCACTAACACCATCGGAGCAATGCGGTTATGGATTGCATTGTAATGGGCTCCGTGTGTGTTGTTACTCACCCATGCAGGCAGCCTCTGGCCTCCAGTGGACGGGCACTCCTTCCCTCTCACAGGCCCGGCTGTAGGCGATGAAGGACTCACAGTAACAGTTCTTGTGCACCGGACACTCACACATGTCGGTGACACAGGATCTGGAGAGAAACGGATGAAAAACCTCTGAATAAACTGGATGCAATGCATCTCCATACCAGGAGGGGTCCGTATACAACAGAATATGGACCACTGTAAACACAGGGACAGTAGAAAACTATGTTTGACATTTAAACATTTCCAAGGTGTTACACATTTTGTGGACGTTCTAGCGCTGAATGTTCCAGGAAACCCCAAGCACCACTGACCTGTAGAACGAGGCGAAGTCCACCCCCCTGTGACACTTCTGGAACTCCCAGGACTTGAGCTTCTGACACTCCCGGTGCGCGCGCAACTTGACCTTGACGCTGCCGGGACAGAGGTACGAGGCGGCCCTCCGGAGAGGCTGGGCACAGACCTCGTTCCCCTCCACGCGCCACGACTCGGCGAACTCGTCCACGTCGAACTTGAACAGTCCGTCGCCGCCCACGGTGTCGTCGCGCTTGTGCCCGTTGTAGTTCCCGCAGAGGCCGCAGAGACGCCCTCGCAGGTGGGACGCGGCCACCACCTCCACGAAGCTGTCCCCGTCCCACGTGACCTCCAGGCCTGACAGGAGGCAAAGAAGAAGCAGCTCGGCACAGCGATAACGGTCGCTACGTTGAAAGAGGGGAACACACTTCAGCCGCGGAGTCCAGGACAACGCGGCCGGTCTCACCTGCGATGGTGGTGAGTTTGAGCAGGTATCCGTCCAGGTCGATGTGGACCCCCGGGCTGTGGTAGGGCAGGGAGATCCGGGTTCCGTTCCTCCGGACCGTGAGGTGCTGGTGCAGGCTGAGACTGAGACCTCCTATCCTGAGCTCCACTGACTGGGTCCAGGAGAAGGAGCGGGTCCGCCTGGCGTCATTCCTCACCAGAACCGTGAAGCCGGAGTCCGGGCTGGTAACGTGTCCGATCCCGGCAGAGGGCGTGTTGCCACAGTCTGCAGTCAGGACATACTGGCAGGTGCCCTGGAAGTTAAACGTGCGCCCGTCAAATGTGTTGTAGTGGGGGTCGCCGAATACAGTGCACACGCCTGGCTCTGGAAGGAGGGATGAGAGAGAGATGGAAGGAGGGATGAGAGAGAGATGGAAGGAGGGGAAGAACAATGAAATGAGATTGAATTATGGGCTAGAACTGGATCCATCTTGTTCTGTATTTTAGGTACTGTATCAGAGGTGAATACAATTGAATACAATATTAATGAATACAATATAAATGAATACAATATAAATGAATGAAATATAACTGAATAAAATATTAATGAATACAATATTAATGAATACAATATAAATGAATACAATATAAATGAATACAATATAAATGAACTGGAATTTGATCGTGGAAGAGAGAAACAACTACCAGCATAAAAGACAACCCACAAAAGGTGTGAGAGGCCACAGCAGAGGAAGATGGAAATAACTTACTCACTTTCAGTGCAAACCGGGCAGCAGCCTGTCCTGTTCAGTATCTTATTCTAGGAGAGATGCACACCATTAGACACACAGACAAAGCTAGATCAGCTGGCAGGTCCTCAGACCCACAATCAATTGGAGAGTTGACATTTTACATGCTGTATATGTAATACCAAGAGTCAGACAGACAGCCAGAAAGACAGATCCATTTAAATGTGGACAGCCAGACTTTGATACAGAGAATTGCTACTGACACAGGAGATTATACTCAGACAGAATTCTTTCTGTGTCTGTGAGGGTGTGTATGTGTGTACACGTGTGTGTGTGTATATGTGTGTGTGTACAAGTGTGTGTGTGTATGGATGTGTGTATGTATGTGTACGTGCGTGTATGTGTACACGTGTGTGTGTGTATGTGTGTGTAGGTGTATATGTACACATGTGTGGGTGTACGTGTGTGTGCATACATGTGTGTATTTGGGTGTGTGTACGTGTGTGTATGTGGGTGTGTGTATGTGGGTGTGTGTACATGTGTGTGAATGTGGGTGTGTGTACGTGTGTGTGTGTATGTGGGTGTGTGTACGTGTGTGTGTGTACGTGTGTGTGTGTATGTGTGTGTGTGTACGTGTGTGTATGTGGGTGTGTGTACGTGTGTGTGTGTGTGTATGTGGGTGTGTGTGTGTGTATGTGGGTATGTGTGTGTATGTGGGTATGTGTGTGTATGTGGGTGTGTGTGTGTGTATGTGGGTATGTGTGTGTATGTGGGTATGTGTGTGTATGTGGGTGTGTGTGTGTGTATGTGGGTGTGTGTATGTGGGTGTGTGTGTGTGTGTGTGTGTATGTGGGTATGTGTGTGTGTGTGTGTGTGGGTGTGTGCACTGGGTTCAACTTACATCACAGGTGAACATCAGAGAACTATCCTAAACCCCCTCTTCCTCTTGCCCACAGGGTTGTCCCCGATCCCTGACACCCCCATACTGTTTTTTCTCTCTTTCTCTCGCTCTCTCTTGCTTACACACAAACACACACACACCAAGGCCCCACCGACCCCCACTACAACAAAGGACGACGCCTCTGAAAGTTTTGAGAGATGGAGAGATTGGCTTTCAGGGTGTGAATATAGGGAAGCTCTTCTACACAATCTCTCAAACGTTGCCCTAATTTACACATGGCTGGAGACAGAATGGGACACACACTGGTGACCTTACTGTGACCGTGTGACAGGTGAACGCGACATGACCGCTAAGACAGATGAGGCCAATGGGACTGTACGAGTGAATGTTGTGATACCGCATGACAGGTGACCACTATATGACCACTTTTTGACTGCATCTCTATGGCAATTGACCACTGGTTGACTGTGTCTCAGTTAGCTGATATGTTGTGATAGATGACTGTGACCAAGACACATACAAAGACGGCCATGATATACAACATGAACAGGTGAACGCTGTATGAACTCTGTATGACCCTTTGGACCAAAACATGAATGTGTTGCTCAAGACTAAAACGGCTGCAAAATGGCAGCATGGAAGTTCCTTATTGCAACCATTCCCCCATTCTGCCTCCATAAACTAATGAGCTAATTTCCATATTATATGAAGGTGGTGGGTTGGGGACACGTGACAGACGATATCATGATGCAGCGTTACGTGACCATAACAAGTGAAAGGCTATGTAACCACAATAACCCTGTGAATACTGACCACTTTAACAGAATGAATGAGCAAGTGGCCATTTGTCGCTAGAATGTAAAGGATCTGCTACATCAGCCCAAGACAAGTGACTTCAACGCCACCCTATGACAGGTGATCGCTATAGAAACCAGGTCTCTGTGACAGTTACTCAGCAACTTCAGAGCATGCTGATGATTCACTGAGAACAGCGGGGTTAGAATACTATAGAAGAAGGATAAGAGGATGCTTTGTCATGGTGAGTTGCAGGTGGGAAAGTGCTTAAAGATAATATGTGCATAAGGTGAAACCCCACTTTCTGCCCCACTGCATTTGTTATTGTTGTCCTCCATGATGTAACCAGGGAGAGGAGTATGAATCGGTGTGTAACTGGCAAGGATAAGTCTCTTATATCAATTTCACTCAGTGTTGAAACTGAGTAATAAGAGGGCGCTGATTCACACAGCTGTAAAGTCACTCCTTACTCAATTAGTCTCAGTTAGCTCAGCCTCAGTAGGCTGTCCCAAGTTCACTGAGAGTTGCTGCAATGAAACAGGGCCATCAAGGGAAAGTTTGCAGTGACTCAGTTAGCTTTGTCTCAGTTAGTCGTGTCTCACTTAGCTGTGTCATTACAAGACCGGGTCTGAATCCTGCTTGTGGATTAGACCAGCGGTCCCACGGAGGGCAGTGCATTTGGTCAGCACCACCCAGGTCCGGGGGAGCTGTAATCAAATGTTCACCTTGCCTCATCTCTAGTCACACTCTAGCAACTCTGTGTGGCAGCTTGGGTGCCTGTGAGCTTAATTGAGGTAGAAGGCCAGATACTGGTCTAGACTCTCTGGTTGAGTGAGCATTTTGATAACAACCAAAACTAAACTGGATGTAGTTCTGAAGACACTTAGCTTGACATCGACTGTACCCAGTTTGCAGGGAGTTGCTGCTCTATATACTGTATGTCTGTGAACATGATATTAAAATATGAGATATGCTATCAAAGTGCGACATATTCTGACACAATGCAAATGTAAGTGTTTTTGCATTTCACTGGTACAAACAGGCCATCTACATGCCCTGGTTGCAAGCAAGCAACAAGGATTCGTAGTCATGTGTAGCTCAACTTGAAATGAGGAATCATAAGAACCAGCCATTGTTTTGCAATCTCCGAAAGAATAGCTAGCTAGCGAGCTCACCACAATCTATAAAACCAAGTACCACCCTGTTTTGAAAATAATTCTTTTTTTAGGGCGGGTTAGAACTCCTGTCAGGCTGTAGTATTTACAAAGCCTGAGAAAATGAGTCAAACATGCTATCACGCTGTGTCATAGCTGATAGGTACATTGTTGAGACAAGTCTTGTGACTCTACTGAACAAGGAGAACCATATATGTGATCGAGCAACACAAACACCACTATCGTTGCTACATAGCATAACTCCATTCAGTTTTGGAACATACAGCAGGCTTAGTCAACCATTGGCTAAACACTTCTGTGGTGGGTCATTGTCATCCTGGGTCACCTTATTGAAAAATACCTGATAAAAAAGGCAGGCACAATACAAGAGTTTGTGATAAGGCCTTGAGCCTGTCACTCACCGAGGGGCAACTGGTGATTGGCACACAATGCTTTGGCTGGCACTCGATGGTCCCCTTGACACAGCTACACAGAGTGCAGTTCACTGACGCCCACATGTCTCCTTCCTAGCATAGGGGAAGATCAACCAAAATACATGCAAATGTATTAATCACATATGAAAGTTTGTGTAAATATGCAGATAAATGTCAGCATTAAGGACAACTTCCCTGGATAACTATCAGTGTTAACCTTTGAGTCAATGGCAAGGTTGTTATCTCTATGTAGAATTTCTGTATTCTATGGTGAGGCTCTATTTTTATGATGAGGCTCAACCTTTTTTATGGTGATGCTCTTTTTCTTTGGTGAGGCTTTATTCTCTATGGCAGTGTTTCCCAATCATGGTCCTCGGGACCTTTTTGTTTTTGCCCTAGCACTCAAACACCTGATTCAAATGAAAGACTTAATGATAGGTTGATCACGTCAATCAGGTGTGTAAGTGGTAGTTCAACATTTGAATCAGGTGTGTGAGTGCTAGAGCATAAATAAGGACCAGGATTGGGATTGGGAAAGACTAGGATTGGGAAAGACTGCTCTATGGTGATGTTTTATCTTCTATAGTGAGGCTTTATCTTCAATAGTGATTTTTCTATGGTAAAGCTCAATTTCTTTGGTGAAGGCTCTATTTTCCATGGTCAGGTTATATTTCCTATGGTGTTTTGTATTTCCTATGGTGAGGTTATATGTTTTATGGTGAGGTTATATTTTCTATGGTGAGGTTATATGTTTTATGGTGAGGTTATATTTTCTATGGTGAGGTTATATTTTCTATGGTGAGGTTATATTTTCTATGGTGAGGTTATATGTTTTATGGTGAGGTTATATGTTTTATGGTGAGGTTATATGTTTTATGGTGAGGTTATATGTTTTATGGTGAGGTTATATTTTCTATGCTGAGGTTATATTATCTATGGTGAGGTTATATTATCTATGGGGAGGTTGTATATTCTATGGTGAGGTTGTATATTCTATGGTGAGGTTGTATATTCTATGGTGAGGTTGTATTTTCTATGGTGAGGTTGTATATTCTATGGTGAGGTTGTATTTTCTATGGTGAGGTTATATTTTCTATGGTGAGGTTATATTATCTATGGTGAGGTTGTATATTCTATGGTGAGGTTATATTATCTATGGTGAGGTTGTATATTCTATGGTGAGGTTGTATATTCTATGGTGAGGTTGTATTTTCTATGGTGAGGTTGTATTTTCTATGGTGAGGTTGTATTTTCTATGGTGAGGTTGTATTTTCTATGGTGAGGTTGTATTTTCTATGGTGAGGTTGTATATTCTATGGTGAGGTTGTATATTCTATGGTGAGGTTGTATTTTCTACGGTGAGGTTGTATTATCTACGGTGAGGTTGTATTATCTACGGTGAGGTTGTATTATCTACGGTGAGGTTGTATTATCTACGGTGAGGTTACATTATCTATGGTGAGGTTACATTATCTATGGTGAGGTTACATTATCTATGGTGAGGTTACATTATCTATGGTGAGGTTACATTATCTATGGTGAGGTTACATTATCTATGGTGAGGTTACATTATCTATGGTGAGGTTGTATTTTCTATGCAGTCTACTGCCATTTGGTCTGCAACATCAGAACTCCAAGGGGTTGTCTCTTATTGTCTTACCCTGTAGATCTTGTTCCTGACCCGACAGTACTTCACTTCCTCCACTTTCACGAAAGAGAGACACTCCTCACAGCACTGATCACCCTGGCAACTTCCCTGCCGAGAGCAGCTCTTCCGACACGCCACAGTGGAATCCTGGGACGGAGGGTGAAGAGATCAGTTACTGATGAACCTGGTGAAGTCATTACCCATGAATAACTTGGTTAAAAGGTGTGTAAGAAGTTGGAAGAGGAGTGAAACAAGGCAAGGGGGAGAAGGTCGACATGGGTTGTAACTTGGTGAGATGACAGAGGAGTTCTGGGATCTGATCCCCAGTTTGGTACCTTGCAGGTACAGCTGGTGCAGTTGTCAAGTTTAAAGGAAGTGCCGTTCTCATAAACCTCACTGTGGAACAGACAACTGCCCAGTGACAGGTCAAACACCTTCCTCTGACCTGGGGAGAGAGAGGGAATGACATAGAAATAGAGAGGTCTGTTTGATGGTCATTATTTTAGTCCTGTACGGTACCAGTCACATTTTGACTGGTACTGATTGTTTTAATGTATGAATTTTCATTTTAATTAAATATGAATACTGTTCTCCAGACTTCTGTCAGAGAGTGTGTTTAGGTATTTGACAAGAAAAGTGTTACCGAGGCACTTGGGACAGCACTGCCCAGGCAGAGTGTGGCTCAAGTGGGAGGGGCATGAGAGAACAGGACACACCTCCCTGATGCACAGGGTCCGCCCTCCCTGAACAAGGACAACATAGAAGATCCATAGCAGTTACAACAATGCAAAATTAAAAGATCTAATGCATAATTTAAAACATTTCTATTTGATTACCAATTCTCCTACACAATATTATTAATGCCCTAACGTGTGAGAATCAATAAGTTGTCAATTTAACCTTGATGAGTAAACAGAACAAGCCTCATTACAAATGCTATACCAAGATATTTGTTTCCGTTTCTCGTGGCCATTTCTAACATGTCGGTTTAAAAAAAGTAATTGATCCTGTTTTGAAGTATAGCCATCTTGTCTGCAGCTGCAAAAACTTCTGGATTGCTACATTTAGCAGCTCACAAACACCGACCCGCTCACCAGACAGTTGTCACAGTTCCCTTTGGCCCCAGTAACACTGGAGCTGTGTTCCCTCATTAACAGCTAATACCGTTTACAGCAGTCCTACTGAGGTGTTTATGAACTTACCTCTGCTGTTTGTTTACCTGCGTCGGGGAGGGGTGACCGCTGAGGGGTGGTGAGTCCCAAGATCACCTCATTGAGCACAGAGGTGCCATTCCCAAACTATATAAACATGCATGTGTTCCTATTGAGAGTGTACTCACAGTGCAGGTACATTTAATACATGGTTTTCCCTCAGGATGAAACTCCTCCCTCTCTTTGTACAGACGACCCTCCAAGATACAGCCTGGAACAGAAAAGACATACAGGTATACAGGTTAATTTTATCCACACACACACACACACAAACATACATATAACATACTTCTTTATTTTTCTATGTTTTTGGGACCAGAAAGATGATTTCCCTTTTCCCTAACACAGCACCTAGTCTTATTTTTCATTTTTTTCATTGTTCCCTAATGTTTCTCCACTAGATCACAGAAACTCCCTGTGGACTTGGTACAGTTATTGTTGAGAAATGTTTTCTCTGAAGCATATCCAGTGTCGTTCATATCACGTGGCTTGCTCATCAAAGGAGTCTTCACCAGAAACCATACTGGCCAGAGGGAATGCATTCTCCAGTCTTTTACTGCTATTGAGTTCACAGGTACCCAAGCCCCCACAAGGTGTCACGAGAGTGACGGTGCAAGACATCCATATTAATTGAATGACCCCAAAAACTGGATAGTGCTGGCAAAGTGCACGGCCCTTCCACAGGACCCAAAGGCTAATTTGCAAGAAGGATTTGAACCCTGGTTTGCATTGACAAGGCTAACTGCGAGGCAGTGACATCCACCTCAATAACCTAAACATTACGCAAAACTTGACATAAAATTGTAACACACACACACACACTCACTCACTTGGGCATGTTGGGCAGCACTTCTTGGGGTGAATCTTGGGGTTCTTGCAGTGGATGACACATTGCACTTCCGCTTCAGTTACAACACCTTCCTGTCAAAGGCAGGAAATCAATTAAACATATTCATTCAGAATTGTTGAAGCTGATGTTCTACTCCACAATGCTAGAAGCTGCAGGCTTCATATGTTAGTGAATGGACACCATTCCCTTATACTGGGCTGCAAACCTCCAATTCCTGTATTAGAAAAACTCTTGGTTTAGCCATTTGAATCCTGTTTGAATTACAAAACTCATGAACAAGGTGAGCAGGAGACTAAATGACATACAATAAGACAGTCTCACATATGCATTCTGGCAAAGTAATCCATTAGATCCACCCGCTGGTGGTTCGAATGGATTACATTTAGCAACACAAACATAGGCATACAGGTGCTTTGTCTCACACACACACACACACACACACACACACACAAACACACACTTGCGGTGCAGACCTCTGTAGTCTGCCATGTGACGTCCACTAGGGACCAGAACACGTGCTGTTTGTGTAGGAGGTCTGGATGCTAATTAGACCTCACTTCCCTCCGCCTTGGTATCTTGGGGATAGAGTCACTGAGTGTGTGTGTGTTTGGAGTTCTGCTGTTCGCACGCAAGCCTTCAACAATATAACACAGACAGTTCTGACTGGACTCTCCTGATTCTGGAGCTCCTTCACACAGATGGGAGTCTACTGTCAGTGACTTACGTTCTGAACTCTCTGTGACAGTGAATACAGAGGACTATGCATCTAATGTTTTTAATAGGATACTAAAAAGTGACAGACACAAACTCTGCAGGCCTCCCTTTCATAAAGCGCATTCAGCTACAGCATATATATTGTGAATGCAATTTAGATGTAACCCAAAACATTTCCCCATATAGGAGCAATACAGCAGACAACACCGCATCTCACTACTAGATAGAGAACTCATATCTCAGCCCAAGTGTAAGTTGACTGTCAAGTATCACAGCGTTCTGAGTATAACACTGCAGTCCAATCAGAACAGCTCAACGTAACGAAGTCCCACCCCCACGTAGTATTTGCAATACAGTGCACGCACACAATGCAAATGCGTATTTATTTATATATTTCTTAAATAATATAGTGCATTTAGTCCTTGATATTTTAAGTGCTACTGTGGGACCATCTGAGTGTGTGGGTTTGGTGTGTTCAGTGAGGTTGTGTAGTAGTCTTGAGATAGATGTGTTATGGAGGCCGGGGCCCAGATGGGTGGACTGGACTGCCAAGATCACCTGGCTCTTCTCCCAAAGAAGGGCCATATATCAGCCCTCAATAGCTCTCCCCCACCCGCCTCCCAATTTCATCTGGCTTTCTTTCCCTGTGTCTCTTCCTCCAACTCGTGGTCATCCATCTCCCCATTCTCTGGTCTCCATACTGTATGTATGTCATCCATCTCTCCACTCTCTGGTCTCCATACTGTATGTATGTCATCCATCTCCT